>NW_020175290.1:1407756-1436184 GCF_003031525.2 Neophocaena asiaeorientalis asiaeorientalis
AGGAAAAAAAAAAAAAAAAAATAGCCCATTCAAAATAAATGGGGAGTGTTAGAGCTGCTTTTATATATTGGCTAAAATTCCCAGCCAACAACTTCATTTCTTTGAATAAACAAATACCTCTGGGACCTTTAGCAGGAAGATGGAGAATATATTTCTTCTTTTAATATTTTTATAGCACAATATTCTGTTAAAAAAGCATGATAAATATTCAAACAAATATTCTGAAGTTATAAACTCATGATGTAAGTGTAGAAAGAATTAAAATTTGGAAAATTACTAAATAAAATACAGTCATTAGTTGAAATTATTAGTGGACATCTACATAAAAGCAGGGATGCTATTTCATGTTTCATAAAAAACAAGAGCTGTCTGGCTGGTGACTAAATAAATTGAAGGTGAGTTATAGACGACCAGTGTCTTCTTTGTCTAATTTCATATTCATGTTGTATATTTCAAAGTATTACAGGGAAGGGAAACACTTTGGGATCAAAATTGTAAATACTTACCCAGAAATCAAATATTAATTAAAAAAAAACAAATGTCATATTTTAAAAGTATCTTCAAGACATATGGTAATGATTAAGATCACAATGTTAGCTGCATCCAGTCAAGAATTTTTGAAAGATTACCAAATATTTCATCATTAAAATATGTTTAAATGTAGAGCATCTATCTTTTTGTATGCTATATTACCCTCCAACAGATATGCAAAGTTTACAAACACTATAAAGTTTAGATTTATTACTCTTATCTTACCATAAACTCTGATAATTTTAAGCATATAAACATGAGTGAAAAGATGGATTACAAAACCATTCAAATACTATTATCCTGGATGGTGTGGCAAGTGGAGTAATATTCCCCCAAAGATGCCTATGACTTAATCTCCCAAACCTGTGAATATGTTCCTTTATATGGCATATCTTTCAGATATGATTAAGTAGAGGATTCTGAGATGGGAAGATTATCCTGAATTATCTGACTGGACCCAATGTGATCACAAGTTTCCTTATAAGAGAGAAGCAGAAGAATCAGAGTTAGGGACGGAGATGTGATGATGGAAGTAGAGATTGAAATGATGCTGCCCATGCCAAGGAATGCAGGCAGCCTCTTGAAACTGGGGGAGGCAAGGGATGGATTCTCCAGAAGGAATGCAGCCCTACTGACACCTTAATCTTAGTGCTATGAGACCTGTTGTGATTTCTGACCTCCTGAATTGTAAGATAATAAATTTCTGTCGTTTTAAGTAACAAATTTGTGATAATTTGTTACAGCAGCAATAGCAAACTACTATAGATAGAGGAATTAAACCTTCCATATTACAGTAGCAGTTTTTTATATTTCTAAAGATATCTTGCTTAGCTTGATTCAGACCCTGTACAGATATGAAATATATAATTGTTAGAATTCTAATTAGCAATCACATGGTTATAAAAAACACTCACTCAAACTACTTAAAATATATAGGGAATTTATTTTACTCTCTAGTAGGAGGAGAATCTTACAGGGCCCAATATTTGGAAGTGTAGCGGAATTTTACAGAAACTAAAAAATCATCAAGCATATAGTCTTACTCTTTCACTCTCTGGCTCTTTTTCTTGCTCACACTCCCTTATCATCTTCCCTCTCTCTCATCCACAGTGTGCCATACCTTTGTTTTTATTCTGCAAGCCTACCCCAGCCTCCTTTCTGAACACTGACTTGCCCTGAAGATACTTAGGATTTGCTACCCCATTACTTAGGTTTGTATAGAGCTTTAAACTTCTATACTGCCAAATCTAGTCTTGATTCATTATGGCAGGTCTGATATCTGCAGACACAGCCTAAAATGTTCTTATTCCAAATTCCCCAGAGAGGTATTCCGGTTGTCAAGTGTCCACTCTTGATCCAATCAGCTGTAGCCACAGAGATAGAATCATTTACCCCAAATATGGCTAAGACAGAATCTTTTATAAGAAGGGATGACAGTTGAGCCAATGGTATAAGTTTGACCTACAGATATTTTATAAGCGTATTTACACGGTGAGTATATTTTTATAGGTACAATGTGTATTGTGTTACTCAGCTACAGCTAATTCATTGAACCTTAATTATGTGAATTGATGCTAAGCTATTGTGAATAGCACCAAGCACTGGCCTGCCAAGAATAGGACAGTAGTACATACCATAAATCTTTTAGTATAGAAGCTAGGCATCAAAACAATGGTGCAACTTTAATTGCTTATCATGTTACAAGTTATTCTAGTTAGATGATCCTCTCACAATGTCTTCTTCACTGGTAACAACATAAAACTATTTTCCAGGACAAAGGTAAAAGAATTATTTGGCAGCCTACAGTAAGCAAACCTTTGCTTCTGGCTGTAAAGTAGGGACATCCCCTGCAGATACAAAGTAATAATAAAATGACTCACTAATTCCATGATGGAAAGAATCTTTGATAATAGTAACACCCAGAACGTATACATCAGTGCCTATCATGGGTCACAACCAAGCAATGGAATCATTTATAAAATCTCTTTTAACATTCTCAACCATTCTTTAAGATAGCTATTTTTTAGTTCACATTTTATAGAGGATAAAACAAAGGCTTGGGAATAAAACAACTTGCTCAAAGCAAAATGAGTAAGAGGTATAACCCAGTTCTGAACAAGATCTGCCTGATTCAAAGCTAATATTCTATCCCGTATATTAAAATACTCAATGTTTGTCACTGTACTGATGAGAACATAATAGATTCTCCTTGTTGGTTATAAAAAATAACATACACAGCTTAAAATGTACAGATTGTCATTCAGTGCTATTATAAACGTATTACAAAATGGACTAAAAGAAAAAGTAAAATCAAGATCGACATTTTTACAAGATTTACTGTGGTATAGCTACGCGACTCTCAAGTCACTTACTTAAATTATAGACTTAACTACACCATCTCTCTTTGCTTTCAGCCTAGTTCCATCCTTGTCCCAGCAGTGGCAATGAAATGGCTACGAGATGAAAAGCACAGTATGTATCTGGAAAATTGGCAGTTCTGTTTAGGAGCTTAACTATGCAGCGGATGTTATAACAAAGGTAAGTAAGGCTGTTCTCACACTTGTAATTAGGTGCACTCGGGGAGAAATTCAGATTTTGTGGCGCTTGAAACTTGTATGATTTGCACAGCTTCTTTAAGAGAAGAGAATATAAAATTGAAACTAAAAAATTAGGTATTAAAAGGACTATGAAAATGGGAAAAGAAATCACAATGAATTATAAATTTTGAAAGGTGATAAATACTGCAAGCACCACAAAGTTCAGAAAAATAATATAACTTGATCAACTACTTGAGATACCTGTGAAATGCTTTTATATTTGTTATTTCTTATCTATGTACTTTTTGATTCCCATGGCAATGGTTTTGTGGTATCATTTTCTAAACATATTCCACTTGTGCTGGTTAATTTTATATGTCAACTTGAATGGACTAAGAGATGCCCAGATAGCTGTGTCTGTGAGGGTGTTTCTAGAAGAGATTAGCATTTGAATTGGTAGCCTGAGTGAAAGAGATTGCTTTCACCTTTCTATGTGGGCATCATCCAATCCCCTGAGGGCCTGAATAGAACTAAAATTTGGAGGAAGGGTGACTTTGGTCTCTGCTTGAGCTGGAACGGCCATCTTTCCTGCCCTCAGAAATTGGTGCTCCTTGTTTTCTGGCATTCCTGGGACTGAGGCATACACCACTGGCTCCTCTGGTTCTCAGGTCTTCGGGTTTGGACTGGAACTACACCGCCAGCCTTCCTGAGTCTCCATTTTGCAGATGGCAGATTGTGGGACTTCTCAGCCTTCATAACTGCATGAGCCAATCCCTCATAATAAATTTCTTTCTGTATATCTATCTACCTATCTATATACCTATCTATCTATCTGTCTATGTATATCCTATTTGTTCTGTTTCTCTAGAGGATCCTGTCTAATACACCAGTCATTCCACTAGCATGACTAACTTGTCAAATATGTTTTAGTCAGGTATATTTCATGAGTATTGAATGCAACAGTGCTCATCTGTTTGGAGCCCCACTGCACTGTGGTGATGGCTTCCTAAGCTTCCATGTAAAGTTTTAAAGTTTCAAAATTGTTGAAGAATCTTCCAACCTTACTGATTCCAATAGGTTATGTTTCATTTCTCATGTATTATGAAAGCATTTTTGAAGAGTGCTTTGAATTTGAAAGAGTATCTAAAAAAAGGATGATGTATGAATAAAATAGTTTATAATAAACCCCTATATCTGAGATTCTTAAGTAAATGCTTTACATCTGAAAAGTTTATCAAATCAGATTTTAATTTAACTGTAAATAACTGGTCACAACATAAAAAATTCTTTTTTTTTCAGATCGTTTTCTTTTACAGGTTATTACAAGATATTGAATATAGTTCCTTGGGCTACACAGTAAATAGTTGATGCTTATCTATTTTATGTACAGTAGTTTGTATCTGTTAATCCCATACTCCTGATTTTTCCTCCCCCCTTCCTCGTTGATAACCATAAGTTTGTTTTCTATGTCTGTGAGTCTGTTTCTGTTTTGTATAGAGATTCATTTGTATTATTTATTAGATTCCACACATAACTGCTTTCATATATTTGTCTTTCTCTGACTTCCTTCACTTAGTATAATATAATCTAAATCTAGCCATATTGCTGCAAATGATAATATTTCATATTTTTATGGCTGAATAATACTCCATTGTGTGTGTGTGTGTGTGTGTGTATATATTTTTTTTTTTTTTTTTCCCCGTAAACCAATCACCTGTTGATCGGCACTAGGGTTGTTTTCATGTCTTGGCTATTGTAAACAGTGCTGCTATGAACACTGGGGGTGCATGTATCTTTTCAAATTAGAGGTTTTGTTTTTTCTAGGTACATACCCAGGAGTGGGATTGCTGGATCATATGGTATCCCTATTTTTAGTTTTTTAAGGAACCTCCATACTGTTTTACATACTGGCTGCACCAATTTACACTGCTACCAACAGTGTAGAAATGTAACAGAGGGTTTCCTTTTCTCCACACCCTCTCCAGCATTTATTATTTGTAAAGTTTCTGATGATGGCCATTCTGACCAGTGTGAGGTGATACTTCATTGCAGTTTTGATTTGCATTTCTCTAACAATTAGCGATGTTGAGCATCTTTTCATGAGCCTGTTGGCCATCTGTATGCCTTATTTAGAGAAATGTCTATTTAGGTCTTCTGCCCATTTTTTGATTGGGTTGTTTGTTTTTGTGATATTGAGTTGTATGAGCTGATTATATATTTTGGAAATTAACGCCTAGTTGATTGTATCGTTTGCAGATATTTTCTCCCGGTAGGTAGGTTGTCTTTTTGTTTTGTTGACAGTTTCCTTTGCTGTGCAAAAGCTTGTAAGTTTAATTAGGTCCCATTTGTTTGTTTTTTGCTTTTATTTCCATTGCCTTGGGAGACTGACCTAAGAAAATGTTGCTATGATTTATGTCAGAAAATGTTTGGCCTATTTTCTCTTCTAGGAGTTTTATGGCATATTGTCTTATATTTAAGTTTTCAAACCATTTTGAGTTTATTTTTGTATACGATATGAGGGAGTGTTCTAACTTCATTTGTTTCTATGAGGCTGTCCAGCTTTCCTAACACCACTTGCTGAAGAGACTGCCTTTTCTCCATTGTATATTCTTGCCTCCATTGTCATAGATTGTTTGACTGTAGGTGTATGGGTTTATTTCTGGGCTCTCTATTCTGTTCCATTGATCTGTATGTCTGCTTTTGTGCCAATGTCATGCTGGTTTTTTTTTTTTTTTTTTGCTTTTTTTTTGGTGGTACGCGGGCCTCTCACTGTTGTGGCCTCTCCCATTGCGGAGCACAGGCTCCGGACGTGCAGGCTCAGCGGCCATGGCTCACGGGCCTAGCTGCTCCGCGGCATGTGGGATCTTCCCGGACAGGGGCACGAACCCATGTCCCCTGCATCGGTAGGTGGACTCTCAACCACTGCGCCACCAGGGAAGCCCCATGCTGTTTTTTTTAAATTTTATTTTAACATCTTTATTGGAGTATAATTGCTTTACAATGGTGTGTTAGTTTCTGCTTTATAACAAAGTGAATCAGCTATATGTACACATATATCCCCATATCTCCTCCCTCTTGCATCTCCCTCCCACCCCCCCATCCCCCCCCAGGTGGTCACAAAGCACGGAGCTGATCTCCCTGTGCTATGCGGCTGCTTCCCACTAGCTATCTATTTTACATTTGGTAGTGTATATACGTCCATGCCACTCTCTCACTTTGTCCCATTTTACACTTCCCCCTTCCCGTGTCCTCAAGTCCATTCTCTATGTCTGTGTCTTTATTCCTGTCCTGCCCATAGGTTCTTCAGAACCTTTTTTTTTTTTTAGATTCCATATATATGTGTTAGCATACTGTATTTGTTTTTCTCTTTCTGACTTACTTCACTCTGTACATCATGCTGTTTTGATTACTGTAGCTTTGTAGCATCGTCTGAGGTCTGAGAGGGTTGTGTCTCCACCTTTGTTCTTTTTCCTCGAGATTGCTTTGGCAATTCTGTGTCTTTTGTGGTTCCATATAAATTTTAGTATTATTTGTTTTAGTTCTGTGAAGAATGTCATGGGTGTTTTGATAGGGATTGTATTAAATTTGTAGATTGCTTTAGGTAGTATGGTCATTTTAACAATATTCTTCTGATCCAAGGACATGGGATATCTTTTCATTTCTTCGAAGCATCTTCAGTTTCTTTTATCAATGTTTTATAGTTTTCAGTGTATAGGTCTTTATCTCCTTGGTTAAGTTTATTCGTAGGTATTTTAATTTTTTTTGACATGATTTTAAACAGGATTCTTTTTTACTTTCTCTTTTTGATATTTCATTGTTAGTTTAAGAAATGAAACAGATTTTTGTATATTAATCTTGTATACTGCTACGTTGCTGAATTCATTTATTAGTTCTAATAGTTTTTCTGTGGAATTTTTTGGGTCTTCTATATAGAGTATCATGCCATCTGCAAATATAGTGACAGTTTTACCTTTTACCTTCCATTTTGGATACCTTTTATTTCTTTTTCTTGTCTGATTGATGTTGCTAAACTTCCAATACTATGTTGAATAGAAGTGATGAGAGTGGGCATCCTTATCTTGTTCCAGAGTTTAGCAGGAAGGCTTATAGCTTTTCACCATTGAGTATTATGTTGGCTGTGGATTTGTCATAACTGGTTTTGTTATGTTGAGATCTGTTCCCTCTATACTCACTTTGATGAGAGTTTTTATCATGAATGGATGTTGACTTTTATCAAATGCTTTTTCTGCATCTGTTGAGATGATCATGTGGTTTTTGTCTTTTCTTTTATTAATGCGGTATATCACATTGATTAATTTGCGTATGTTGAACCATGCTTGCAACCCTGGGATGAGTCTAACTTGATCACGGTGTATGATTCTTTTTATATATTGTTGGATTTCGTTTGCTAATATTTTGTGGAGGATTTTCCCATCTACATTCATCAGAGATATTGGCTTGTAATTTTCTGTTTTAGTGGTGTCTTTGTCTGGTTTTGGTACCAGGGTGATGTTGGCTTCGTAAAATGACTTTGGGCGTGTTCCCTACTCTTCAGTCTTTTGGAAAAGTTTGAGAAGGATAGGTATAAGTTCTTCTTTGTATGTTTGGTAGGATTGCCCAGTGAAGCCATCCAGTCTTGGACTTTTGTTTGCAGGGAGTTGTTTTTTGGTTTTTTGGGTTTTTTTCAATTACAGATTCTATTTCACTTCTAGTGACCTGTTTGTCTGTTCAAATTATCTGTTTCATCTTAACTCAATTTTGACAGGCTGTTTTTAGAAACTCGTTCATTTTCTGTAGGTTGTCCGTTTTGTTGGCATATAACTGTTCATAGTATTCTCTTATGATTTTTTGTATTTCTGTGGTATTAGTTATTATTTCTCCTCTTTCATTTCTTATTTTGTTTATCTGGGTCCTCTCTCTTTTCTTCTTGGTAAGCCTGACTAGAAGTTTGTAGATTTTGTTTATATTTCAAAAAAACCAGCACTTGGTTTTATTGATCTTTAGTACTGTTTTCTTGATCTCTATTTTATTTATATCCTCTCTGATATGTATTATTTCCTTCCTTCTGCTGATTGGGTTTTATTTGTTCTTCTTTTTCTAATTCTTTTAGGTGGTGGGTTAGGTTGTTTAGATTTTTCTTGTTTTTTTGAGGAAGGCCTGTATCACTATGAACTTCCCTCTTAGAACTGCTTTTGCTGCATCCCATAGATTTTGTAAGGTTGTGTTTTCAGTGTTGTTTGTCTCAAGATATTTTCTCATTTCCTCTTTGGTTTCTTTGTTGACCCATTGATTTTTTAGTAGCATGGTGTTAGTCTGCATGTGTTCATTTGGTTTTCCGTTTTTCTTTGTGGTTGATTTCTAGTTTCGTACCATTGTAGTCAGAAAAGATGCTTGAAATAAGTCACAATTTTTTTTTGGATTGGCTGTGCAGGACACACACACATACACATATACACACACATGCATGCATGCACACACACACAAACAGTTTTATCTACTCAATATAATTGCAAAACATATATTGGCAGTTCAACATTCCGGTATAAAGACTTTAAGCAGAATGTCTAGGATTGAGTCATCAGCCACTAGAACCTTCTTCCTAAAGCAGCCTGAATTTATATTCAGTAGAGCATCTACAGCCTGCCTTGCACTCCCAAGAAGAACTATGTCCCTAACACATGATCAAGAATTACAGATTAATAGTGTGCCAGTTAAATGTGGGTTTCACAGTAAACACTAGAATTGCAGGACTGTCTTTCCCTTCAGCTGGACAGAGTAGATGCAGTTGTCAAATTTATGCTTTTCTCCAAGTTTACAAATCTTCCTTGATCGTGTTCTTGTGTTTTATTGCCCTCCCATTACTGCACTACTGAATACATCTTTTAATATTTAGAAACAATTTTATTTTTGAACTGTATTTTTTCTTTCACTTAATATTGACTGGATACCTGCTGCTGTATGCCAGGTGTTGGTCTAGAGGCCAATGCTGGACTAGTAGATAAAGGACAGATCATCTTATGTAAAAACAGAAACTGCAGGATACATCATCACTCACTGATTTATTAACATGAATGAATTTATCTCTAGCTGGTCATCTGAGTTGAAGTTGGGTTACAGTTGGTATACATCTTGATTTGACAGACAAGGGCAGGAGGAAAAGTTCTAGTGCTCACAAGCTCTGGAGGATAACACCATCATGAAGGTGGCTAGAGCTATCATAAGACATCAGAGCCACCTGAGAAAGAAGAGACGGTAAAAGCAAAGAGGAGGGTCCAGAGGACCATGGCAGGATCCAAGCAACCTCTATACTCACTTTGATGAGAGTTTTTATCATGAATGGATGTTGACTTTTATCAAATGCTTTTTCTGCATCTGTTGAGATGATCATGTGGTTTTTGTCTTTTCTTTTATTAATGCGGTATATCACATTGATTAATTTGCGTATGTTGAACCATGCTTGCAACCCTGGGATGAGTCTAACTTGATCACGGTGTATGATTCTTTTTATATATTGTTGGATTTCGTTTGCTAATATTTTGTGGAGGATTTTCCCATCTACATTCATCAGAGATATTGGCTTGTAATTTTCTGTTTTAGTGGTGTCTTTGTCTGGTTTTGGTACCAGGGTGATGTTGGCTTCGTAAAATGACTTTGGGCGTGTTCCCTACTCTTCAGTCTTTTGGAAAAGTTTGAGAAGGATAGGTATAAGTTCTTCTTTGTATGTTTGGTAGGATTGCCCAGTGAAGCCATCCAGTCTTGGACTTTTGTTTGCAGGGAGTTGTTTTTTGGTTTTTTGGGTTTTTTTCAATTACAGATTCTATTTCACTTCTAGTGACCTGTTTGTCTGTTCAAATTATCTGTTTCATCTTAACTCAATTTTGACAGGCTGTTTTTAGAAACTCGTTCATTTTCTGTAGGTTGTCCGTTTTGTTGGCATATAACTGTTCATAGTATTCTCTTATGATTTTTTGTATTTCTGTGGTATTAGTTATTATTTCTCCTCTTTCATTTCTTATTTTGTTTATCTGGGTCCTCTCTCTTTTCTTCTTGGTAAGCCTGACTAGAAGTTTGTAGATTTTGTTTATATTTCAAAAAAACCAGCACTTGGTTTTATTGATCTTTAGTACTGTTTTCTTGATCTCTATTTTATTTATATCCTCTCTGATATGTATTATTTCCTTCCTTCTGCTGATTGGGTTTTATTTGTTCTTCTTTTTCTAATTCTTTTAGGTGGTGGGTTAGGTTGTTTAGATTTTTCTTGTTTTTTTGAGGAAGGCCTGTATCACTATGAACTTCCCTCTTAGAACTGCTTTTGCTGCATCCCATAGATTTTGTAAGGTTGTGTTTTCAGTGTTGTTTGTCTCAAGATATTTTCTCATTTCCTCTTTGGTTTCTTTGTTGACCCATTGATTTTTTAGTAGCATGGTGTTAGTCTGCATGTGTTCATTTGGTTTTCCGTTTTTCTTTGTGGTTGATTTCTAGTTTCGTACCATTGTAGTCAGAAAAGATGCTTGAAATAAGTCACAATTTTTTTTTGGATTGGCTGTGCAGGACACACACACATACACATATACACACACATGCATGCATGCACACACACACAAACAGTTTTATCTACTCAATATAATTGCAAAACATATATTGGCAGTTCAACATTCCGGTATAAAGACTTTAAGCAGAATGTCTAGGATTGAGTCATCAGCCACTAGAACCTTCTTCCTAAAGCAGCCTGAATTTATATTCAGTAGAGCATCTACAGCCTGCCTTGCACTCCCAAGAAGAACTATGTCCCTAACACATGATCAAGAATTACAGATTAATAGTGTGCCAGTTAAATGTGGGTTTCACAGTAAACACTAGAATTGCAGGACTGTCTTTCCCTTCAGCTGGACAGAGTAGATGCAGTTGTCAAATTTATGCTTTTCTCCAAGTTTACAAATCTTCCTTGATCGTGTTCTTGTGTTTTATTGCCCTCCCATTACTGCACTACTGAATACATCTTTTAATATTTAGAAACAATTTTATTTTTGAACTGTATTTTTTCTTTCACTTAATATTGACTGGATACCTGCTGCTGTATGCCAGGTGTTGGTCTAGAGGCCAATGCTGGACTAGTAGATAAAGGACAGATCATCTTATGTAAAAACAGAAACTGCAGGATACATCATCACTCACTGATTTATTAACATGAATGAATTTATCTCTAGCTGGTCATCTGAGTTGAAGTTGGGTTACAGTTGGTATACATCTTGATTTGACAGACAAGGGCAGGAGGAAAAGTTCTAGTGCTCACAAGCTCTGGAGGATAACACCATCATGAAGGTGGCTAGAGCTATCATAAGACATCAGAGCCACCTGAGAAAGAAGAGACGGTAAAAGCAAAGAGGAGGGTCCAGAGGACCATGGCAGGATCCAAGCATACCTATTCTAGTCTCTCTGAAGTTCTTCAAAGCCCTGCTTTTGCAAACCATTCTTGTCCTCTACAAAAGCATGAAATGGTTTGTACCAACCGATACTTCAAAGAGTAGAGGCACCTGATTGGTTTTTATGCTCCTACATCTATGTGACAGACCACACTGGTAATAGGGGCAATACAGCAAAATACAAATTTGATTTCAGCCAAATCTTGACATTATGCTTCCTGGCTTTCTTATTGAGACAAGCTAGGAGAGGGTGGAAGACAAACGGAGTCCAAAATCTACCATATACTTATATCATGTTAGAGAGTTTTCATAAAAGGGATGTATAGCCATCTGGCCATACCTTTTAGGTGTTTGTTTGCCAAACTAAGAAGAGAATAGTGAGGAGAAGAAGATAGAAAAAACAGAAGTTTACATTAGATAATACCTTATCATTTTCTGTGGTCTGTGGTCACCAGCTTTCTTTCAACATTAAAGAGAGACAATATGGCACATAGATGCAGAGCAAAGACTGTGGAGACAAACTGCCATGGTTCAAATCTTATTTCTCCCACTGATGAGTTACGTGAATGTCAACAACTCACTTAAGCTCTTTTGTGCCTCAGTTTCATCCTCTTTAAAACAGTGGAAATAATCTTACCTATATCAAATGTTTGTGGGGATTAGTAAGGTAGATAAGATACAGATATAGTGTTAGTAGTTATTGTTAATAAAGGAGCCATGTGTTGTTCAAATAGTTATTAGAACACATGAAAAAGTGAAACTGATCATCATAAGCAGATTTCTCATGAGCTTCAAATGATACACAGAGTTTTTTTCAGCGGTACAAGTAAGTGGTAGTTTTACATTTGTACCATGCATCTTCTAAGCCAGTTTCCAAATAGATTTTCTCTAGGGCTTACTTTATTTAAAAATTAAAGAGTAAATTTCAGTTAACCCAGTGTTAGCATGCAAAGGATGCCCCCTACATGATTTTTTTTTCCATGTTGAAAAAGACTGTGTTACCAAATGTGAGGGCCAGAGATGGGGTGGAGATGGGAGTTAGCATGTTAAATAAGAGTGATAAACATTAATTGAGCCCTAGTAGTTGTGTGCATTTCACTTATTCTCATTTACTGCCCATACCCATCCTGAAAGGTTAAATATTATCTGTATTTGACAAATAAGAAACCTGACATTTAGTGAGGTTAATTAGTAACCCAAGGTCACACAACCAGAGAATGACATAATTGGGAACTGAAGTCATGTTTATTTGATGGTGTAAAATAATGAGGAGACCTAGCATTTATTTAGTACCTTCTGCATGTTCTGTGTTAGGGGCTTCATAGCACTATCATCCATTGATGGTATAACAGCTGATGACGTAGGGAGTATTTATGTTATCATTTATGTTACCGGGTCCCAGAGACAGGAAGTAGTAGGTAGGAGATTCAGAGTCTGTTCTTCACGTAACATGGAATTATAAAAAGTGATCATATTTTGATGATGTCTTTTGATTTTTCAAAAGCTACATCTTTGAGACGATACTATATATTCTTATGATACATAAACTAAAACTAGATTTTATGTAAAGTGATTTTTTGTTGTTACAGTATTGTTGGAAACCTTGAAATAGCTGTATGTCAATTTAAATGACAGAAATCAAAGGATGGCTTGCTCAAGATATAAAAATTAGTGTGGCTTATATTCAAGAGAGAAATCTCTCATTAAAAAGAAAGTTTACTGATTTATTGATATTTTATAAAATATTTTAAATATATTTTATAAAAGTAAAAATGGAATAAGCCTATTATATATGCTTTATGTTTTTTAAAAAAGCCTTTCTCAGGCCAACTATTTTGGTTATGGAATATTGTCTTAAGAAAAAGAATAAGGCTAAAAATCGATTGGAATATATAACCTTGGCTTTACCTTGAAATGTTTTCAAAGGGATATTTTAAGGCATTGAAAATGAATTATTTGACTTCTGAATAAGTTCTTTTTGCAATAACAGTTAAATAGGAAATTGTGAAATACAAGATGTGTAATTTTCCTGTTACAATGTGGTGGATAGAATAAATATTCCTTCCCAAAGTTAAATGAAAATGCAAAATTAAATGGTAATACTTTTGTTGGCATTGCTTTCTAAAAAAGTACAGGGCAAGTAGTACTTCATATCACACATAATACTAGAAATCAAATTTTGAACTGAATTTGTCATTTTAAAGATGGTGTTTCTGGAAAGTGTATTATTTCAGAGAGTGGCAGAATGTTGACTATAAAAACTATTTCTATCTTGCTTTAATATAGGCCTAACATAAGAGCAACTTTTTTGTGCTCACATTAAACATTTTATTTAGACATTAAACAGAAGTTTTCTGATATCGAGGCTTTACCAAAGCTGAATAAAAGCTTGTTTGCAGTGGTTTGGATGAGGCTTTCTTGTGCTACTGTCATAAAAGATTTCTTTCCAGTGTGCTAATTTCTGAATTGCAAATTTTTAGAAATGTGTCTTAGCTATAATTCACACTTGTAAGAAGTAAATGAATACAATCACTTTCCAGCAAGTAAAAAAGCACTTATAGCTGCTATTGAGCAGAAATACAGTGTATTTGTTGACGATGTTAAAACATCATTGTTACTTATTTTCAGGAGCTACAAGCTTAATTGACTATTTGTTACTGTCAAAGGTCATGAATAATAGGATTGAACTTCAGACTAGTATATTAAGAATGTTCAGGGTAGAGATTAAATTTACTAATACGACTAGAAACCACCTTAATTGTAAATTCTCAGTATTTAGTTTTCTAATGAGGAGTAAACAGTTAAAGCACCTTGATGACTGCATTGAACTATGTCCATGTAATGTTCTGCAACATCTAAAGATTTGCCCCTGTAAGTAAATGCTATATAAAAATATTCTTGTTGTTCAATGTTTGGAAATTATTTTAGGCCACCAGCCAATATCAACATATTAAATTCTTAGAGTCTGTCCTTTTCCAAAATAATCTACAGGTTCAGTATAATCCCAATCAAACCTAAGAAAGTTATTTTTTGGATATCGACAAACTGATTCTAAAATTTATATGGAGAGGCAAAAAATCCAGAATAGCTAACACAATATTGAAGCAGAGCAAAGCTGAAAGACTGACACTGTGTAACCTCAAGACTTACTATAAAACCACAGTAATTAAGACAGTATGATATTGGCGAAAGAAAAACAAATAGTTCGATGGAACAGAATACAGAGCCTAGAAATAGACTCATGTGAATATTGTCAACTGATCTCTTATGAAGGAGCAAAGACAGTCTTTTCAAAAAATGGTATGGGAACCACTAGACAGTCACACACACAAAAAAGAATCTAGACACAGACCATACACCCTTCAAAAAAATGAACTCAAAATAGATCACAGACCAAAATGTAAAACACAAAACTGTAAATCTAGAAAATAACATTGACAGAAACCTAAATGACCTTAGGTATGGCAATGACTTTTTAGATAAACACCAAATGTATGATAAACTGGACTTCATTAAAATTAAAAACTTCTGCTCTGTGAAAACAAGTCAAGAGAATAAGACAAGCCACCGACTGGGAGAAAATATTTGCAAAAGTCACATTAGATGAAGGACTGTTACCCAAAATATAAAAAGAACTCTTAAAACTATACAGTAAGAAAACAACTGAATTGAAAAATGGACCAACGATCATAATAGACACCCCACCAAAACAGAAATACAGGTGGCAAATAAGCATACGAAAAGATATTCCACATCAATTGTCATCTGGGAATGCATATTAAAACAATGAGATATCACTATGCACCTACTAGAATGGCCAAAATTCAGAACACTGACAACACCAAAATACTGGCAAGATTGTGGAGCAACAGGAACTCTCATTCATTGCTGGTAGGAATGCAAAATGGTATGGTCACTTTGGAAGACAATTTGGCAAATTCTTTGTCTTTTTTCCCAGCTTTATTGAGATATAATTGACATATAACATTGTGTCAACGTAAGGTGTACAGTGTGATGATTTGATATACGTATATATTGCAAAATTATTGCCACAATAAGGTTAGTTAACACATCCATCACCTCACGTAGTTACCATTATTTATTTTCATGGTGAGAACTTTTAAGATTTACTCTCGGGTAATTTTCATGTATACAATACAGTACTATTAATTATAGTCACCATATTATACATTAGACCCTAGAATTTACTCATCTTATAACTGCTTACCTTATGTGAAACTATACTACTACTTTGTCTCTTGTGTTTTGGGATTTTCTTTCACTACTTCTCTGCTCCTTCTCCATGTAGCACTCCCCCAAAGTTTTGTTTTTACCTCTCTGCTCTTCTCTCACTCTGCACATTGTCCTTCAGACGTCTTACCACACTCACTCACAAATCCAAATACCATCTTGTTCCATATAATTCCCAGCCTCCCACCCAGAACTTCAGTTCAAGACTAACAAGTACCTGTTGGACATTTCCTCAGCCATGATAGCAAATAGTGAACATTTAAAATAAAAGACATAATGTGTCCTCCCCAAATATATTTTGACTGACTTCTCTGCTTCTGTTTACATTGAAATAATTTTCATATTGCCTGACTAGAAAACATTATTAATGAGAACTTTGATTCTTTATCCAAATTCCACATTCATCAAGTCTTGGTAATACATCACACTACCTGGTAATTTACCCCTCCTTCTTAAGGGGGGACAGTGACAGTGATAACTCAACCCATACTTCCTTCTCACGCTTTACTCAACCCCTGCCTCAGTTTCAAGCCATCTTGTTCACCACTAACAGGGTTATAAAGCTAAACCACTGCTCGGATCATACTAGCATGCTATCAGAAAAGTATCAAAGGCTGGAAAATGTCTATGGATTGAAGTCTAAGCTTCTTGTTCTCGAATTTACATTCCTTCACCATCTGGCCTCACTTACATCAAAGAAATGCCCTCAGGGGAAGGATTTCATCAAAGTAGACTGTGCAAAAGAACCACTGGACTGACTTGTCAACACCAAACTCACCACACATGTGGCTCTGGCAGAGGGCAATAGAGCAGGGTGTGCCATGGGTTTCTCACCTAGCAGCCATGGTCCCCCAGGGGTTCCCATGTATAAAATTCAGGGGATGGGGAGGATGAAGAACTGGATGGAAAAAAATGACTTTTGTATTTTCATGAATGCCTTACTGAAATGTGTCATTCCCTTCAAGTATGAATATGGGCAACCAACCTAATAGGTAAGAAGTACCTATGACCAGGTCACCAGGAAACATCCCAGGTATTTTTAAACCATGCAACAGTCATATCACACATATTGAGATTATGAAAATTATGAAATCACCCACTATATCTTGTTGCTCAGTGCATTAAGGAGCATATATGCTCCTACATCACAGATGCATTTCATAGTTATTTTGACAGCACTATTTTAAAATTACTGGTTTCCTTTGCTGTCTTTTTAAAAAATTTTATTTTATATTGCAGTATAGTTGATTTACAAAGTTGTGTTAGTTTCAGGAGTACAGCAAAGTGAATCAGTTGTACATGTATATATATTAATTTTTTCAGATTCTTTTCCCATATAGGTTATTACAGAGTACTGAGTAGAGTGGGAACTGTTATACAGTAGGTCCTACTGCTATACAGTAGGTCCTTATTGATCATCTACCTTATATATAGTAGTGTGTATATTGTTAATCTCAGCCTCCTAATTTACCCCTCCCCTACCACCTTTCCCCTTTGATAACCATAAGTTTGTTTTTTAAGTCTGTGAGTCTGTTCCTGTTTTGTAAATAAGTTCATTTGTATTATTTTTTTAGATTCAACATACAAGTGATATCATATGATATTTATCTTTCTCTGACTTACTTCACTTAGTATGATAATCTCTAGATCAATCCATATTGCTGCAAATGGCATTATTTCATTCATTTTTATGACTGAGTAATATTCCATTGTATATATGTACCCTATCTTCTTTATCCATTCATCCACTGATGGACATTTAGGTTGTTTCCATGTCTTGGATATTGTAAATGGTGCTACAATGAACATTGGGGTGCATGTATCTTTTTTTTTCAATAAATTTGTTTTTATTTATTTATTTTTGGCTGCATTGGGTCTTCGTTGCTGCACACAGCCTTTCTCTAGTTGCAGTGAGTGGGGGCTACTCTTCGTTGTGGTGCACAGGCTTTCTCATTGTGGTGGCTTCTCTCGTAGTGGAGCACGGACTCTAGGCGTGCAGGCTTCAGTAGTTGTAGCACACGGGCTTAGCTGTTCCATGGCACGTGGGATCTCCCCGGACCAGGGCTCGAACCCATGTCCCCTGCATTGGCAGGTGGATTCTTAACCACTGTGCCACCAGGGAAGGCCACATGTATCTTTCTGAAGTATGGTTTTCTGTGGATATATGCCCAGGAGTGGGATTGCCGTATCACATGATAGCTCTATTTTTAGGGTTTTTTAAGATTTTTTTTTTTTTTGCTATCTTATATATTATTATTTATATACAAACAGTATTCTGAGTATATTTTTTTAGACTTCCAAAGGTGTCTGTGTCAGAAAATAGGTTCAAAGCTGCTACACTCTATACGGCATGGTCCAGAAGTAGGTAACTGATAACACACAAGAGTGGTTCTGGAGGTGGTTCTATAAATTTAAACCCATTAAATTTATCTGATTGTTGTTATTAAAATTTTATTTTTAAGGATATATTATGGACCTGATATTCACAAGCTGGAGGGCCTTGAGCAGATTGGAGTGACATCCTCCTAAGAAATTTAGAACCGTCATGCCAGAGATACACCTCAGACATATGGCTTTTATATATATTATTAAAGAGCAGCTAGAAAAAATTATTAGAAAAATGATGTGCAAGTTATACCACATTATACAACCTTTAATTGGTACAAGTTAATTTTCATAATACTGCATTAGGAGTGAGTTGTCTCTATCTTATGAACATGCATGTTTTATAGCTATCTCTAAATTTTATTTATGAATCGTATTATTGCAATCAAAATAAATTTAAGAATTGCTGTTACTAAAATATAAGTTAACCACTTAGGACAAATTATCTTCATCTAAATTTCAGTCTGTGCAAAACAAACTTCTTCCTGAAGAAAAGTAGAATGTACTTTCATATTTCACTACTTCATCTAAACAACTGGCCACAGCATTGCATTTCTACACTTTGTTACATATCAGTCCTGTAATAATGTATGGTAAAATGAGCTTTTCAAATTATAATTTTTATCCAGACCAGAGAGCTATCTGTGTGGTTATGCAGGAAAGAATCTTTACTTTCATCATGTCTCAAAGCATGATATCATTAACATTATTTCTACCATGACCTTAAGAAAAATAGACTTCACACATAGTGTATTTGTTTGCTTGCTTTTGCTTCTTTTTCTCATGGAGACAATGTTAGGTTTATAAAATTAGTTTCCATATTCTCATGTCTAGATCAACTTAATTTTTTTTCTGAAATGTGTTGGCAAAAAAAGGTAATTTTGATCTCAATATTTAACTGGGTTTTTAATCCCTTTTTCCCTCTTTATGTTGTGTCACCTTCCTAGGGTTTCTCAATATCATTATCATATTTACCTCTTTTTTCTTCCTCATCTCCCTATATCCAATTATCACCAAATGTACCTGTGGTGGATACTCTCAGCCATCAACCAGGAATTATCTCCTCAGCTGGTGGGGTCCTGTGGAAAGATAGCTTTTGGCTGTCAGTCTTCTCTCAGGGTTTCCTTAGCTGAAGAAAACTGCTTCACCCAAAATCATGCTTCCTTCCAAAGCTAACCAGCTTCCAATGACCAAACAACAGAGGGGTATAAAGACCTGACCCCCTTGCCCCAGCTCAGGATAATCCTGAAGGGTCAGCTCAGCTATAGCATTCCCCATGAGGTTGGCTGAGCCCTTTATTGGGGCTGCATCACAGCTCAACATTTACTTTCTCCAGTTCTATGTTACACCCTCTTCCCCCAACACACATACTTGTTGATACCAGTAGCACTTCCTAATAAACATCCCGAGTGCTAAATTCCCATGGAACCCAACCTGTGACAGAACCATTTTACCTTTTTATTTCTCTTGAAATTCTCTTCCTTTTTCTCACTGATCTAGTTCAATCTACCATTAACTTTCATTTTGAATGGTCATTCTTTAATTTTATTCCTTGCCAAGTGGGCTTTAAAATAAATATTGGTCCCACAGACACATGAATTTTGACTGGAGCTCACTGAAGGCATACATTTCAACTTCACCCTTTTCTTAAAACATTTCCCTACTCACCTATATGGCATTACACCCACTGAAGCATATACAGTTGGTTCTCTCTATCCATGGGTTCTACATCTGTGGGTTCTGCATCTGCGGATTCAACTGGCCGTAAATCAAAAATAAATTTTTTAATCCAGAAAGTTCCAAAAACCAAAACTTTTTGCCACAGGCCACAACTATTTATATAGCATTTACATTGTATTTACAACTATTTACATAGCATTTACATTGTATTAGGTATTATAAGTAATCTGGAGGTGATTTAAAGTATATGGGAAGATGTGCGTAGGTTGATGCAAGTACTATGCCATTTTATATAAGGCACTTGAGCATCCAAGGATTTTGATTTCCATGGGGGTCCTGGAACCAATCCCTTGCAGATACCGAGGGGCAACTGTACTGTTCTTAGCCCATATATCCTCCATAATGGTTCCCATACACACTCATGTCTTCCTGCATCTCTGCATGAAGGCATTGTTTGTCATGGGAACATACTTAGTCTGTTTATGTCAGAAACATCTGGGAGATAATATCTCAAGAGTGTTTCTCAAATAATGAGGCATGGATATAGTGAATACATACCCAGCTTCCTCACCCTACGATGTGACAGTTCTGCATAGGGATATTCTGCATAGTCTCTAACAAGGTCCTCAGTGAGGTACCCCATGTTTCAGTAGCAATCTGTTTGTAATTCTATCCTTTATTGTCTTTCACTCTTCACTGTCTTAATTTCCCACTTCAAAGGGTTTCCTAAGATTACCTTCCAGATAAACAGATCCTTGTTTCAGAGTTTGCTTTCTGGGGAAACCAAATAAGTTACTTATGTTGATAAATGATGACCTAGGACAGGAGTCAACAGGCCTGTGTGCCAAATCTGACCTGCCACCTATTTTTGTAAGTATTGGAACACAGCCACTCACATTCATTTAGGTACTCTCTGTGGCTGCTTTCATACTATAACAGCAGAGTTCAGTAGTTGCATTAGAGACCAGATGACCCACAAGCACAAAATATTTACTATCTGGGCCTTTACAGAAAAAAAAAAAATTGTTACCTGATCTGAATTATTGCCAAAGGGCCCTAAATGATCACCCAGATCTAGCTGTCTTACTTCTCCCAGCCCATTTGTTTTATATATTACCTATAGATTTCTCTTTCAGAAACTATTGACTCATGCCTTTTGCCTCCTCCAAAATCTTCAATGGTTCCCAGTGCAATAAGAAGTAAAACAAAACTTCCCTACAAATTCTGCCTGTATTCCTAACTGTATGTCACTCTGCATTCGCTGCCACACACACTCCAGATGCACCCTTCTAGTCATTATCTATAGAAATTGTCTTCTCTGTAATTGTAATAGAAATTGTCTTATTCTACAATAAGGTTGTTTCATCTGCTAAAATGCTCTCCTCCACCCATATTGGCTCATCATTCAAAGTCCAGATAAAACCCACTATCTCCTAAGAAGCCCTCTCAGACCCCCACTGTTGTGATTAATCTCTTTCCACCATGCTCCACAGCATCATGTTGAAATTTTCAGTCTGTCGGAGTGTACTTTGTATTCAGAAGATTTATGGATGTCTGTTTCCACCACCAGATATGAATTCCTGGGAGGCAGGAGCCATATCATATCTATCTTTGTATCCATTGCAAATATTTGAAATAATTAACAAACATAGATTAGAGTTCTTACCAATCTGAAAGGATGCCTGATCAAAGTCCTGAGACTCCCTGATATACTATGTGTTAACTCCTTAGCTGTCAGTGAATTATTGGGAGATGCAGGGGGCTCTGGGGGAGGGGACAAAGTAGTTAGAGGGCCAAGGGTTATACTGTAGTAAAAGCCACTGTTACGATATTTTAACAAGCAGAGCATAATGCTTGAATGCCAGCCTTGTTTATAACTGCTATGCTTATCAAGGATTTCCTAATTATAGGCCCTCAGTAAATAACTGTTGTATACTTTAGAACAGAACTGAAAATGAGCACTTTTTTAAAAAAACTGCTCCCCCCCACACGCACACACAAGCTGATGCATATCTTTGACTAGCATGAATAGGGAGAATTTCACATATGTGTGAAAATTTTATAGTGTAATTTTCCTTATATTATTTCAGATTAGTTAACAGCTGTTCAAAAACAATTACACTTACGGTGTTTAAAAACTTGTACAAGTCTTCCAATGGTAACATCAATAAAAATGGAATTAGCCCTTCCTTGACTAGCTCTCTTTTTCCAGAGCATAATGGCAACATTAATTCAACTCTGAGGGAAAACTCTGGGCACAGCTAACATAAACATGTTTTGCAAATGTTTTTCAAAATGATGAAGTCTGTAAAACCTCTTATGTAACCACCAGCATTTACCCTAATCCATCCTCACTTTGCATTGGGCCCTGATTCGCCTTTAGTTCCCTAAATTCCTTGTAAAATCTTTCATACAATTATGTTAAAAGAGCACATATTTGCTTACTGTAAATATATCTTGAAATGTATAGCCTCACAATTGCTGGTAAGACCAATACAAACAAGGTTATACAAAGGAAAAGCATATCAAATCCACTTATTTAATTCCTCTATTTCAATAACTCCTAGCCCAGGAGTTTCTTTCGAGGTTGTCATAAACATTCCTAATTCAATAATGTTCCACAGTTCACGATGCCTCTTATGTTTCTTCTCCTAAGTAGCAGACCTTGCTGCCTTATATACAGTAGGATACTGAAGTTCATTCACTATGTTTTGTCTAAAAATAATCATGCCAATTCTGAGGGACATGTTGTTCATTACAAAAGAATAGTTAAATTGCACAGCTGTCATTTGATGATCAAGATTAAAATTGAAATATAGGTTAATTTTTTTGTTTCTTCTTATAAAATATTCCTTCATTTTATTTTATTTTTAATTAAAACATTGGATAAAATATTTCTTTGTAATTAAAAAAATACATTGTACTATTTACTAAGTGGAAAATCTTCTGAGGCAGAAAACCAAGTGAAAGAGAGAGCAGTTTCCCTGGAGTCACTTGATGAATTTTTTTTTTTTTTTTTAATATACAGAAAAATTTGTTGCGTAGTGAACCCTGAGTTTTGCTTTTTAAAAAAATTTTTTTATTGAAGTATAGTTGATTTACAATATTGTGTTAGTTTCAGGTGTACAGCACAGCAATTCAGTTTTATATATATATTGTTTTTAATTTTTATTTATTTATTTTGGCCACACCTTGCGGCATGTGGGGTCTTAGTTCCCCAACCAGGGATTGAACCCATGTCACCTGCATTGGAAGCACAGAGTCTTAACAACTGCACTGCCAGGGAATTCCCCTATATTGTTTTTTAGATTCTTTTCCATTATAGGTTATTACCAGATATTGTAATAATTGCATCTATATTCATCAAAGGTATTGGCCTGTAATTTTCTCTTTTGGTAGTGTCTTTGTCTGATTTTTGTATCAGGGTGATGGTGGCTTCATGGAATGACTTTGGGAGTGTTCCTTACTCTTCAGTCTTTTGGAAGAGTTTGAGAAGGGTAGGTATAAGTTCTTCTTTGTATGTTTGGTAGGATTCCACAGTGAAGCCATCTAGTCCTGGACTTTTGCTTGCAGGGAGGTTTTTTTCCCCCCCCCTACAGATTTTATTTCACTTCTAGTGTCTGTTCAAATTATCTGTTTCTTCTTGACTAAGTTTTGGCAGGTTGTATGTTCCTAGAAACTCGTTCATTTCCTGTAGGTTGTCCATTTTGTTGGCATATAATTGTTCATAGTATTCTCATGATTTTTTGTATTTCTGTGGTATCGGTTGTTCTTTCTGCTTTTTTCATTTCTTATTTTGTTTATTTGGGTCCTCTCTTCTTTTTGGTGAGCCTGGCCAGAGGTGTGTTGATTTTGTTTATTCTTTCAAAAAACCAGCTCTTAGTTTTATTGATTCTTTTTTCTATTTTTTAATTGCTATTTTATTTATATCCTCTTTGATCTTTATTATTTCCTTCCTTCTGCTGATTTTAGGTTTAGTTTGTTCTTCTTTTTCTAATTCTTTTAGGTGGTAGGTTAGGTTGCTTACTTGAGATTTTTCTTGGTTTTTGAGGAAGGCCTGTATTGTTATGAACTTCCATCTTAGGACTGCTTATGCTGCATCCCATAGGTTTTGTTTTGTTGTGTTTTCATTGTCATTTGAGGTGTTTTTTGATTTCCTCTTTGACCAATTGGTTTTTTTTTTTGATAGCATGTTGTTTAGTCTCCATGTAATTGTTTTCTTCTTGTTTCTCTTTCTGTGGTCAATTTCTAGTTTAATACTTCTGTGGTCAGAAAAGTTGCCTGAAATAATTTCTATGCTCTTAAATTTGTTGAGGCTTGTTTTGTGTCCTGGTATGTGGTGTCTCCCAGAGAATGCTCCATATGCACTTGAAAAGAATGTGTATTCTGTTTTGGGGGGGATATCGTGTCCTGTAGATGTCAATTAAGTCTACCTGTTCTGTTGTGTCATTTAGGATCTCTGTTGCCTCATTGATTTTCTGTCTTGAAGTTCTGTCCATTGATGTCACTGGGGTCTTAAAGTCTCCTACTATTAACTGTATTCTGGTAAATTTCTCCCTTTATGTCTGTTAGTATTTGTTTTATATATTTAGGTGCTCCTATATTGGATGCATATATGTTAATCAGTGTAATATCCTTTGTTTGTATTGATACTTTTATCATTATATAGTGTCCTCCTTTGTCTTTCTTTATGGCCTTTATTTTGAAGTCTGTTTTGTCAGATATTAGTATTGCTACCCCTGCTTTCTTGTCATTTCCACTTGCATTAAATATCTTTCTTCATCCTCTCACTTTCAATCTATGTGTGTCTTTCACAGTAAAGTGGATCTTTTGTAGGCAGTCTATTGTAGGTTCTTGTCTTATTATCCAATCTGCCACGCTGTGTCTTTTGATTAGAGCATTTAGTTCATTGACATTTAAAGTAATTATTGATAAGTATGTATTTACTGCCATTTTAAATTTTGTTTTCCAGTTGATTTTGTATTTCTTCTTTGTTCCTTTCTTCTTTTTGTTTTTCCTTTTGTGGCTTTATGGTTTTCTTTTGTACTATTCTTGAATTCCTTTCTTTTTGATTTTTGCCTCTTTGTTGTATGCTTTTGATTTGAGGTTACCCTGGTTTCCAAGTATGTTGACCCATTACTATGTCTACTTGTTTTAGACTGGTAGTCATATAACATCAAGCACATTCTAAAAGGTCTACATTTTCTTACTCTCCTCCCCTGCATTTTGTGATTTTGATGTCCTATTTTACATCTTCATGTTTATCTTTTTGCTGTTCATTGTAGGTATAATCACTTTCACTGAATTGTTTTTATTGTTTTCTTAATATATGTGCTGGCTTATTTAAGTGATCTTCAATCCTTTTATATATTTGCCTTTACTATTGTGATTTTCCCTTTCCTATAGATTCTTGCTTCTTTTCCATTTAGAGAAGACCTTTCAATATTCTTTTAGGATAGGTTCAGTATTGCTGTATTCTTTTACTTTTTGCTTATCTGAGAAATTCTTAGTTTCTCCTTCTATTCTAAATGATAATCTTGCTGGGGAGAATATTCAGGGTTGCAGTTTTTTGTCTTTCAGGAATTTGAATATGTCCTGCCACTCCCTTCCGGCCTGCAGAGTTTCTGTAGAGAAATCAGCTGATAGCTGTAAGGGGTTCCCTTGTAACTGACTCTTTGTTTTTCTCTTGCCATCTTCAGAATCCTCTCTTTATCTTTAACTTTTGCTGTTTTAATTATGATATGTCTTGGTGTGGGTCTGTTTGGGTTCATATTGTTTGGGACCCTCTGTGCTTCTTATACCTGGATATCTGTTCCCTTTTTAGGTTTGGGAAGTTTTCAGCCATAATTTCTTCAAGTGCGTTTTTGATCCCCTTTTCTCTTTCTACTCCTTCTGGGATCCCTATTATGTGTAGATTGGCACACTTAATATTATTCCGTAGGTGTTGTATATTGCTTTCTTTTTTTGTTGTTTTTTTTTTAAGTCTTTCTCTCTGCTCTTCTGATTGGGTGATTTTCATTATTCTGTCTTCCAGATGAGTTATCCATTCTTCTTCATTATTTAGTTTGCTATTCGTTGCCTTTAGCTAGGATTTATTTCAGCAATTGAGTTGTCTAATTTTGATTGGCTCCTCTTTATAGCTTCTAGTTCCTTGTTCCAGTGATCTGCATTTCCATTGATAATCTTTTCTAATTCTTTAGCATTTTTATTACCTCCGGTTTGAACTCAGCATGTGGTAGACTGGAGAAGTCTGTTTGATTGTTTGTTCTTTCAGGGTATTTCTCTTAGTCTTTTAATTGGGAATAGTTACTCTGCTTTTTAATTTAACTTATATTTCTTTGACTCTATGAATTGAGGAAAAACATTTATCTACTGTGGTCTTTTTTTTTTTTTTGGCCACACCACACGCAGCTTACGGGATCTCAGTTCCCCGATCAGGGATTGAACCTGGGCCACAGCAGAGAAAGTGTTGAATCCTAACCACTAGACCACCAGGGAACTCCCTACTGTGGTCTTGAAGGGCTGTTTTTATGTGGGAGCATCCCTATGTAGACTGTGTGAGTCTGAAATATTTGGTGTGAGAACTGTTTTTGGTATGGATGCCTCCCATGTCTTTCCTTATCATGTGCTGGCCATTGTCCCCTTGATAGGGGGTGCGTTTATTGTTGTGGTTATCAGAACCTGTACTGGATATTTGGTGGAGCCTCCTCTTTGCTCTGTGGTTGTCACAGCTCTGTTGGGGACAGGATCTGCTTCCCAGTTCTTGAAGTAGAAGCCCCAGATCCAGTTCTAAGCTACAGTTGAGGTAAGCAGGACTGGAGCACTCCCGCTGAGAAAGGAGCTGCTGCATATTCCTCCACAGGAACTGTCGACAGGGACGTGTGACTCTGTGATATCACTTGCCACCTGGTGTGTGCACCCACAAAGTCCACCGTTGCTGTGGGAGTGCTGGTAATTGGCTCAGGTATGTGTACACTCCCAAAGTCTGCTGGTGGGAAAACCCACTGAAACCACGCCCCTGAACCCACCAGGGGCGCTCTTGTAGTCGGCTCGTATTTCAGCCCCACTTCCACACGTGCACTTCCAAAACCCGCTGCTGTCAGAGCCATGCCCTGATGTGAGAATGCTGGCAGTGAGACTGCTGTGGTGGATCCATGCCCCTCCCTTCACACGTTGATAATTGGGCTTCTGTGACAGACCCATGCTGTGTCCTCTTGTACCCTCAGTTTCAGCCCAGACCACACTCCCAGCCCTTCAGTCTGTCTCCATGCAGCCAAACTGAGTCCTCTCCCCAGGTTTGTCCAGTGAGGCCTGAGTTTCAGCACCCAGCTGTTTTGAACACGAACAGGCTTCCAGTGAAGCCTGAGTTTCAGCACCCAGGCATGTGTTTTGGTCTGGGAAGTGTGGCAATGTGGCAAGGACTGTCTGTACTGGTCTCTTTGTACACTGCCTGGCAAGAAGCCACCTCTCATACTGTCCTCTTAAGCCTCTGAAGGTCCCTATCTATCCCTGCAGACCTCCCAGCCAGTGAAGGAGGTTCCCAGGGTGAGGGGACCTTTCCTCTTTCACAGCTCCTTCCCAGGGGCACAGGTCCCATCCCAATTCTTTCTTTTTTTCTTTTATCCTACCCAGTTACATGGGGATCTTTCTTGCAGCTTTGGTTGTATGAAATCCTCTGCCAGCTTTCAGTAAGTATTCTGTAAGAATTGTTCAACGCGTCGATATATTTTTGATGTATCTGTGGAAGGAGGTGAGATTCATGCCCTTCTACTTCACCATCTTGATCTCCTCCCAAAACATGGGTTAATTTAATTAATTTTATATCCCAGATTATATGCAAAATGGTGAAATATACTACTTCATTGAAATATTTGGAATAGGTTTACTATAATCTATGATGAATTCTTAATGGACTTTGTAAAGCAAAATTCTTAAAAGTGATGGGAAGATTTCAGAAGATGCTAATGACTATTGCTGTGGTGATATTTGACATCAAGCACACTAGAAGCTGAGGAATGAGCCAGTGGACTCTTCCATCACAGTATGTTTTGTTGCAGTGGCAGTGAATCATGGAGTCAAGCAGAGCTCCAACTTTATGCCAAGTTTATGCCTTTTAAGAATTTCCTTTCTACTTGCTAATAGTATTTAGATTCAGTCTGCTATCTTTGCACTTCTTTCTTTGCTCTGGTTCTCTACACCTTTTATACCAGGTGTGGACTGTGCCCTCAAACAATCTTTGGTTCTCCCATTCTTACCTAGTTCAGTTCCTCAGTTCTCTGGTATCTTCCTGCTCATCCTGCTCAATACGCCATGTAACTTTGTTCCGAGTCACCCATATCTTCCCCCTTAAGCTTGAACTGCTATTTCCTCAAACATTTCCTCAGTCCTCTCCAAAATAGAATCTGTTTTCTACCCTTCCAGACTCAAAAGAAGGCAAACAGGATATGCATGGACCTTCATAGATAATTTCAGACCATTATTCTTCCACTGTCATTCATCAAAGACTTTAGAAATTCATAACCTGAGATTATCCCTTTCTTTATCATGTATTTACTTCTCTACCACTCATTTTTTTTAAAAAACACAAAATCCAAAAAAAAAAAAAAAAAAAAAACAAAAAA
>NW_020175290.1:1436237-1452793 GCF_003031525.2 Neophocaena asiaeorientalis asiaeorientalis
AAAAAAAAAAAAAAAAAAAACACAAAATCCAAGCCCAGAATCAAGGTTTTCCTTGACTTGTCTCTTGCCATCATCCTTGGAAATTCAAGATAATGTAGTAATAAAAATTTCTGACAGTCGCCTTGGTAATTAACATGGATCTCATGGCCAGCTATTCTAAAACTGCCCTTAAATCTCCTACTTATTGATCTGTTTCGTTGATGCCATGGAACTTATCTAGTCTAGGCTGACCTTACCCTCCCATTGATTTTTTCATAATTCCTACAAAATGGTAAGGAAGTCACAAATAGGGGTTAGCCCTAAAATTTGGGGTGCTCTAACTACCCTTTTTACTCCTGCTTAGCCGTATTTTATCAATCTCATATTGCCCTAACATGGCATTTTCCAAAGGGCTCTTCCCATCTTTCCCTAAGGCCCTTTAGTTCCCAAGTGTCATCTCTTCTTATCATGTTGAAGAAATGGTTTTGCTACCTATTTTCTGTAGTAATTACAGATATGCAAGATTTTGTACGTGAATGTTTACCTGGCCTTAACTCTGGACAGTTGGTTTAAAGAATAAGAAGTTCCCTTCATACACACACACGTTTCCACAGACTAGACCTGATCTCTCTCAGCATGGGTTGCATTAACCCCCAAGCTGGTGGACCTCTGAGAAACTCTGAAAACCTTGAGGAAATATTTATACTCATATTTGTATCCTCAATCCAGTTTATGTCCTTTGAATTATTTAACTTATGTGAAAGTAAAACAAACTTGGTTTAAGTAATCATTTTGAGAGTCTTTATAACTGGATTAGTGTTTGTAGGCTGGCCTGGCATACAAGTCCTACCAAATATACTTTTATTTATTTATTTGTTTGTTTGTTTGTTTGCCTCTGCCCCTATTTGTCCATATCTGTCCTCACCACTCTTGTCCATGACTTTGTGACTTCATGGCTAGACTACTGAAAACACCTACCACATCGATTCCATAAACTCAAAATAGTTTCTCTCTAATGTTAGACTGCTATATTAACTTCTGGAAAAATATTTTTATGTTATACTTCCACATAAAAATTTCCCATGACTCCTCACTACTCGTTGAATGATGCAAAAAATCACTGACACAAGCCTACCTTTACAGCCCCAACTCCCCAAGTTTCCCAAAGGCTCAGTGTCCCGGTTAATTGGGAAGACTCCATATTCTGAGAATTTGCTTTGTCATCCACCTTCCCTGAATTTGTAACCACATCCAACTTCACGTATAAATGTACTACTCGTTCTCTAAGTCTCAGTTACGATGGTAGCTTTTTTAGATAGTCTTTCCCTAATAGTCTAACTAAAAGAGATTCATCATCTTATGGATTCTTAACATTTATCACTTCTATGGCACTTGCCTTTTTCTAGGGAGCTTCAACAGAACAGTACTCTAAAGGACTCTTGGCCACTTATTCTGGTGCATAAAAACAATATTTGGACTTTAACAAATATTCAGGCGAGTGGGGATGAAGAGACAGCACTCACCCGGAATTGCTGCTAGATGTGTGTTTCTCACATTACAAGTTTGCCTCTATTAACTTTGACCAGCCTTTGATCTCAGTCCCTAAGGCTCTTTCAAGGTTATATGTTTTATTGCATTACTCACCTAACCAACTTGCTTTCCTCTGAAGCCATCAGTGCTTTAATCCAAAGGAAACATGGACATTTTAAGATCTCTTGAAGCTTGTTGGAGAAGTAGATTTATACAAAGATGTTTTGGTAACACTGATATACCTACTTAAGACAGGCTGTAATATTGGCTGGCCGGAAGAAACTCGGTAGTTTGGCACTTGAACTCTCTATTTAGAAATATAGTAATATAGTTTACTGGAGCATGAGCATCCCTGAGAAGCATTTGTTATGTTGCTTTAGTTAGCATAAGATTAAAAAATTGCATTACTATTGGAATATTCGAAGTCAGCTCAACCACTGATGCCTGGGGAAAAAGTAACCTGTGAAACTGAGGCTGAGAGAGGGCAAGTAAATTGTTTCAAATTATATAACTAGTATTTGGCTCCAAGGTCAGTGCTTTGAAATCTTTGTGATAAATCAAATACAGCATAGTATCCTTTCTTATATGCTTAGGTGTTTTCTTTTTACTCTGATGAATTAGTAATAATAACAGCAGCAACAACAATAACAACATTGAATTAGCATTTATCATGGTCCAGACGCTGGCTTAAGTGCATTAAGTATATCATCACATGTTCTTCATTGAACAATCCCTGTCCCCATATGAGAAAACGGACTTGTCCCAGGGATAGTAAGTGCTGGTGCTCAGGTTTGAACCTTTTCCTGCTTCTGTTCTGCTTTACTGTCTGCCAAGCAAAAGGAAACATCCTGCTGTTAGCTTTTATGAAGTTAATATTCTCCTTGTTTGCTCTCTCATTACATTATAAACTTGACCCAAATTTAAAAGGAGAAGTTACATTACTAATATTTCAACTTTATTAGGTTTCACATATTAGGTTTAACTATCTTCGAAATAAGTTGCTTTGTTCTCTCATAAGGTCAAGATTAATGATCTGTTAATTTGAAAATTATTATTTTATCTGCTTTTGTTGAGCAAAATGTTATACGTATTGTGGAATGTTATTTTAAGTATGTCGTTTTTTGCACATAATTAAAAAATTTACCTTTAACCAAAATTCATGAGTATATTTTTCTGTATGCAGTTTCATCCAATTAGAGTAGTACAGGAAACACTAAACATGAGCACCATACTCAAATTTTGCTTCAGTGTGTGCGTTTCATTTTAAAGAAAAAATTTACGGTGTTATGAAATTCACCATGCGATGATACTGCCCTGTGTTTAAAATTAAGCATATAGTTAAATGTAGTCAGATAAGATAAAGAAAACATGTTTCTCTTGAAGAGGAAGAATAGAAAATGTTATTAAATAGGTACACTAAAAGGGGTGTTTGAAAACTCCAAACAACATTTCCTTTCTCACCAAATATGATCTTTTTTCATCGTCACACTCTTGAGTTTCTTCGTATTCTTCTTCCTAATTGCAGGATGTGCATCACTCAGTTTGCCATCTTCAGTTCTTAGTTCCTTCTTTCCCTAGAGAGAATATGGAGAATTATTGCCTACCTTTATTGCCCCTGGATTAACCTATCATAATTATACAGTTTAGTTTCTTGAAAGTGCTTAAAGTTCAATATGTCTGACTTTTTTTTAATCTCCCATCTGTGCAGCAAAATCTTGGCAATTGCTGTTTTCTCAGACACAATTTCTGATTCCCACCATTTGTCCTCATTGTACATTTTGGCATGTCTAGTGCCAAACACAGACTCTGGCACATATAAGGACTCACCAACATTAATTGAATGAAAGAATAAATAATAAATGAATGAATGAATAGTTGATTTTCAGCATTTTAGCACTGCATTCAGAAATGTCTGCCCCCTGGTCTGATCTTCGTTATACAATTTTCTAATTGGACTGTGGCCCCAAAGGATCCTCCAGCACCTATAAGATAAACCCTTTCTACAATTTCCCAGTGACTTTGGCATTGATCTCCCCCACCCCGCCACTGTCCTACTTTATCTTCACCATAATATCTTAGGAGATTTTACTTTTCCTCCACTCCAGATTCTTGTTTTCCCTCTTATATCTATGCAAACTATACTTCTGAGGATAGCACATAAATAATTTAAAACGCTGGTTTAATCCAACTGAGAGCAGGAGACAAGAACAATTTAATGATCTATTTTTATTAAAGTGTGCTATTATTTATTTTAAGGAGAAACTCTGTCTTCAAGTCTCACTTCTAGACCACTCACAGGATGTCCAGTCTCTGCAGACATGAGTGTATGTATTCTTTCCTGCAAATATATCTTAACTAATACATAATTTATATCCAGTATGTATCCAGAGATACTCAAATGAAGTTCTTCCTCCTTGATAGTTTTTTATATTTTGTATTATCTAATTCCATACTAAGCAAGGAAACTGTCAAAGAATTTATGGTAAGAAGCCAGTAAGCCTCCTCCATTTAAGTAACTGTTATTCACCATCCTGAAGCACTCAGAAACATGCATACTTGTTAAGCCCAGCTAAGCTGCTGAGCTGAAATATGTTAAATCTTGGATGATAGAGAATGAAGCATATAAATTTGGTCATAAAAAGTGCTTTGTTCACTTTCCAGTTTTCTTCAAGTCTAAGTCTACAACAGACTATCTGAATGTCTCAGATTACTGAATAATGATCCCTTTCCTTTAACGAACATGGAATTTGCCAGAGGGAGTGGAGCATGTTGCTAAAAAGGGTAGAAGGTGTAACAGCTGGACAACATAACTATAAAAAGTTATCTTGCTCTACTGAAGACTTTTTTGTTACCCTGCTGTTTATCCATGGAGAGCTTTCCTGTTTCTTTAAGGCCCTGGAGCTGGTTAGGCAGGCTATCCTTGGTTTCATTTATCTATGCTGGTCTTTTCCTTTCAAGCAATGTCACTTTTCTCTGAAGGTTTCCATTTTTCTAATCTTAATGAAATCAGAGCATAGTTATAAAAACCTTCTCAACCCTAAGGTAGGATGCAGTATAAAAGCATAATACAAATTTCACTATTGCACTTATCTTTCCATTTGTTGCCAATATACGTAAGTAATCAATACATAACAACAAATAAGAAAAAAGTGTCCTAAGGCTTAATGCCATGTAAGGAAATTCTCCAGAAAACTAGAAAAACAAGTCAAGCGTATCAGCCAGACAAGTATCATGACAATGAAACTAAATGGATATGATTTTAATTGACTACTGTGAGAAGCATTTAAAAAATCAAATTTTAAAGATGGCACCTTTGTTTTCAAATGCACTGAAGTCTATGTGTCAAGAAAATAGGTCACTCCTGCAAGAATATTAAGTATGTTAAATCCTTTGTAAGACAAATTGAGGGTTTCTGTGTGTTTATGTTTTATATATGTACTATATTTTATCACAAATTAATTACATTATACACATTAATTATACATTATATAGCACATATTATATATGATGTGCTGCTATATATATATTCCATATTATAATTTTATATTATATACTAAAACACATTGGCAGTGGACCATAGTTGAAATTCATACTGTGTCTAATCAAAACCCCAAGACTCTCAGCTGGCTATGGGGCAAAGAAAGAGTTACTCTCAAAGATTGTCAGAATATTGCTATTTTTATTCCATCCTACTCAAGTATAAATATAATTTTAGGATATAATTTCCTCTTGGCAAAAAAGGACTCCAGGTACATTTTGTCATCTTTGTTCACTGATTACTTTCATTCTGAGAGAAGTATTTGGGTTGTGGCAATCTCATTAGAGCAAATCAGGAGAAAGAATTGTTTGATCAAAATGTGTTGTTTTATTAGTAGAAATCTAGGGGGAAAATGCCTGATTTTTCTTGTGATTGAACAGATTGAAAAAAAACATTCAGAATAGGAAATTTAAATAAAATGAAACGTTTAGAATAGGAAATTTAAACAACTCAACAGCAATTGTTAATGTTATCAAAGACAAAGAATCACTAGCTTTTTCATAGTATACAAAAATAGAAATGTACAAGTTCAAGTATAAAGTCTCTGTCAAAAGCTTTATGTTATACACTATTTCCTTTTCCCTGAAAATATTCATTTCCTAATGATATGGAATCTGAAAGTGAAAGCCAACGACCTTCTTAAGTGTACATTTTCCAACTCATGAAATGTTCGTGAGCAAAGACCCAAAGGAATGCACAATGCCAGCCCCCTCCCTTACAAGTCCATGAAGAAATCCATCATAATAGTGGATTTCATGGAAAAGATGGTTCTGTCTTTGAAGATGTATTGATAAAACAATATTTCTTTTCTTAAAATCCAAAATAATTTGATTCATATAAAAAACATAAATAGGAAGATTTTCATATGTTATAAATCAGAAGCCACTTCTGGGTGAAGAGATTCATCAGCCAATATCCACATCCCCTCAGATGTAAAATAGCAAAGGTAGAAACTATTTTGATCCTTCGAAGCTTGGAAATTTTTCCTGGCCACATTGTGCCACCATACCATCATCTCTTTTAGGGACATGTTTTCTCAAAGTCCTTTCCAATTCTGATCTGTAGCAGATGTCATCCATGCCCTGCCATGTCCCTTCACATTTAAATCTTCCCTTTAGGTCAGTGGCTTCATGAAAAACTGCTCCTTTCTCCTTGAGGGCTTTCTCTGTTCTCAGGAGGGTGCTCAGTCCTCACAGGCCTCAGGCCAGAAGTTGCAGTTAAAGCCCGTAGGAGCAGTCCTCAACCAATGATGGATGGAAATTGGTGGAAAAATAACCCATCTTCCTTGCCCTTTGGTTGGAATAACTCTGAGGTGAATTATTCCAGAGGTCCACAATGGGAATAAGCCCCAGCTGCCCACGGTGGTAACCTGCTCATTAACACCCATTGAATTAGTCTCTTCTCTTCACTCTTAGTACAGAATGTCTACCAGTTCACATGGCGGAATAAACTTTTATTGTATTAAGCTCTTTATATTTCAAATTTTGTCTATTATATCATTTAGCAGTCACTTTTCTGGCTAAAACACAGCTACTCTTTCTGGTGTTAGGCTTATTTAATATTTTAATTACTAAGGTAACTGCAAATACATTCTTGTTGCAAGAAATTCTAACAATTGTCTCCCTTCACAACTCAAAAATTCTGTTCCTTCCTCAAAGGTAAACACATTTAACATCTGAAATATATTAATTTAAAGCTCATTCTAGTTATTTGGTTTTTCATACATAGATATACCATAAAAATATGTTGTGCTGTTTTTCACATACATGGGTTCACTGATCCTTTTTATTGTTTCAGTATCCAAACCAATGTATACTTTTATCTCAGACACAGTAGCTTTACCTCTTCACATTCATTCTGAATCTTCTCGTATCTTCTGTGTCTCCAACCCACTTAATTTTTATGTTGTTTATTGGGCATATGAAATATAGTTACGATAACTGTTTCAATGTCCTTGTCTATGCATTTTATCACGTGTATCATTTCCAGGTCAGTTTTGATTGCTTAATTTTTTCCTAATTATTGGTTATATATTCCTGCTTCTTTGCATGCCTGGCGATATGTGATTGGATGCCAGACCTTGTGCAATTGTGATTTTGCCTTGTTTACACTTGTCCAGAACAAATGCACAGGTTTTTTTTTTAATTTCAATATATCAGTATTCTTAAGCTCTGTTTTGTAGTGAATATTAAGTTACTTAGAAACAAAATAATCTTGTCAGTTCTTGCTTTCCAGCTTTGTTAGTTGGGACTAGAACAGCATGAACCATGGCTTACCTCACCTCACTTCTGAGTACTCTCCCTGATGCCCCATGAATGATAAGGGTTTATCACTTTGACAGGAAGTACTCCCTGCCCTGTGTGGGCTCCACAGTTCTTTCTCTGGGCAGCTCTCTCCTCTCTGGTACTCTTTCTTAGGAGCTCTAGCTGCATCGTCCTCTCACCACTCTCAGCTTCATCTTACCAACTCAGAGATACCACAGGCTCCACTTGAGCTCCAGGCAGCAAGCTGGGGTAATTACAGGCTCAGATCCATTCTTTCCCATGTCTCAGGGATCACTGTTTTCATGGTCTGAAGTCCAGTATATTGAATAATGTTGTCGTGTATTTTATTTATTTTTTAAAATTGTTTCAGACAAGTGGGAAAATCCAGTCCCAGTTACTCCATCTTCAGCATACTAGAAGTTGTAAAAGTCATAAGTAAGATCTAAATTGTTGCAGCACACAAATGTCATGAAAAAGTAAACCAGCATTCCAAACACATTAAAATTAAAATTGGAATATGAAAGACTGTGGCAAACACACAAACACATATACCTATATAATTTTAGCCTTTTGAGAATTTTATGTAAATGAAATTATAGAGTAGATAAGGTTGACCCTTAAGATTGGCTTTTTTCATTCAGCATTATTTCTGAAGATTGATTCCCATTGTAATATGTATGTTTGTCCCCTTCTTTTTTGTTGTGGTATAATATGAATCACAGTCTTTTATCAATTCCTCATCATAGGTTGTTTGGCTTGCTTCTGCTTTTTGGCTATTACAAACAAAGCTTCTATAAAAATTCAGATGCTGTTTTTTTTGTGTGAGTGTAAGTTTTCATTTCTCCATGAAAATATCCAGAAGGGGCCTTTTCAGACTTAAGTAATAAGTTAGTTTTATCAGAAACATCCAAATGGTTTTCCAAAGAGCCTAGCTCATTTTGCATTCCCAAATCAATGTATGAGAGATCTGATAGCTCCACAACCTCACCAGGACTTGGTATTTTTAGTATTGTCTTTTTTAGCCATTCTAATAGATACGTAGTGGCATCTCATAGCAGTTTAAATTTACATTTTCTTTAGGTGTAATGATGTTTAATGTATTCTCATCTCCTTCTTTGGCAGCCATAAATCCTCTTTGGTCAGCATGTATTCAAGTTTTATGCCAATTTTCTAACCAAACTCTGTCTATTACTGTTGAGTTTAGAGAGTTCTTTCTATTTAGGGAACAAGCCCTTTTTCAGATATGTGATTTGCAAATATTTCTCGCAGTCTTTGTATGGTAATTTCTTTTTCTTATCATTGCCGTTCACAGAGCAAAAAATGTTTTAAATTTGATTAAGTCTAATATAGTGGGATGAATTGGGAGATTGGGATTGACATATATACACTAATAGATAACTAATAAGAACCTGCTGCATAAAAAAGTAAATAAAATTCAAAAGTTCAAAAAAATAAGTCTAATATAGATAGGTTTGATTTTATGGATTAAAGTCAGGTGTGAGAACTTTTCACAATGGATGGACCAGGCATGCTATGCAATTGTGGTGAGTCTGTAATCTACAATAGAAGAGAGAAGACAAGATAGATTAGAGGGAACATTTTAAAGTTCCCCCTTAGTTATTCCAAGTGTGACTTGGTTCAGTGGATTTCTATTGCTTCACTGCAGGAAACCACAGCTGCCATCAACCATCAGTAAGGTCATTTCAGTAAAGCATAAAAGTTTGAGTTGCTTGAGGCGGTATGACTCCGGAGTGTACAATAACCACCTAAAGCCTCTTTAATGGGTGAGAACTGGCCATTATTTTTATTTTAATAAAATGTAAAGAATAGACTAGGAATAGAATTGAGGATATCAGAGTAAATCGCACACAATAAGGCTAGGTTTTTTTTAATGAAACTCAGATAATATATGTATACATACACACACAGACAAACTCTTGTTGGACATTGCTTAATAGTTTATATATATTCTCATTATGAAGGATGGTAAAAAAAAAAAAAAAAGTCACTACACTAGACAATGCAATGTAAGATAATGCCCAAAATTTAGGGGCTCACACAATCCTGACTATCAATTCTTCCGTATAGTAAGTACATCTTTAAGAACTGAAGGTCCTCAAGAGGCTAATTCTACAGGGTAAATGGAAGGAATAGATCAGCCTGTGTTTTCTCTGACAGCCCATCCTCCATTCTAAGGCTCCTACCCTGTGCTGCAGCTCCTCCATTGTGCTTAGATCCTGATCCATTTTGTGTAAGAGTTGGGCAAAAGTGTCAGAGCAGGCAGGAAGGTAATATTATCAACAGAATAAACTAATTAAGGAGCCGGAATTCCAAATACAGATATAGACCACCATGAGAAAGATCTGAAAGGACCATGTGCTCCAGAACTTGGGTAGCAAGGAGCAGAGATCTGTTCCTGCTTTCAGCCTGGAGAGGCTGTGGGCTGCTCCAGAAGCTGTAGGCTTCCTATATATAGCTGAAGTGACATGTAGAGTTTGGGGGGCGGGGGCGGGTTTCAGACTACCACTGTAGCTGAAGAAGAGTCCCACTCTTCTGGCTCTTATCTTTTCAAGGGTATTCCCCAGACTTACCTGTTTTGGGGACACCTGTGATTCTCCAGGGCCCTCCGAGAGCCCCCATCCACCATCACTACTGCTGTAGCTGTATCATGCACAAGAAGCAATAAAGGAGCTAACAGAGTCAAGAAAAGGAAAATTCTAGCACCTCATAGGCCCTGCCTGACAATAAGTGCTTGTGTGCAGACCCTGTATCTAACAAGGTGACTTTTTTAGTGTCATTTCTGTTGCTCATTGATAAAATGAAAGCGCCCATCACAAAGACACATATGCTAACGAATGTCAACAACAGGACCACTTCCCTGAAATCAGGATAGCTTCTGAGTAGATGGAACTGGGTTTTATCACTGATTTGAAGAAAGTTGTCTCCATGGAGTGCTTCCATGCCCTTATTAACAAAATGGACCTCACCTTTGATAGGAAACTGAGTAATGACAAGGATGTGCCCAAGGCCGGCCACTAGATTACTAAGGACAACTGAGTCACTGAGGAGGAAATCTGGGAAGAGATTAATGTAATGAAGGTATGTGTTGAGAGGAATCACTTCTCTACTAAGAGCCCATGAATCTCATCTGATTCATGGATGGAAGAAAATACCTGATGCGCTGGAAGATTCTCAGCAGTGATCTGCATGCTGTTGAATACGTGTGGATTCCAACAGTCCATGCCGAAATCAACACAATGAAAGTCTTGGTATTTTCCACCAGGGCCCATGTTATAGTCCCCACTGCACTCCCTTCCTCATATGAAGAGGCTCTATGAGATGAGGAGGGGAAATCCCAAGGCAAAATTGCAGCCAGGGTTGGCTCTACTGCCATATAGTCAGTGTACATTACAGGGCAAAGTTCAACAGCTTCTCCTGAGGCAGACTTTTCATTTAGTGTTTAAATACTAAGATCAATACTCTAAGTAGCTGAGGTCCAGCATAGGGCTGGAGGGAAAATTTTATGTCATTTTTGTATTCCTGATTTATGTGGTAACTTGGAGTTTTTCCTTCCTTCCTTCCTTTCTTTTCACACTTCCTCCCTTTCTTCCTTTTCTCCTCTCTCTCTCCATCCCTACTTCCCATGTAGCCTTGCTTTCTTCTTTCATTTATTTTTCAAGTGCTGTTCTTTTTATACATGTTTAAATAGCTTTAGAACCTATGTTTATGTATAATTTTGGTTGGATATTTACTGCTTTGTATCAAGATTGAGTAGGACTTTTGTGACTATAAAACAATGTTTGCAATCCAGAACAGGGTAACCTGGTATTGCAGTCCATGTTTCTTAGGAAATCTGAAAGAACTCAGTAGTAAAATCATTTACCCCAAGAAATTGATGCAAATAAATTAAATGTTGGTCAATTCTTGTCTTTCCTAATGCTTTTTACTGTCATTTTGTAAAACCAAAGGTATCTATTTGTATTTAGTTATAAAGAATATTGGAGAAATTAAATATTAATAATTAGATACCAAGCTCATTCGTTCATTTATCTCCAAAACATTGAACAACTGCTCTTTGGGAGACACTGTACCATTGCTTGAGTTGCTCAGATTTTTGTGTGTAGAAGCTGGAAGAAGTGAGGTAGCACGGTAAACCAGAGGGACAATTTTTAAAAAGGAGTTAGGAGGCATGAGTTCAAGTTAGAATAGTCATCTATAAATGTCCCATTGCATGGCCTTTTGCACATTCAGTAAGCTGCATGTCCATCGTGAGAGTGAAGTTTAAATTTAGCTTTGGAGTGGGCAAATCAAAGGTGTTGGATTGTTCAACAGATAACAGGTCCCTCAGATGGTATCTCACAGTTGAGAGACTAAAGCCTGGAATGCAAAATGGGTCTCAGCAATTAGTCTTGAATCCTGGATACACTAGAGGGGTAGGAGTTTGGCCCCTGTCTCAATACATTTGAGGACAGTTTGCAAAGTAATTGCATTGGATAATCACTTATAAACACATATTCCCTACCATAACAAATGAAGGATGACTTCAAGGAGAAACCTAGAACCCAGAGAGTGGCATTTGGAAATTTATCTGAAGGCCTTAAAATCTAATCAAGGAATTCACAATATATGCCCAACAGGCTTTCACAATGCTATGGGCCAGGGAATGTTTATACCTTCCACTTTTCCTGTTTTGAATAAGAATGTCTATAGTTGCTGTCCTTTCCCTGTCCCACTATTATATATAGGGTGTGTTGGGGCCTGATAATTTGTTTCTTTTATTTCACAGGTCCACAGAGAGAGAAGTATTGTGCCCCAGTTGGTATACTTAACTGTATGTTCCCCAAGAGCCTCATCTGCATAGGAGCCTATTTTAGGTGATGAGATTTAGATTTTAAATTGCTGTTGTAGTAGATTCAGATTTGGGGGAATCTTGGGAGAATATTAATGTATTTTGGATGGGGAAGAGACTTGGTTCATGGAGTTCAGAAATAAATTGTGGTAGACAGAGTCTAAAGTAGTTACCATGATCTTGACCTTTTGGTATTCACGCATCTGTATACTACTCCTCTTGAGTATGGGCAAGGCCTGGGACTTGACTGTAACCAACAGAATATGGAAAACTGATATGTCACACCCATGATTACATTACATTTGCTGCCAAAAAAGATGGGACATCATTCATTTGATTACAGATACCATATATGACTGTGTTTTGCTAAAGACTTGCTCTCACTTTCCTGCTGGCACTGAAGAAGAAATCTGCTATGTTGAGAACTTCCTATGGAGAGGGTCACCGGCCTGGAACTACAGGCTACTTTTAACCATTTAAACTGATTTTGCAAGAGTTTTTTTTTTTTAATTAAGCTGTTAGTTCTTCAGACAAGAGGAAATGAATTCTGCCAACAAACTGAGTGAGCTTGATACTGGATTTTTCTCTAGTCAAGCCTTCAGATTAGAGCAGAGCTCAGTAAATACGTTAATGTCAACTAGGAGAAACCCTGAATCACAGAAGGCAGTTGAGCTATTCTTGGACTCCTGATACACAAAAACCATGAGAGAATTAAATTGTGTGTGTTTTTTTAACTGGTATGTTTGTGGTAATTTGTTACGCAGCAAAACAGAACCAATGCATGAAGAATAGTGTATGATATTCTTCTGGATATAAACTCTTCTTTTTTCTCTGTCTTCATTCCTATATTTCATGTTTCAAACCTAAAGTGGTTATCTCGTGACGAGCAGAAATAGATTCATATAATGTTTGAGTAAGTAAGAATTGTTCCTTGATCTCAAGGGTGAAGGGAGCTGGAATGAAGTGTGTGGAGTAGAGATGGGTGTGTGCCTTGCTCTGGGCTAGTAATTATCATGATTGACGATGATCTAGATGGTGTCCCTCCTCTTCAAGTTCCCCTCAGCTTAGGACTCTGTGGAATTATTTCTTGGAGTCCCCTTTGACATTTCAGCATTGACTGTCAGACTAAACTCTCAAACCAGGAACCCAGAATACCATTTAGATGGTGGAAGTTTCTCATTTAGGCACTTTCAGGACCTGGCCTGTCAGGAATGGTGATAATTTACTTTATGGATGAAGAGTCCCTCCCTCTGGGTTCACTAAGAGCTGCCTGCCCATTTTGGAATTAGCTCAGGGTTCCTGAGTCCTGCCCTCTCTTAAATCAGACTCTCCTTAACGTCAGCAAGTAGAGAGACCTGTGCCTTTCACATTAAAATACTCCATAGCCCAGTCAGGGGCCTCTGTAAGGAGGTCTCTGTGCTAAACAGCAGAATCTTCAGGACACTTTCACTTGGAAAATAGAGAGGCCCAGTCCCCCAAATTCCTAACTTCCAGAAGGAACACTCATCCTGGTGGAACAACAGGTGGGATTCTATTCCCATCATATCTGGACACCCTGGCGTGGCACTGCATCTAGGTCAGTAGTGACCTCTTGGTTCTCAGTGTGTCTGTAATCAACAGGCTATTCCCTGGTGTCTCTTCTCTGGAACAGTACAGTTCAGAGCATATAATTCTTGGAGGTGCAGAGCAACACAAGTCAGCATGGGGGATGATGTAGTAGGAGGTGAAATTAACATATCATGAGCTCAGATAGCATTCTCCCAATGCAGCATTCTCCCAAGTCCCAGTTGTCACATTTTGAAAGTAAAGGCCCAAGAAGAAAAACTACGCGTGGCACATGAGGAAGAAGAGCTGGCATTTCTTCTTCTGTCCATCCAACTCATGTCATCTCACGTGCTTATGTTACTGACCTGATAGATGTTCCCAGACTTTTCATTCTTTCTCTTCCAGATTTATTGATGTGCTCGATGACCAATGTTGCCGGCTCTTTACTTGATAGAACACGTGAAGATTTTGTATGTTGTTTCTTCTGTTATGTAAGATCTATATGACCAATAATTTATAAGTATTACCAATTACAAAAGAAACAAGTAATAATAGTTAAAAATAGTGTATGAAATATAGGTGCAGAGAGTTAAGTATTTTAAGAGAACACTAACAGTATTTTAAAACAATACCTCAGCAAAAAGTGGCAACAAGGAAAGGTTTATGCCTATAGAAAATTTCTGTTAATAATTTAAAGATATGGTAGAATGAGAAAATTACCATGCTAGCCCATAGTGGAGAATGGAGAATGGTCATAATTATCAGAGTGTGAAGATCACAAAAAAGGAAGACACATAGACATTATATATCTCCTAATGGAAGTATGAAGTATCACCTGTGGAGTGCTCTTGCCAAAAAAACAAACACATTGACCAAAAAAATACTGATATGATCAGACTTATAACTATTGATGATGGTTATGATGAGTGTCAGGGAAACAGGGTTCATAGTACTGTTTTGTGTAGTACACTAAATGTCAGAGAATTTCTATGCAAAATTATTTATTATAAATATCATGCCTTTAACTTTGAATACCCAAGAGAAATGAAGAGAAATGCTGTTTTTCAGCAAAACATATACTGCAAGGGAGGCCCATTAATAATAGAAAATTGAAATCAGCAATCACAAACTGAAACAGTAGGCCAAAGCCACACAGATCACATAAGGCTTAGAGGCTACTTGCACCATATAATCAGGGGAAACTAATCAGCATGTTCTGTAAACTTTTCCAAATCACACAAAAATATATGAAATTACTCCACACATTTTAACAAGCAGGCTCCCCTTGATACAAAAACCATATAGATGAGGAGACTCAAGAAAAGAATATTTAAGCCACTGTTTTAAACTGGACTAGAAAACAAAGCCACAGAGATAAGAATAGAAAAATAAACCAGAAGTATAAAAATGCAAATAGATAACATTCATCATCTTCATATGATTACTGCATGTTACAGGTGTGGAACAACGTCATAAAACGGGGACTTTCAAAATCATTCGTCTCAGTTCTTCCATGTACAAAGTAAACTTTTTAGTGGATAACCTATGAAAGTGGCTAAGTCTGCCTGATGAAAGCAGGAATAGATGGCTATGACTTTTCTCTGACACCTCACCCCCCTGTCCTGCCGCCTTCCTGCCTAGTGCTCCAACTTCCCCATTTTCCATTTAGGCTGGAACATGACCCATTCTAAGCGCTGCAAGGATTGCAGTAAGTGAACTCATCAAGGCTTTGCTGGGATCAGGCATTTCCCTGAAAGCTTGAAGTCATGAAAAAGGAGCCAAAAAGAGAACCCCATAAATGAGGACCCAGGAGAACAACAACAAAGAATAAAGGGGTGGGGGTGGGGGTCACACGAAGATGGGCTAGCGGCTGCTTTTCACCTTAAAGGCCAGGCAGGTCTGTCTGGTTGAGATACGCCCTCAGTTACTCTTCAGGGTTCTCAGTGGCAAGAGGACCTTGGCATGAGGGTCAAGGCCTCAGCTCAACAGAGGGAGGCAGCTAGAGCATGGCAGCCGAAGTGAGGGCTGGGAGCCGGGCCAGCAGGCACCACCCCTCTGAAACTGAGCGCTACGTGCACAGCGTGACCCCGCTACTGGTGACCCCGGGAGGACCCAGGCAGGCCTCACCGGATGCCACGCCCCCTGACTTCCGCCTCCAGAGCTAACGGCTGCGAGGGCTTCAGTTTGAGGTGCAGACTCCAGTCAGCAGTGGGAGGAGCCCCAGGTGCCGCTCGGTGTCGGGTGAGACTCTAAATGAAGACTGAGGGGGAGGGCCGGCCCCAGAAAGGGGGATGCCCACCTGGTCAGAGCCCCGCCCCGACCCCGGGAGGCGCGGACAGGTTCAGGCTGACTTACCACACACTACCTGTTGGGCCATCTGATTGAGGTGGTGGCCTTTGTGCGTGGGGCTCAGGGTCCCCGACCTACGAGTCTTCAAGCAAAGGCCCGTGAGTGAGATCTGAGGGGACTGTCCCCCACAATAGTAGCGACTCACTGAGCCTCGGCTGGGATCCCGGTCGGCCTTGGGAGGCCCCGGGCAGGAGCGGCCGGAAGTGGTGCTAATGACCTCGGCCACCGGAGTCTGAGGGAGGGGAGGCCTTAGTCTGGGACAGGCGTTGTTATGTCACCAAAGGAAGGCATCTCAGGCCCTGCAGGAGTCCTGGTGAGGACCCCGAGTGAAGCCTTAGGGATCCTCAGACCCCAGGACAGAGGGTGTGCACAGCATTCGTCCCTGTTGTCAGCTGTGGATTTCCCGTCATGAGGTTCTCCTCACTTCCATTTTGGGAGTCTCACGGAGATGCGGCCTTGACTGGAGGGGGGCCTCAGGCAATAGATGGCGGCGGGGGGCTTC
>NW_020175290.1:1452832-1467535 GCF_003031525.2 Neophocaena asiaeorientalis asiaeorientalis
AATAGATGGGGGCGGGGGGCTTCCCTGGGGGCGCAGTGGTGGGGAGTCCGCCTGCTGATGCAGGGGACATGGGTTCGTGCCCCGGTCCGGGAGGATCCCACATGCAGTGGAGTGGCTGGGCCTGTGAGCCATGGCCGCTGGGCCTGCGCCCGGAGCCTGTGCTCTGTGACGGGAGAGGCCACAGCAGTGAGAGGCCTGCGTACCACAGAAAAGGAAAAAAAAAAAAAACTGAAATAGATGGCGGCGGGCACCTTACCAACCAGGATCTAATTTGAGAAGCGTATGTGAGGATTGTGGGGCTAACCAACCCATGGCAGAGGGGGCTCCACAGCCCTGAGAGGTCCAGGGAGTGAAGCTGGCAGAGGCCACCCCTCCCTTCCTCCTCTGGGTCTCAGGAAGAGCCGCCACAGTTAAGTTTACTAGCTGAAGCCACTCACATATGCCCTGTTTATCTTAGGTGGTGAATCTCATTGCCCACCCTCCTGTCCACGTACTGCTACCCACAAGAGTCATCATGTCTCAGCGTCAGAAGCGTCCTCAGCACTCATATGATCAATGCCATCAGACCTTCAGTAAGTCCCAGGGCCTGGAGGTTGCACAGGTCTCCAAGGCTCTGGAGGAGACCCATCTCTCCTGCCATCCTCTAATGCCTGGCGATTTGAAGGAGGCTCCTGGGGCTGCTATATCCAGCACTCCTGAGGGTCCTCAGTGTTTCTACTCCTCTTCCATTGCTATCAAAGCCACCTCACCCACCAAATCGGATGAGGGGTCCAATAGCCAAGAAAGAGAGTATACTCTGAGCACCTCACAGGCTGTGCTAGGCCCCAAGAATGTGCCTATAGATGCTCTAGATAAGAAAGTATCTATGTTGGTAAATTTCTTGCTATTCAAGTATCAAATGAAAGAGCCAATAACAAAGGCAGATATGTTGAAGATTGTCATCAAAGAGTGTGAAGTCCACTTTCCTGAGATCTTCCTGAGAGCCTCTGAGTGCATGGAGATGGTCTTTGGCCTTGATTTGATGGAAGTGGATCACACCAATCACCACTATGGCCTCTTCATCAAATTGGGCCTCACCTATGATGGGATGCTGCACCGTGAAGTGGGCATGCCCAAGACCAGCATCCTGATACTTATCCTGAGTGTGATCTTCATGAAGGGCAACTGTGCTACCGAAGACGAAGTCTGGAAAGTTCTGAATGTGACCGGGGTATATGCCGGGATGAAGCACTTCATCTTTGGGGAGCCCAGGGAGCTCATCACCAAAGAATTCGTGAAGGAAAAATACCTGGAGTACCGGCGGGTGACCAACACTGATCCTGCGCAATTTAAGTTCCTGTGGGGCCCCAGAGCCCACGCTGAAACCACCAAGATGAAGGTCCTGGAGTTTCTGGCCAAGGTTCATGGGACTGACCCAAGTTCTTTCCCATCTCAGTATGAGGAGGCTCTGCAAGATGAAGAAGAGAGAGCCCGAGCCAGAATTTCAGGCAGGGCTGTCTCTCCTTCTGTAGCCACTGCCAGTTCTAGTGCCAAGGCTAGCAGCTTCTCCCACACCTAGGGGAGCCAGGGATACTTTCTTCATGCATTGTTGGAAGACGCAGTTAGTGCTGGTAGAATTTAGTTCTGAGGTGGGGGCAGAAAGGAAGACAGTGTATTTGCCTGTGTGTTCCTGTTTTGTATGTATAACTTGTAAGTTTATTCTCTTTTTTGATGTATGTATTACTCATATTTTTAATATGAATTTAACTGTTTCAAAATATAAAGATTTATGAATGATACTGATCATACATTTACTACTCATGATGTTTAAAGCAAGAACTTTGTTGTTTTGTGAAACAAATTGTGAAACTATCCATTTTATCTTCTGGAATAAGAAGATGGCATTGCTATAGGCATTTATTTCCTTGCACATGTGAAAGGTCAGCTTTAAGGTAGCTGGGATCAATAGAAAAAATAATCTCTAAAAGATATTCAAAATTTGCCTTTCGTATTCCTTTTAGTTCTTGTTCTGTAAAATTAAATGATATATGCGTGGATTTGCTTAAGCTCTTTAAGGAATGTATAACATGTTAATGAATTAGACCTCATATTCACTGGATCATTTATTCCACAAACCTTTATTGAACAGCTGCTCTTTGAAAAGAACTGTAGATAGTATTGGGAATGCTAGAATTAATGACTCAGGGCCTGCGCATAGCGTTTTAACATATAGGAGAAAGAATCCTTCATGGACAATAATGAGATCTTCTAATTCCTAAGGGACAAGTAAAATGAAGAAGTGAGTAGGTAGAGGTGGACAGTCCTGTGAGACTGTCAGCGTGGTAATGCAGTTAGGCGTGGCCATTTGGGGCTTTGGGAAACTTCAAGTCTTTCAGTGGGAGTTAATTTTACATGAAACTGGGTGGTGAGCAACATGAGGCTGAGGGCATTATGAGAGGGACCAGACCCTCTAATGGTCTGTCTGAGTTGAAACCCAAATGTCTGGAGTGGTAAACTGCTGTTAGCTGTTACTTTTGGATCACAAGTAAACCAGAGAGAAATTCTCACCTGGAACAGGAATGGAAGGTTACCTGAATCTTATTCCTGTGCAGCTGAACGCATGCACAAAGTTTTTTTGTATATGCCACCTCTAAGGAGTTTCTGAGAAATATAAATACTTCTTTGAGATCAGACACCCAGAAGCTACTGGGCTGACAGTTGGCCATCGCCTAGGAGAGCCAGCGCTTACTTCATTCAAAAGAAAATTTAATTAAGCTGTCTTCAGTCTAATTTGGAAAAAAATAAGCTAAAGCTTAATTTTTGGTGGGGATGAAATGAATGAAAAAGTGGGGCAGGGTTGCAAGCAAGGTGTAAGGGAGGAAAAGTAATTTTCCCTCTATCCTTCTTGTTCTTGGCTGAGACCCTCTTGTAATAAAAAGAGTAACAGGGGAAAAACAAATTTAGTTTTCTATGTCTGTATGGGAGCCCCACAAATATATGAGACTCAAAGAAGTACCAGAGCAGGAAGCTTTTTATACCTTTTAGACAAAGAAACAATGAATTGAAAAGAACTGACGAAGGGGTTTAAACCAGGGCAAGTCAAGAGTGAAACAGTAAGAGGGTTTGTTTATATAGCCCTATTGGCCCTAAATTCTCTGTTTCTGGTGGTAAGAATGCCTTCTACCCTCCTGGTGCAGGGAGGGTACCTTTCACATGGGATATTTATCTCCTGCTTTCAGGGGAACAAAGGAGGGTCAGAGTGTCCTCCTTTCACTGTTTCTCAAGTACCTTTAATTCAAAGCAACCTGTATGCCAAAGTGGCATATTTGAGGGTGACATACAGTAGCCCTTCCTTACCCCAGTTTTGCTGTCCAAAGTTTTACTTACTGCAGTCCACCATGGTTTGAAAATATTAAATGGAAAATTCCAGAAATAACAATTCACACATTTTAAATTTTATGCTGTTCTAAGTGCTGTGATTAAGTTTCATGTGGTCCTGCTCCATCCAGTCTGAGATGTGAATCATCCCTTTGTCCAGCGTATCCAATCTGTTAGTCACTTAGTAGCTTTCTCTTTTATGAGATTGACTATCAAGGTTTTTCAGCACTTGTGTTCAAGTAACCCTTATTTTATTTAATAACAGCCCCAACGTACAAGAGAAGTGATGCTGGCAATTTGGATAGTCTCTTACTGTGCCTAATTTATAAATGAAACTTGATCATAGGTATGAATGTATAGGAAGAAACATAGTATATATAGGGTTCAGTTCTATCCACAGTTTCAGTCATCCACTGAGGTCTTGGAACATATCCCACACTGAGAAGGGGGGACTGCTGTATTATGAACCCCTACAAACAGCAGCTGGGAGGGAGGCAAGGAGTTTGTCCTTGACACGGTATCTAGGACATTTGAATTACATCCAGATGGGGAAGACATTCCAACACCCAAATTCAAGAACATAAACTCTGAGGGTAAATTTTTACAATTTTTTTTTTTTTTGCTGAGGAACATTTTTGTCTGATTTGATATACCATAGCACTATATGTTTTCTGAGAAAGTGTAGATTTAGAGAAACACTCATACACACACATACACAGGTGAGGGGGTGGGATTTGGAATCAACAGTCACAGCAATAACTCATTCATTAAAGCCCTGTGATATGCCAGACACTGTGCCATGTGTTTTGTATACTTAATACACATTACAATAGTCCCAGAAGACAGGACTTATCAAACCAAATTCACATAAAAGAAGATCCTCAGGCTTAAAGACCTTGTGATCGTACCTGATTTCACATGACTAGACTGTGACAGAGCTGCCACTAGACCTCTTCTCTGAATTCATCTTGAACTCACTAGGTTCCACTCTTCCCAGCCTGAGTCAGACCTTCTGACCCTTTATCTGTCTTCTCACTACTCCTTAATACCTCTCAGGATACAGAAAGAATGTAGTAGCCAGGAACTTAAAGCAGGTATAAAGAAGGAAGTTTGAAATAAGAAACACAATTTGGGGATTGTCTCTGAGCTTCATTTACCAATGTCTTGAGAGCTGACTCTGCCTAGGGGCTGGCATTTCTATCAACTTCTGCTCTCTCTGCAACATAGTGCCTTTCCCCTGGGTCTTCTCCAGTGAGCCTTCTTGTTCACACTGGAACCTGACCTGCTGGCTAGCTCTGCAGTCCTCCTCTGAAAGCTGTACCTGCTCCCATTGGAACAAATAAGGCAAAATTCACCTGCCTCCCCCTGACTTGGAGCATTCCAGTTCCCTGGTGGTCCCCTCCCTCACCTGTACCCCTGTGATAGCAACATCCTGTTCCACATAAAAGGTAACCTGATGTTGAAAGTTAGACCTGGCCACCAGTTTTGAGCATCTCTGCCTCAGTCTCAAAACGTTTTCCAAAGTGCTGGTGAATTTAGTCCAACTTGTCATAAAATCTAATTTGGGGGATAGAACCCTGAAGTTGGAGAAGGAATTTTGAAACTACCTTGATATTGCAAAAGAATTTTGATGAGTATATATATTTTTGAGACTGGCCATTGAACACATGCACATATGTAGTTACCTATGTGGTTAATAATCAAAGCTTTCTTGGGACTTCCTTGGTGGTCCAGTGGTTAAGACTTTGCCTTCCAATGCAGGGGGTGCGTATTCGATCCCTGGTCAGAGAGCTAAGAACCCACATGCCTCGCGGCCAAAAAACCAAAACATAAAACAAGCAATATTGTAACAAATTCAATAAAGACTTTAAAAATTGTCCATATCAAAAAAAAAAAGTTCTCTTCATAAGTGAGAAGTGCAAGAGAATTAAAGACCATGGAAATCACCGCAAAGCAAGCATCTACAGAGGATTAACTTCCTTAAAGACCTGCAGTCCTTCCAGGAGGTGAAAAATTGTTTACTGACAGACGTGCTAACTTTGGGTGGCAGAGATAAAAATAATTCAGCATCCTTCTACTGCCTCTTGTTTAACTGCGTGATCCGCGAGAAAATTATGGTTTTTCCTTGCGCCTAATGACACTTGTACAGTGTTGAGCTATATTCAGTCATCTTGAAGGTGGCAGAAATTCATAGATTTTGACCAGGCACCAACAGGAAGAAGAAAACTCTCATCCCATTAAGATTTTAAAAGTTAAGGTTTATAGAGTCTGTCATACAGAGTGAAGTAAGTCAGAAAGAGAAAGACAAATACCGTATGCTAACACATATATATGGAATTTAAGGAAAAAAAATGTCATGAAGAACCTAGGGGTAAGACAGGAATAAAGACACAGACCTACTAGAGAATCTCTACTAGAGAATGGACTTGAGGATATGGGGAGGGGCAAGGGTAAGCTGTGACAAAGCGAGAGAGCGGCATAGACATATATACACTACCGAACGTAAAATAGATAGCTAGTGGGAAGCAGCCGCATAGCACAGGGAGATCAGCTTGGTGCTTTGTGACCACCTAGAGGGGTGGGATAGGGAGGTTAGGAGGGAGGGAGATGCAAGAGGGAAGAGATATGGGAACATATGTATATGTATAACTGACTTGCTTTGTTATAAAGCAGAAACTAACACACCATTGTAAAGCAATTATACTCCAATAAAGATGTAAAAACAAACAAACAAAAAAGTTAAGGTTTAAGTCGCAGGAAGGTACTACTGAGTGAAGAAGGCAAAATCTTTCTTCTGGTGTTCTACAGGATCCTTTTTGAAAATTTGATGTGAGTCTGTCTCTGGAAGCAACTGTCACATAGTAGGACCTCAAAAAAGTTGAAGAATTTCAAGGAAATTGGGCCTCCTCAGAAACTAACAGGAAATGAAGAGGACCGTTGCATAAATTTTACTAGTTGCATTTCTTCTATTGAGCACTTACTTTGTAACACTTAATGGGGGAGACTACAAGTGCTTATCCATATTTTGCCTTCCTCTCCTTCCTGGGCTCATCAGGAGATTATATTACCAAGTGCACTTGTAGTTACAAAGGGTCATGTGCCCTAGCTCTTGCCATTGATCTGTGAGCAGAAGCAGTATTTGTCAATTTCAGGCCAAACATTTGATATCCACTTTACCACTTACCATGTTTTTCCTTGCATTCATCAGTAAACATGGAAATCATGGGTTTATGGGTGAACGTACAAGAAGGACTTAGCCTGGACCCCTGCATCACCTGTTAGTACAGAACGTCTGCTAGTCTACATGGAGAGAGAAATGTTTATTGTATTAAGTTCATATTTCAGGCTCTGTTATTTATCAGTCACTTTCCTGGCTAAGACACAGCTACTCTTTCTGGCGTTGGGCTTATTCAAATATTTTAATTACTGCAATAACTGCATATGTTGTTATTGTAAGAAATTCTAACAATACTGAGAAATCACAGTTGTCCCTCTTTATAACTCAGAAATTCTGCCCCTTCCTCAAAGGTAAATACAACTAACATCTGGTATATATTATTTTAAACCTGATCCTAGTTTTTATTCCATACATATGTGTACTATAAAAATAGGTTGAGTATTTTCACATACATGTCTTCACTAATCTTTTTTATTGTTTCAATATCCAACATAAAAACATATCTGAGACGTTTTCACCTCCTTAGGTTCACTTTGAGTCTTTTTATATCTTCTATATCTCTAAACAGTTGAAGTCTTTTTGTTTTTTGAACATATGAAGTATAGTTATAATAACTGTTTTGATGTCTTTATTTACTCATTCTGTCAACTGTGTTATTTCCAGGTCAATTATGAGAGATTAATTTTCTCCTAATTTTTGGTTACATACTGCTGCTTCTTTGCATGCCTGGTAATATTTGATAGGATGCCAGAGATTGTGAAATTGTGATTCACCCTGTTCACATTTGTCGAGAACTAATACACATTAAACATTTTTTTTAATCTGAAATATGGTTTACATACAATATTATGTTAGTTTCAGGTGAACTACATAGTGAGTTGACATTTACATATGTTAGGAGATGATCACCATGAAAAGTCTAGTAACCTTGTGTCCTGATAGAAAATTATTACAATATTGTTGACCATACTCCTTATGCTGTAGATTATATCTCTGAGGCTTACTTATTTTGTATTTGCTTTTTTTGTTTTTTGGGTTTTTTTTAAAGATGTTGGGGGTAGGAGTTTATTAATTAATTTATTTTTGCTGTGTTGGGTCTTCATTTCTGTGCGATGGCTTTCTCTAGTTGTGGCAAGCGAGGGCCACTCTTTGTTGCGGTGCACGGGCCTCTCACTATCGCGGCCTCTCCTGTTGCGGAGCACAGGCTCCAGATGCGCAGGCTCAGTAGTTGTGGCTCACGGGCCTAGTTGCTCCGCGGCATGTAGGATCCTCCCTGACCAGGGCTCGAACCCGTGTCCCCTGCATTAGCAGGCAGATTCTCAACCAGTGCACCACCAGGGAAGCCCCTGTTGTTATTTTTGGGGGTTAAGACTGGGTAGATTTATTTATAGGGTTTTCTTAAAAAATGAAAAGGCAATCTATGGAATGGGAGAAAGTATTTCCAAAACATACATCTGTAACGGGTCAGTATCCACAATATTTAAGAAATTCATACAATCAATAGCAAAAAACAGTTTGATTTAAAATGCGCAGAGGGCTTAGAAGACGTTTTTCCAAAGACATACTTATGGCCAAGAAGTATAGGAAAAGGTGCTTAATGTCCCTAATCATCAGGGAAATACAAATAAAAATCACAAAGAGCTATTACCTTACCCCTGTTAGAATAGCTATTATCATAGAGACAATAGGTAGCAAGTATTGGTGAGGATGTGGAGAAAAGGCAACCCTTGTGCAATGTTCGTAAGAACGTAAATTAGTATAGTCACTAGGGAAAAAAGTATGCAAATTCCTCAAAAATTAAAAATAGGACTACTATATGATTGAGCAATCCCACTTCTTGGTATATACCTGAAGGAAATGAAAACACTTATCTCGAAGAGAAATATCTGTACCCCAATGTTTATTGCAGCATTATTTACAAGAGTCAAAATGTGGGAACTACCTAACTGTCCATCAGTGCGTGAGTGGATAAAGATGTGTGTATACACACATACATATATACACACACAATGGAATATTATTCAACCTCAAGAAAGAAGGAAATCCTGCCTTTTGCGACAACATGGATGGACCTTGAATACACTATGCTAAGTGAAATAAAGAGTAGAATAGTGGTTGCCAGGAGCTGGGGGTGTGGAGGAAATGGGGAGTGTTGGTCAAAGGGTACAAACTCCCAGCTATAAGATGAATAAGATCTGGGGCTTTAATGCACAGCATGGTCACTATAGTAACTGGTGCTGTGTTATTTACTTGAATGTTGTTAAGAGGGTAGATCTTAAATGTTATCACCACACACACAAGAAAACTGGCAATTATGTGATGGGATGGAGGTATTAGCCAATTATTTTAGTAATCATTTTGCAATATATACATGTAACTAATCATCACATTGTACACCTTTAACTTACATATGTTATCAATATCTCAATAATCTGAAAAAAATTAAGAATAAAAGGAGGCAGGATCGGTCAGAAATAGAAGTTGGGATGAGGCATGGGAATGATTGAGCTTTTCAATCAGTGGTATCTCAGTGTCACCCTCATCTCTGTTGTTAGCTGTCTTAAATATAACTGAACCAAGTAGGGACAATCAAGGCTACTGACTTTTTGACTCTTGTGAGTCCTGGAAACAGACATGCAGACGTATTGTCTGAATTATGGCTTTCACCTGCGGGCTTCCAGAGCAACTTCTATTTGAGGATACTGTTGGTCACAAGGTATAATCCCATACTTCCTAAGACTTCCTGCTGCCTTCAAGTCACCTGTACTGGTTACTCCACTAAGGTGGCAGCCCATGCTGAAAGCACAGACCAGAATTCTGTTCTCAACTCTTTGTTGCTCTCACCACAGGGGCACATGTGGATGTCAAAGGGAAAAAAGTGGAGCTCCAGTCTTGAAGTCCCTTTCACTCCCAGGTAAAGAGTATGTATGGAACAGATGAACTCTCTGATCAAATTGGACTTAACTTCTGGACAAAACATGAAGCAGAGCTTGTCTGAATGTCATTTCGTAAGTACTGTTTAAATAAAGCAGCTGTTTCAATTAGTGATGAACATTTGGGGATCAATAAAATTGCTCAAAGCATTAGCACACAAGATTAAAAGATGATACGTACATTTGTTAAAGGAAGTATCGGTGACCCCAGCTCAACTTTTAAAAGAATGCATAATGGCTACCCTCTATTAAAGAATTTCATTACAAAGAGAGCTTGACTGTGGTTAAAAAATAGCCAGTTAAATACATAGCAAAGGAGTCACCGATTTTTTTATGTACTATAATAGTTCATAGTACAAGATATAATGGAAAATTTGAACTGGAAATAAAGGACTGTTCTATGTCTTAGTATATACGTACACATCTTTGGAGTGGTTTGAAAATATATCCACAATTTCTTTAATACTGCCTTGAATGTGGTGATATGCTGGGCCAGCTTTAGTGACAAATAGTATGCTAGAACATCCTAACAAATAGTATGCTAGAATTCAGCAGAAGTGAAGCAATGTGATTTCTGATACTAGGTCAGGAAATTTTACAAAATTTCTGCCTAGTCTTCTATCTTTTTGGCTTACTTGACTTTAGAACCAAATTGCCATCCTGTGAAATAGCCCGGGCTACATGGAGAGGCCACCTGTAAGTATCCAGGCAAACAATCCCTGCTTGAGATAATTTGCTAAGTAGCCATAGGAGACTGATAAAATCTCCAAAGCTCAGTTTGTTCAACACTTGCAATCTCCATTACTTCAGTCTTTTTTATCATAATGAGTAGAAAACCAGACTAACTTAAGCTTTATCTCCATTACTTTTCTTTACCTATTTTGTTGGCAAGCAGCTAATGAAAGTGGTTTTTTGAATAAATCAAAAAATTGCTTCATCCCCAAAGGAGCCTCTCAAACCCAGGAAACAGAATTAAGTGTACTATAGCAAAAACAGGTTAGAAAATCTTTGAGGACCTAAGAATTTGTATTTACCTGTTTACAAAGCTAATTATTATCAGTGTTATTTAAGAGATGCCAAAATAAAACTTGATGAAATATTTTGTCTTGGGAAAATTCTGTTTTTACTTGATTAATGTTCCTGGGTCTAGAATGTCAGTAATGAACATATCTTGTTTATAAAACCAGTATCATATGTACCCTGAAGGTGAAACAGAAAACACCTTCTTGAATAGTGATATGAGATGAAGTTTTAGATTCATCCCATCTTTTACGTGTCCAAGAGTTCAGAAAAGAGACAAGTAGCCATCTAGAGGACAGTAAAAATGGATGTTTGCTGCATTTTGTACTGCTTTACCTCTAGGAAATTGAGGAGTATCTTAAGCAAGGAGCCCTAACCTGTAGTCTAAGAACAAAGTGGTTATGTGAAATTCCAACTTTATTTTTACTGACTTTTAATTGCATTATAGCATTCCCAAACCACAGTATTATTAGTTGTACCTATAACTTGGCCACCGAAGAATCACAAATGTTTATATCACATTTCTGTTGTTTGAAATATTGTTTATATTCATCACTACTTTGAAAGTACGACAGTCATTAGATCCACCATTAGATCTTATGCATTGTGTTAATGAAGAAGTCTACATTTTATATATTTTTTTACTTTTTGATAGTCTATTGGAATATTAGCTTCTTCCATAATTCTTGCCTCTTATTTTATGTATTTTAAACACCCTATACTGTGAAGAAGCATAGGCTTCATCAAACTACCAAAGAGGCTGATGGCATAAAAAATAATTAAGTAACTCTGATCTGGAGTGAGAGGATCAAGGCAGCTTACCACTTCGTATATACACTTGCCTGTGATTTGTTCTGGTTAACTTAGAGACTTGCCTAATTCAAATTGCTAACTCAGTGCAATAGAATGAAATATTTTAAAATTGTGGCTCTCCAGAATCCAGCTTTTGGTGAGCTTTTAGTGAGGATCAGGGCCCACAAAAATATCTCCATGAGGGCCTTTTTTCAGTTGACTGAGTATTCTGGATCAACCTACTCTGGGATACAAGCCTGAATGATGAAGCCCCTAAGTTCATGTACCATACTGTCTGCCATAAAATGCAGGCCTGCAAGAAATAATTACAATGCAGAATGATAAATACTTTAATATCTTTTCAACCTTCATTCACACTCTCCTATGTTGACCCTGTGGTCCATATGTACACACATATGGCTCGTGCTTCCCTTTGGCTACCCCCAATGCTTCTGTCATCCCCTCTTTCCATGTTCCCTTTTATTGTATGGAACTTACTCCCCTTCTCTAGACTATGACCATCAAGAGCTTATTCGTTTTTTGGAGCCCGATTTGTATATGATAAATAAAAGGAACAGAGTACAGTGTATATGTGAGAAAAAGGCTTAGTACCTCTTAATTCTTCTTAAATGTCCTCTCCCCTTCCATGAAGTTCTCTATCGGACCTAAATAGTGATATTCTTCTCCTATCAACTCATAGAGCATTTTTTTTCATATATGATACCAAATGCATCCTGCCTTGTACAAATGCAAACATTGTGTAATTGTTTTTCTACTTGATGGTGGGCTATTTGAGGACCAGATCTGACTTATTCATCACACTATATGTTTCCAGTACTAAAAAGAGTGCTTGGGGTGCCATCTAGTATGTATCTGTTGAATGAGTACATAACTCAATATTGCTGGTAAGAACAGCAGATCGTATCAGTGTAGGAAATAATTTTCAAAGGATTCATTTCTGAGAAGAGCTCATCCATCGATCAATTTTAAATTGTGCCTAAAACCAGTATTTTATACTGATCCTTGCCAGCCAGTTCTTTGGGGATTAATTAGAATAAGAATTTGCTAACTGTTCTTGCTTATGCTAATGCTTCATATTCTCATAAAGTAAAATGTGTGATGACTATAAAGTTTACCTCCCACACCATTTAATAAAGAACAGGTTACAGATAGAGACTTTAAAAGTTTTCTTAATAATGGCTTCTATTATATTTGTAACAGCACCTGAAAGATAATTTCAATACCATAAGGCTCATTTGGGAAGAGAAAATTTATTCTTTTGAGACACATTATGTTGCAGTAACAAACAACATCCCAAATCAGTGGATTTGCGTAGTGGTTGATTTCTTCCTCATACTACATGTCCATTATAGATGGAGAGGGTACAATCGGAGACCTATGCTGAGGGAGACTCAATTTCTGCATGTGCTTCAAAACTCATTACAGCTGCGGAAAGGAATCTGAAAAATTGCCCAGTGGCACTTAAACGTGGAAAATAATGTATAGCACTTCTCACATGTTTTTGGCCAAATAAATTTTATGTTCACACATAACTTGAGCATTGGTGAGGAAATGCAATATTACCATGTGCCTAAAAAGAGAAGAACATGAATATTTTTTAAAAGCATCAGAAGCAATCCAGTCAGTTTGTGGGGAATTTTTTTTTTAACCGTTTCTTGTCTCCCAGCGTAACCCTGCTGGTTAAACCTAGAGACCAGACCTGGGGTTATTAATGAGACAATGTCATATTATTACATTTTAGATTACGTAAGAAAGTTAACTATAGAGGTACTATGCAGGACTTCCATTCTGATTATGATTTTAAATGTGCGTTCTTATATTTTATTTGTGCCTGGAATTCTCTTCAAAAATAATAATGAGAGCTTTGAGAAAAATGTGATCTTGTAACATTACTGTTATTTTATTAAGAAATATTTAAATATCAGAAGGTCTCATTATGCCTACATGACCAGATACCCCACTAACCATTTTACCTTTCCTCCTCACTGACAAAACTTTGACTTTATTTAGGCATGTGAGCATAGGTTCAATCATCTGATTAAGATTTAGCCCATGGGCTACAAGCAGAAGGGCTGTGTTGTGTTTCTAGAGAGAAGGCACACTCTTTTCACTGCCCTTCCTATTTTTCTGCTGTCTAAAAGGTGGGTATTATTGTTGGAGTTTTGGAAATTTTCACTGAGCCTTGAGTAGGTACATAGGACTTTTCCTGTTGCATGACCCAGAGCCTGGAGGTGCCATAAAAAAAATAGTCAGGATCCCAGAAAAAAAAAAAGAGACTCTTTAGCCAGCCTTTTTAGTGAACTTGGGACTACTCTGTCTTAATTCATCATATGGATTTCGGGCTCAGCAATCTATGCCAGTTGCCAAATGACAAATCAAGGATTTGTATTAATTGACCAATGCCTTTTCCTTGAGAAATCCTCCTGTGGCTTTTGCCTCTGTAAGTCCCACCCTTGCCTTTGATCTGGAGGACAGTCTTCACAAAGGTATATGGAATAAATCCTCAATCCTTTAAACTGATGGCTCTGACTTATTCTCTGGGGGTTATTTTGCAGAATAGTGACTCCTCTGTGTTGGATCATGTTCTTCCTGACTTCTGTTAGATCATGACTCCTTCACTCAGTGTTTCAGCAACTTTTTGTTTCTTTTGTCTCAGGGAGGGTTGAGAGAAGAACTGAGCTATTCAGTATTATCACTGTAAATGGAAGAGACTATATGAGAAAGAATAATCAATAAATCTTGAGACCATAGTAGATGCACTTCTTAACCTGTACTTTAAACTGAGTTTGTAATTATTTTAGATAAATACTTCTAAGGTTTCCTTTCCTGCCAAAATTACATTATAAATGTTTTTATACTCCATTTTGGTTTTAACTTGGCACATATGCCATAAAAAGAAACATACCTCTACCTGTAACTTTACTGTCTATGGTTTCAGTAACTTTGGACTTTGGATCTAGTCAAACACATTCCAGAACATTATGTAAAGAAAAAAAATGTTACAGTCTGTGAGACAGAATTCTTATACTGCATTCCAAATTTTGAAAGTAGACTCAATTTTGCTGTTCATTAAACTGAGTCAATTTTTTTGTTACTTGTGCTCACAGATACCTACAGCGTTGCTTTGAAGTTCACCTCTAGTTTAATAAGTGATATCATAAATTATTCAAAATAAAAAGTAAAGAAAATCTTTTGAGACAATTCAGGCAAAATCTACATGACAAAGCAACTGTTTAATCAAGAAGATGCAAGGGACTAAAAAGTTAGATTTCTAGAAGAACTGTTTACTAGTGTTTGGCAATAATAATATTTGATATCTACAAATAAGTTAAAATAAGATGCCTAGAATTGCCTGGTATGATATGGTATGGTATGGTATGGTATGGTATGGTATGGTATGGT
>NW_020175291.1:0-379 GCF_003031525.2 Neophocaena asiaeorientalis asiaeorientalis
ATCTCCGCGTCTTACTCTTCCACCATCTTCAAGGTCCCCCTTCATAACACTTTTGTATTACGGTTTTCTCAGGGCGTATGCCCAGTACTGGGATTGCTGGGTCACATGGTAGCTCTATTTGTAGTTTTTAAGGAACCTCCAGACTGTTCTCCATAGTGGCTGTAACAATTCACATTCCCACCAGCAGTGCAAGAGTGTTCCCTTTTCTCCACACCCTCTCCAGCATTTATCGTTCCTAGATTTTTTGATGATGGCCATTCTGACGGGTGTGAGATAGTATCTCATTGTAGCTTTGCTTTGCATTTCTCTAATGATTAATGATGTTGAGCATTCTTTCCTGTGTTTGTTGGCAGTCTGTATATCTTCTTTGGAGAAATGT
>NW_020175291.1:508-898 GCF_003031525.2 Neophocaena asiaeorientalis asiaeorientalis
GGGTTGTCTTTTGGTCTTGTTTATGTTTCCTTTGCTGTGCAAAAGCTTTGAAGTTTCATTAGGTCCCATTTGTTTATTTTTGTTTTTATTTCCATTTCTCTAGGAGGTGGGTCAAAAAGGATCTTGCTGTGATTTATGTCATAGAGTGTTCTGCCTATGTTTTCTAAGAATTTGATAGTCTCTGGCCTTATATTTAGGTATTTAATCCATTTTGAGCTTATTTGTGTGTATGGTGTTAGGGCGTGTTCTAATCTCATACTTTTACATGTACCTGTCCAGTTTTTCCAGCACCACATATTGAAGACGCTGTCCTTTCGGCACTGTATATTCCTGCCTCCTTTATCAAAGTTAAGGTCACCATATGTGCATGGGTTTATCTCTGGGCTTTCT
>NW_020175292.1:0-494 GCF_003031525.2 Neophocaena asiaeorientalis asiaeorientalis
CACCACTTATTGAAGAGGCTGTCTTTTATCCACTGTATATTTTTGCCTCCCTTATCAAAGTCAAGGTGACCATATGTGTGTGGGTTTAGCTCTGTCCTTTCTATCCTGTTCCATTGATCTATCTTTCTGTTTTTGTGCCAGTACCATACTGTCTTGATTACCGTAGCTTTGTAGTATAGTCTGAAGTCCAGGAGCAATTCCTCCAGCTCTGGTTTTGTTTCTCAAGATTGCTTTGGCTATTAGGGGTCTTGTGTTTCTATACAAATTGTGAAATTTTTTGTTCTAGTTCTGTGAAAAATGCCAGTGGTAGTTTGACAAGGATTGCATTGAATCTGTGGATTGCTTTGGGTAGTAGAGTCATTTTCACAATGTTGATTCTTCCAGTCCAAGAACATGGCATATTTCTCCATCTGTTTGTATCATCTTTCATTTCTTTCATCAGTGTCATATAAGTTTCTGCATACAGGTCTTTTGTCTCCATAGGTAGGTTTATT
>NW_020175293.1:0-1139 GCF_003031525.2 Neophocaena asiaeorientalis asiaeorientalis
AGAAAGCTTTTTTCATATATTTAATAGTTTTAGGGTTTATGTGTGCATGTGTGTTTGTGCGTGTGCTTGAAAATACAGCTCATGCAATATATATTTATATGTATATACACACACATATACCCCAAGCAACTTAAAATCGGCAATATGTATGTTTTTTATTTTGTATATTTAAGAATGAATAGATATTACTTTATAGGTGTTATACAAATAAGCCAAAGATGTCCCCTGTTTACTGTGGCCCCCATGTTTTTACTTCATCACAGCAGTCTAGACTGTTAGCTCAAAAGCCTACTGGTGCTAAACTCAAATTCTTACACATCCAATTGCTTTAAATATAGCCCCAATAGGCCTATTTTTAGTCATTTAGAAGCCAGTCTTCTCTGCAAACCCCAAGAAACTGCACCCAACATCTACTAGCCATAAATAAGGTAAACCATGGCCCTTTAAAGATCCCAAGTCCCTGCTGGCTTTGAAAGCTCTCTGACCCAGGCATCACCTAGACACTTAAGCCTCCTCTCCAGCTCTCTTCCCCAGTCATTTATTTGTCCTCTTCCCTTTATGGAATGGTGGACCTAGGCTGCTGTGTCTAAGAGGTCTCCTGCTGTGAGGGATCTCCCCTCACATGCATCCTGTCCAAGTGCTGCCCACAATGCAGCTCCTTGTGTGCTACTGCCACCTCCTAGCATATGTCTTGTCCTTGATTAGCCACCCAAATCCTTTAATTCAATGCAATGGGTATGAGTATCTTAAATATGGATAGGCTTGTAGTCAAACTTAGAAATACATATGAATCAAATAGAAAGCAAACATTTTATTAGAAGTGGCAAAGCTCTCATAAAGTACAACTATCTCATAAGGGTGTTGGGAGGAGTAATTAATGTAAAATAGTTAGAATAAAGCTCGAAACACAGAAAGTACCTAACGATATTAGGCAAATATTAATAATCTTGTCAATCTAGACTCAAAAATATGGATCTAATTTATTCATCTTTTTTTGCTCTGCTAACTTTTTATTATCATTTTATAACTTATTCAGCAAACATATTTGAGTACTTTCATTGTGCCAGGTCACTACATGGTAGGAATTTTCCATAATTCTTCCTCTTAATTTAAATAGAGTATTTCACATGGAACTTTTT
>NW_020175294.1:0-744 GCF_003031525.2 Neophocaena asiaeorientalis asiaeorientalis
CTCTGAGTTGTCTCAACCTGAACTTACAGCTATCCAAGGAACAGGAGATTATCCCAGACCTCACATCCAGGTTGGTGTCTTTCTCCCCGCAACTCAACTGTCCTGTCTGTTCCCAGGATGGTCACATGAGTGCTGCTGGAGTGTCCCATGAGGGTTGCAAAATGTCTGAATTTTCTGATTCATCCCCTCAGATTCCCCCAAAGACACATGCAACCCATCACTCTATCTCTGACCGTGAGGTCACCCTAAGATGCTGGGCCCTGGTCTTCTACCTTGTGGAATAACCCTGATCTGGCAGCATGATGGGGAGAACCCAACTCATGGCACAGAGGTTCTGGATAGAGAAAAATATACCATGCTAACACTAGTCTAATGAAAGCAAGAGTAGCTGTATTAATTTCAGACACAGCAGACTTCAACACATGGAAGGTTATCAGAAATAGCAAGAAAGGCGTCACATACTGATAAAAGAGTCAATTCTCCAAAAAGACACAACAATCTTTACTGTTAATGCACCTAACAACAGAGGGTCAAACGATGTGAGGCAAAAACTGATAGAATTGATAAGAGAAATAGATGAATCCACTCTTTTAGTTGGAGACTTCAACATCCCTCTCTCAGAAATGGACAGAGCAAGCAGGCAGAAAATCAGTAAGGACATAATTGAACTCAAAACACTATCAATCAAAACTGGATATAATCGATATCTATAGACTACTTCAGCCAACAACAGAAGAATACACA
>NW_020175295.1:0-1027 GCF_003031525.2 Neophocaena asiaeorientalis asiaeorientalis
AATAAGTGAATGAAGAAATTCACTAAAGGGGTAAAATGACAAAATATTTAACTAGATATAAAAACAAGAGGCAAACTGGAAGACAGGACAATTGAAAAGAAGGAATCCAGCAAACAAAGAAAAAGGACTGAGGGAAAGTGAACACGGCCCATAGGATCTATAGGACACTGTGTCAGTGGACCATTATGGGATCCTTATAAGGAGAAAAGAGACAGTAGTAGAAAGATTTTTTTGAAGATATAGGAAGACTTTCCACATTTGAAATAAATACAAGAAGCTTAACAACTACAAGTAGGATAAACTCAGGGTGACCCACAACAAGACACATTATTATCAAACTGAACAAAGATAGTGATGTAACACTGAAAGCAGCAAGACAGAAATTCCTGGACACATTTAAGGAAACCACAGTAAGATGATAAGGAGAAGCGTGGAGGACACAGGCAATTAGAAAAGTTGTCTGAGGACGTTTCTTTCCTAGGACTGGGCTTGCTTTGATTCCTGTTACCAGTATATACAGCTGCCTTTAAACGTCTTAATATAACTAAATTCTCACCCTGGTTCTTTTCTGGACCGTATTTTCTGTTATATTCATCTGCCTATAACCTCTTATTCCTGGCTGACAGCAGGACTGCAGACCTCCTGCAGCTCTAACATACTGTGGCACCAACCCTGATATATGTGGCCTCAAAGCAGATATCCAAACTACACCATTAGTGGTGTCAGTCTGGCAAGACAAGAACCAGCCCTTAGGGTAGTCCCCAGGTAAGGCTGAACACTGTAAGCAGGTTCCACTCATTATCTTTGCCTGAGAGAAGAAATGGGAATTGGCATTTTCTTCCCAAACACGCTGTGCTACATTGGAAAGGGACTGGGATAAAGGTGAGCAAAATGGCATGAAATTTCCTTCTGTTTTGAATGCAGCTCTTCTTGATTAGACATGTACTTGGTTCTTAACTCATTTCTAAAGTTCTTATAAAGTATTTTGACCTGTATATTATATATTTCATGTTTCCATGGAGGAAGA
>NW_020175296.1:0-504 GCF_003031525.2 Neophocaena asiaeorientalis asiaeorientalis
TCTCTCTAATCAATCCTGTCATCTGCCTCTCTTGCAGGCTATAGACCTGTCTGGAATTCAGGGCATCCCCCTACCTGCCCACATTCAGGTTCTGGTTCAGTGGAGACTTATTGTCCCTCAGGGATTATTTAGTTTTTTAAAATTTTCTTGTTAATGTTTTTTCTTTATTCCTTCTATAATTTTTCCATGGTTGATTTTGGGTACAGGAAACAGTAGCCCATGTTTGATTGTCATTAGCTGCTATGGAAAGGTACTAAATCTGTAAATAAATTAAGGAAAATCGACATTCTTACAATATCTGTGCCTGACGAATACACATAACATACTATTCTGGTTGAGACTTCTTTTTCCTAAGTCAATCAGGAAATTCTTATGGTTGCCTCCATGTAGATTATATACACATTTGTATGGTTTCTTTCTAGGTATGTTTTTATGCTATTGCTTTTGTCTGTGGTGTATTTTCTTTTTTTTTGATTTTTTTTTAAACATCTTTATTGGAGTATA
>NW_020175297.1:0-1059 GCF_003031525.2 Neophocaena asiaeorientalis asiaeorientalis
GGTGCTTCGTTTGCAAATATTTTCTCCCATTCTGAGTGTTGTCAGAGTCGAGAGTCTTCAGTGTTTCCTCAGTATCCAACTTGGGCAACTGTACAAATAGTGGTGGTATAAATGATGTAGAGAGATGAATAGTGGAAGTAAGTATTGAAGGTAAAATTAATCGTTCAGTAATATCACATAATTAATTTTAAGTGTCCATGTTATATTTGGGCAGAGTTTTTCACTTGGCAATGTTAGGTTTGTAAGAGACTCAGGAGAGAGATATGTAAGTTTTAGGTCAAGATCTGTGATATATATGGTGGCTGGAATCACAAGACTAGATGAGACCATCTATCAAGGACAGAAGAGAGCTTCTGAGAAACACACATCTCTTGGGAGAGGGCAAAGTGAGAGTGCCCAGTGAAAGAGATAAGGATGTCCAGAGGCAGGAGGAAGAAGTAGCAGATTAAGATGCTACTGTTGTTAAGGTGAAAGATTTTTCTGAGATGACAAACTTGATCAACAAAATCAAATATTGCTGAAAGGTGACATAATGACCAAACAATATTCATTCAATTTAATCACAAATTAAATGTCGGTGAATGCAATTCCAGTGCAGATAAGTAAGAAGAAAATAGCAAAATTGTGTGAGTCACGAGGTACATAAAGATAAGAAAATACAGACAGTGAGAATAAATACAATTTTTGATAAACTGTACTGTGAAATTAGGAAGAGAGAAAAGGTAGCTAGAGAATTACTTGGCATCAAGCAAGAGTATTTTTTAATGGGAAGGGGGCAGCTTTTTAATGGGAGGGGGCCAACATAAAATTGCTAAAGAGGAAAACCTTAACAATACCAATGAGATGGGAAAATGAATGGAAGATACTGAGGAAGTGAGAATAGGTATTTATAAGCTATGTAGAAAAGCTATACTTGTATGTAAAGAGAAAAAGTTATTTAGGGGTGTTTTTGCTTTATAGTCTGTTTTCTCTGTGAAATAAAAATTTGATGGGAGGTGATGTCACCTCGAGATAGTGCTCATCAAATATCCTATGTGCTTATCTACATTTTTCATCCTC
>NW_020175298.1:0-1067 GCF_003031525.2 Neophocaena asiaeorientalis asiaeorientalis
CAGAAACAAGACCCATATATATGCTGTCTACAAAAGACCCAATTCAGACCTAAGGACACACAAAGACTGAAAGTGAGGGGATGGAAAAAGATATTCCATGCAAATGGAAATCAAAAGAAAGCTAGAGTAGCAATACTTGTATCAGATAAAATAGAATTTAAAATAAATAATGTTATAAGAGACAAGGAAGGACACTACATAATTATCAAGGGATCAATCCAAGAAGAGGATAATAACAATTATAAATACACACGCACCCAATGTAAGAGCTCCTTAATACATAAGGCAACTGCTAACATCTATAAAAGAGGAAATCGACAGTAACACAATAATAGTGGGGGACTTTAACAGCTCACAAGAAATCATATCAAGCATCTTTTCCGACCACAACACTATGAGATTAGAAATCAATTACAGGGAAAAAAATGTAAAAAACACAAAACACATGGAGGCTAAACAATATGTTACTGAATAATCAACAGATCACTGAAGAAATCGAAGAGGAAATCAAAAACTGCCTGGACACAAATGACAATGAAAACATGACAATCCAAAACCTCTGGGATGCAGCAAAAGCAGTTCTAAGAGAGAAGTTTATAGCAATACAAACCTACCTCAAGAAACAAGAAAAATCTCAAATAAGCAATCTAACCTCACACCTAAATGAACTAGAGAAAAGAACAAACAAAACCCAAAGTTAGTAGAAGGAAAGAAATCATAAAGATCAGAGCAGAAATAAATGAAATAGAAACAAAGAAAACAATATCAAAGACCAATAAAACTAAAAGCTGGTTCTTTGAGAAGATAAACAAAACTGACAAACCTTTAGCCAGACTCGTCAAGAAAAAGAGGGAGAGGACTCAAATCAATAAAATTGGAAATAAGAAAGGAAAAGTTACAACAGACACCGCAGAAATACAGAGCACCTTAAGAGACTACTACAAGCAACTCTATGTCAATAAAATGGACAACCTGGAAGAAATGGACAAATTCTTAGGAAGGTATAACCTTTCAAGACTGAACCACGAAGAAATAGAAAATATGAACAGACTGATCACAAGTAATGA
>NW_020175299.1:0-356 GCF_003031525.2 Neophocaena asiaeorientalis asiaeorientalis
AAATTGACTTCTAGTTTTATGTCATTGTGATAAGAAAAAAAATGCTTAATATAATTTCCATTATGTTAAATTTGTTGAGACCTGTTTTGTGACCTATCCTGGAGAACAGTCCATGAGCACTTGAAAGGTATGTGAACTTGAAACAGGAGGAAAGGGGGTAGGGCACAACCTTTGAAAGAATGACATAGACTGAGGACACAGCATAAACTGATTAGAACCAAACAAGTCTGACATGGAGGGCCAGTTGACTTCCACCAGACTTTGAGCTTCAGTATATGCTCACATCACCAAGCTAAATGACACACCCACAGGTGCCATGACAGTTCCAAGGCAACCATAGGGATCAAAAAGTGAGT
>NW_020175299.1:374-785 GCF_003031525.2 Neophocaena asiaeorientalis asiaeorientalis
TGGCTGAGAGTCCGCCTGCTGATGCAGGGGACATGGGTTTGTGCCCCGGTCCAGGAAGATCCCACATGCCGTGCAGCAGCTGGGCCCATGAGCCATGGCAGCTGAGCCTGCTGTGGTCGTCCAATTCCTGGAAATCCCTGCCCCTTTCCAAAATAGCTGGAATATTCTGCCCACTCATGAAATTACCCACCCAACTCCATACCCTGGTGCCATTCCTGCCTTCTGAGATGGCCCACACACTGTCTGTGGAATGTATTTCTCTCTAAATAAATCCATTTCTTACCTATCACTTTGTCTCTCACTGAATTCTTTCTGCAATGAGACATCAAGAAACTGAGCTTCATTAAGTCCTGAAACCAGATGTGTGATTTTAGTTGGAAAACTGTGGGTTTTGGCCAGTTTGAATCCCAG
>NW_020175300.1:0-3154 GCF_003031525.2 Neophocaena asiaeorientalis asiaeorientalis
AGGGACATGCCCCTGTCTGCGGAGGATGAGGCAGCCTCCAGGTGCCAGAGGACATGCTGGGATCGCGCCCCTTCTCTCTGTCCTCCGGCCCCAAGTTCCTGTGGCGACGGCAGAGACACCGGGCTGCTCTGTGCGCCGAGGGAGAGAAGCGGGTGCTGTTCCTGCCCCACGGGGTTGAGCCCGGCCGGTGGGAAGCCCTCTGCCGGGCCGAGGAGCCGCTGTACCGTCCGTGGTGCTCCCATGACTGCCGCGTCCCCTGAGCGAGGAGGAACGGGACCATCCCCTGGGCCTGTAGGCCGCCCCGCTCCTCTCCTCGCCGCCTCCAGGGCTCCCGTCACGCATCCAGCACCTGCGACGTCAGCGACGGGGGCAGGAGCTCGTGCGGGGATGGGCCTAGCAGCGACTGCCTCCCCAGCCCGGAGCCCTGTCGTGTGCTCTGCCCGCCCCGCGGTCCCTCCTTCCCGGACCTGCCGGCCAAGCTGCAGGCGGAGCCGTGGAGACACTGACGCCAGAGGCGCCGTCGGGGTTCTCCTAGCCGGTCCGGCGACACCGGGCCGCTTCCACTTCTGGCTCCACGGGCTTCCCGGTCTGTAGCCTAAGAGCCGATGGACGCAGCGCCAGGCCGCTTCGCTGGCTGCAGGCTGCGGGCAGGGCCGGCACTGGAACAACAACGCGGGGGTCAACTACGCACTGCACCCCGCGTGCTACTTCTTTGATCCTTGTCTCTGGTGTGAAAGGGCCCAGATTTCCCTTCCTGGGCGAAAGAAATGTTCTTTATACCTGTTTTGCAGAAGGTGTTCTCTCCCCTGCCAAAATAAGACGTTTGGTGACTTGAACTGTCAGAGTCATCTGCTGGTGTTGGCCGTGAGGCTGAAGAACAGGTCACGGCCCCAACACCATTTGGGTGCAGAGATCCCACAACAGCTGCCAGACTCCGCTGGCCATTAGCCCTCAGAGAAGCTGGACTCTTAGCGGCTGGACTCCAAGCCCGGGGTGGGGCTGGAAAGGCGGCTTTCTGTCCCTCTGGGAGCCACAGAAGTTAGTACTGAATTGAAGGATGAGGATCTGTGCCCCGTAAATAACTATTGCTGGGAACTCTTTGGCCCCCTGCATGCGGTCGGACAGGGAGCACAGGGACAGGACAGTCTCATTCACTGCTGGTGGCTGGGGACGCCAACAGAAGGGGACCATACATGAGCAGAGGGGGGCACCCTGGGGGAGGAGTAAATCCCCTCCCATCTTGGGCAGATTTCGGTAACTTGTTTTTTGTTTTGATTGTAGTTTTCATATTTTCTGGCGCAGGGCTAGTACAATCAATTCGTTTTGGAATGCTGGTCTCTAAGGAGGGATGTTTGCACTGTAACTCGAGAGAACAGGCCCTTGCATCCTACATTCCATTGGCCAAATTCCACACCCAGCTTGTGCTGGTAGGAACTGCAAGCTAAGAGTGGTTCTTACATTTTTAAATGGCTGAAAATAATTCATAAAAAGATTATTTGCAACACACGAAAATTATAGAGCATTCAAATTTCCTGTCTATAAATAATATTTTATTGAAACACAGTTATACTCCTTGATTTACATTTTACTGTAGCTGCTTTTTGGCTACAATGACTGAGCTGAGTAGAAACAGCAGACATCATATGGCGAATCTAAAATATTTACTCTCTGGTCCTTTACACAAGTTTGCCAAGCCCTGCTCTAGAAAAGTGGGGAAAAAATTTTTTGGAAACTCATATGCTGGGATTTATACTTTTAAAACAGTTAAACTTTTAGCGAATTTTGTCCCTGGAAACAAACTTTAGGTAGATGTAAATATGTTATATTACTCTCAGTAATCTCAGTTAGAATAAACACTAATTCACAATTATTCCTGCACTGAGGAAGGGAATCCACCTGCAGATATTTTTATTTTCATCTCAGAAATAATCACAAATTAGTGAAACTAAAACCTAGCACCCAGACAAATTAGGATCAACTGCAAAAAACATATTACTGAGCCTCAAAATAGGACATTGTAAGCCGTAAAAGTATTTACTTTAAATTTTGGTTTGGTGACATCTCTTGACTGTGGCAGTGTTTATCAAAGTTAATTGATCATGGAGAATTTCATAAAGAATCATTTTCTAATAGAAAACTATCAAGAGTTAATGCACTATAATTCACACTAGAGTAAAATAAACCAGAAAAAAATCACGCTGATGAAGCAATGAATATGTAATTTACAAAAGAATATAAAAATATATAACAACAAAAAAATCACTTATTACCTTACTTTCTGTTATTAAATATAAAAACATATTATGCAACTTCCAGGTATTCTTGCATCTGGCAAGCCATTTCTTTCTTTAAAGGGCATTATTGCATAATGAAACATATAGGTAAATGCACTTTTAGATTTTTATTTTGTATTTACGAATACATTTAACTTCAAATTTACCACGGGTGTATATAATCGCATTGGGACTATATACACTACAGAACACACTGGGAAATTCTGGATTTTATGATAATAATGTGTTATTTTGGACTGCTTTGAGCTAGCAAAAAAATTAGAAAGAAATTAAGAGCCCAATATAAAGAGCAAGATAGCAATCCTCTTGTCTGTTATCCTGTAAAATGGTAACCGGTTGAATTTTGAAGGAAATGGATAATTAGAGGAATTTTAAGAGGCACATGCAGCAGAATTTTCATCCTTATAAAAATCGTTACTGATTTTCAAATATGTAGTTTTGAATTCTAACAATTTAAAATTTTTATTTTTATTTTGGAATATAGAGAAGAGCAAACCTGGATCTTAAGACAGGAAATCTAGCTTTGCTCTCCCCAATTCATGAAGACAAGCTTTTCCAAAATTGAGAAATTTGTAAACTATTTTTACTAACCAGTCTTTCTAAAAATATATAATTTTTCAAATTTCCAGAATTGAGACTGTTTTAAATGTCACTTTTATTTTATGAAGTGCCAACTTTTTATTGTAGACTAGTAGTGATATTTTGTAACTATACAATGTATGAACATGTCTTTTTTTTAACGTCAGAAATTTTGTTTTGCAATTTATTCTTATTGCCTGCATTAGAATATAGAGTTTTTTGAAGAGAAAGGCGTTCTGCTATTTATGTTTAATCATCATAACAATCCAGGTTCTGAAATA
>NW_020175301.1:0-817 GCF_003031525.2 Neophocaena asiaeorientalis asiaeorientalis
ACACACACACACACACACACACACACACATATACGTCCATTGTTCTCTATGTCCATTGTCATAACTTTTACATTTCTTACTCGGATGTAACATCCCAGTTCACTTTTCCCCTGACTCCAGTATTATTTCTGTCTTGTTTATTCTCTGCATTGCAACCTAAATTTCATTCAACGGCTTAGAGCTCTTTGATAGCTTCTCTTTAATTTTGGGGAAAAGCCTTCAAGCACTGTGCTCTTGCCTACTAGTCCACCCTTATCTGGTTTCTCTATCCTTACTTAGCATCTCCTTCTTCCATAAATTTTCAGCAATACTCAATAGATTTCAGGGTTAGACTTCTCTTAATGCTGAACTTTCTCCAGGTTATGTCATCAATTTGTACCATTCTTTACTCATTCAATCCTTGGTTAATGCACTCTCATCATATAAGTTTCAGAATAAACATTGACTCTCTGGCTTTTCATGACTTCCGTTAGAGATTAAATTCCCTTTCTATGTGTTCTTATAAAACTTGGCTGTCCAGTTACCTGTGAGAGCTATAGTCATATCTTAGAGTTCATTTCCCCCACTACATTGTAAACTGCATGTGAACAATGTCCTTATTTACCAGTGTTGTAGGTGCTCAGTGAATATTTATTCTGTTAAAAGATTTATTCTGTTAAAAGTTTAGAGACTGTTTATGTTCCGTAAATAAGAGAAAATGTAGCCCAGAACCAAGTAGTGGCAAGAGGCTTGCATAACAGTATACAATATTGAGAGACAGCAGGAATTTAGGTTAGACAGTACTTGGTTACTGAATTAATTGTGAAGGTGAGGGATG
>NW_020175302.1:0-199 GCF_003031525.2 Neophocaena asiaeorientalis asiaeorientalis
ACTTGATCATGGTGTACGATCCTTTTAATGTGTTGTTGGATACTGTTTGCCAGTATGTTGAGGATTTTTGCATTGATGTTCATCAGTGATACCAGCCTGTAATTTTCTTTTTTTGTAGTATCTTTGTCTGGTTTTGGTATCAGGGTGATGGTGGCCTCATAGAATGAGTTTTGGAGTGTTCTTTCCTCTGCAATTTTTT
>NW_020175302.1:263-487 GCF_003031525.2 Neophocaena asiaeorientalis asiaeorientalis
CTGGACTTTTTTTATTGTAAGGTTTTTTTTTTTTGCGGTACACGGGCCTCTCACTGTTGTGGCCTGTCCCGTTGCGGATCACAGGTTCTGGATGCACAGGCTCAGTGGCCATGGCTCACGGACCCAGCTGCTCCGTGGCATGTGGGATCTTCCCGGACCGGGACATGAATCTGTGTCTTCTGCATCAGCCGGCGGACTTTCAACCACTGCACCACCAGGGAAGC
>NW_020175303.1:0-3108 GCF_003031525.2 Neophocaena asiaeorientalis asiaeorientalis
ACCCTCAGGTTTCCCTAGAACACACTGTGAGAACAGCTGCTGTAGATTATTGATATTTAACCTTTATCAAGTCAAAAAGCCTCTCATTATTTTATAATACCTCTCTTTTTTGTTGTCATAATAGGTGTTGACCCTTATGAAATGCATGGCTGAGAGGGCTTTCTCTGCCCTGGAGCTGAGAGCTCAGCACAGGTACAGAGAGTGGTGGAAAGTGCTCAGGGCACCCACGACATTCATTGGGTTGGCCTGTCAATTTTGAAGCTCATGGGCTTTACACATGAGTCCAAAGCATTTAATTTCTGACACAGCTGCTGTCTGGTCCAGAAAGGACCATCCTGAGGAAACGACCAGGAAAACAAGGTCCAGGCTGGAGGAGTATCCTCTAACCACACACCTGCCAGCAGCCTGGGGGCCTCCTTCCTGGAGCTCCACACCCTCTTCTCCACAACCCAGGTGGCCCGGGCCTCAGCCCCTCCACCCCTGACAGTGGCCATCAGGCAGAACATGCCTTCCTATTTTCTCAGGGTTGCACAATGAGGAATATGACCTGTGGATGAGGACAGCCACTGGTCTCCAGTAAGTTACCCTTTGCAGTTTTGTAGGAGAAATGACCTGGAGGGACTCTCCCCCAGGCACCAGTCCAGCTTTCCTTCTCACCCAATGACCCCAGCAGGGATGGCTCAGTATAAATACAGCCACGTGTCCCCAGCAGGTCTGCTCCACCGGGTTTTATGTGAAACATTGCCATGTTTCACATAAAAAATCAATTGTGTTTCTCTACACCAATTCTTTTTGTGTTCTTTTTTTGGCTGCGTTGGGTCTTCGTTGCTGCCCTCGGGCTTTCTCTAGTTGCAGCGAACCGGGGCTACTCTTCAATGCAGTGCACAGGCTTCTCACTGCGGTGGCTTCTCTTGTTGCGGATCACAGGCTCTAGGTGTGCAGGCTTCAGTAGCTGTTTTTCGCGGGCTCAGTAGTTGTAGCTCGCGGGCTCTAGAGCACAGGCTCAGTAGTTGTGGCACACGGGCTTAGTTGCTCCACAGCATGTGGGATCTTCCCGGACCAGGGCTCAAACCCGTGTCTCCTGCGTTGGCAGGCAGATTACTGACCACTGCACCACCAGGGAAGTCCCAACACCAATTCTTAACAGTTAAAAAAATACAATACAAAATAGTACCAAAAACATTAACTATCTAGGGAAAACTTTAAACATACACAAATATTTACAGAGAAAATTTAAGTTTGTTAAAGGATAAAAGGTGGGGGATGTATGTCATGTTCATGGAGATGATGTTTTGACTTAGTAAAGATATCAGTTCTCCTTGGATTAATTTATAAATTCAGTGCAATGCTAATCAAAAATTCCCAGTGGAATTTTTTTAGGGATACAACAGATTTGTTTCTTATGGATGAATAAAAGTCCATGAATAAGTAAATTAAAAAAAATAAGGACCAAGAGGAGACATGCACTGGTCTCTAAGATGCGTGATCTTGGGATTTACCCCAAGGGGGGAGACAACTGTGACTGCTGGCTCTGTCTTTGGGCCAGAGGGCATCCCCAGGGACCAAGAGAACTGAGAGATGTTTGCAGCACCAGTTATGTCCAGAATAGTCACCAGAGAAGTAGAGCCACACAGCTTTGAAGATTGTCCTTAACCCAGATCTGGATGAAACAATTTCACATCAAGCAATGGGTACCCATGGAGAAGCGTGTATACCATGCTCCATCTCACCATCCTACAGGCAATGTTAAAATGATGTTAGACTGCACCTGGGAATGGTTCATGAGAGATGTGGCAGAGATGGTGAGGACCCAATGGGCACCCGATCTCATCCTCCCTGCACAGGCACAAGTAGTGCAGCCAGTGCTCTGTGGCATCAAGGTGACCGGATTATTACTTGAGGTGTGGTGCAGACCGGGGAAAGAAGAGTGTGAACAGTGGATGGAACACACTGGGGATGTAGGAATGGAAGCTTCCGTGGGATGGATGCAGGCAGGTGGCGGAGGACATAGAGAGTGCACTTTTTGGGTTGTGATTGTGGAGTGGCAGGCTGGGGACAAAAATGTGTGTAAAAGCCGAGAAGAGGAGGCACTTGCACTTTGACTGACAAGAACTCTAGAACATAGTTGAACCTGCCGTTGAGGAGTTCACTAGGTCCTTGACCGTTCTGCAGAGGAGGAAGAGTGGACCGCTGGGTGTGGATTGGATTGGAGACATTTAGGTAGAAGAGTAGAGATTACAGGGATTTACAACAAGATAAAGCAAGCCAGGCAAGGATCCAACATCCACTGACAAGAGCCTCATACAGCCTGGCTCATCTGACAGCAGCGAGATGCCCGAGCCACTCCAAGGATGCCTCAGAAGTTGTGTTAAACATGTTTTTCCATTCTCTATCTGTGTTTTTGATGCTTTCACATCCTGGGGCCTCCCTGCCCCTGGAGGGACTGCTTCTCCCAGAGGTAGCCAATTCTTACAGATTAGTAAAGTAACCTGTGATAGTAAAGTAACTTGTGAGTGAGCCTTTCAAATACAAACCAACCAATCCAGAGCTCACACTTCAACCACCTCCCTTATTGTGCCCTCACGCTCTAGGCCACTATCCACCTGCCCTGATCACACCAGAGCCAGGTACCAGACAACTAGCAACCAGCCCCTATGCCGAGCGAGAGCTGAAAGTATTCAAATGAGCCAGTCCTAAACCCGCTCACCGTGCCTCACTGGTCCTCCCACAGAAACCACAATAAAGGCGTTTGTCACATTTTCTCCCCCTCTCTCTGTCCCCTGGCCCACCCTGCGTGCTTCCTCGTGTGGCCACCCCGCCCTCCTTGGTGTGATGTGGCCCCTTCTTTGGTGATCTGTGAGTAACTGTCTTTTTCATGGCAGTTGTCTCCTGATCTGTTGGCCTTACCATCACAGTTGTCTCCCCCCTTGGGGTGAATCCCAAGATCACGCATCTTAGAGACCAGCATATGTCTCCCCTAGGCCCTTATTTTTTTTAACTTACTTATTCATGGACCTTTATTCATCCATAAAAAATAAATCTGTTGTGTCCCTAAAAAAATTCCACGGGGAATTTTTGATTAGCATTGCACTGAATTTATAAATTAAT
>NW_020175304.1:0-766 GCF_003031525.2 Neophocaena asiaeorientalis asiaeorientalis
GGAGAAAGGACAGCCTCTTCAATAAGTGGTGCTGGGGAAAACTCAACAGGACCATGTAAAAGTACGACATTAGAACACTCCCTGACACTATACACAAAAATAAGTTCAAAATGGATTAAAACCCTAAATGTAATGCTAGAAACTCTCAAACTCTTAGACGAAAACAGAGGCAGAACACTCTATGATATACATCACAGCAAAATCCTTTTGGACCCACCTCCTAGCGAAATGGAAATAAAAACAAAAATAAACAAATGGCACCTAAACAAACTTCAAAGCTCTTGCTCAACAAAGGAAACCATAAATAAGACCAAAAGACAAAAATCAGAATGGGAGAAAATATTTGCAAATGAAGCAACTGACAAAGGATTAATCTCCAAAATTTATAAGCAGCTCATGCAGCTCAATATCAAAAAAACAAAGAACCCAATCCAAAAATGGGCAGAAGACCTAAACAGACGTTTCATCAAAGAAGATATACAGATTGCCAAGAAACACATGAAAGAATGCTCAACATCATTAGTTATTAGAGAAATGCAAATCAAAATTACAATGAGATATCATCTCACACCGGTCAGAATGGCCATCATCAAAAAATCTAACGAAACAACCTAAGTGTCCATCATCGTATGAATGGATAAAGAAGATGAGGGACATATATACAATGGAATATTACTCAGCCATGAAAAGAAATGAAATTGAGCTATTTGTAATGAGGCGTTAGGCCTAGAGTTTGTCATACAGAATGAAGTAAGTCAGAAAGAGA
>NW_020175305.1:0-535 GCF_003031525.2 Neophocaena asiaeorientalis asiaeorientalis
TTGTGTTTTTACGTTTTTTGCCCATAATTCATTTCTAACCTCATAGCGTTGTAGTCAGAAAAGATGCGTGATACGATTTCAGTTTTCTTAAATGTACTGAGGCTTGATTTGTGCCTCAGGATGTGATATGTCCTGGAGAATGTTCCATGTGTACTTGAAAAGAAAGTGTAATCTGCTGTTTTTGGATGGAATGTCCTATAAATATCAATTAAATCTATCTGGTCTATTGTGTCATTTAAAGCTTGTGTTTCCTTATTTATTTTCATTTTGGATGATCTGTCCATTGGTGTAAGTGAGGTGTTAAAGTCCCCCACTATTTTTGTGTTATTGTCAATTTCCTCTTTTATAGCTGTTAGCAGTTGCCTTATGTACTGAGGTGCTCCTATGTTGGGTGCATATATATTTATAATTGTTATGTCTTCTTCTTGGATTGATCCCTTGATCATTATGTAGTGTCCTTCCTTGTCTCTTGTAATATTCTTTGTTTTAAAGTGTATTTTATCTGATATGAGTGTTGCTACTCCAGCTTTCTTTT
>NW_020175306.1:0-245 GCF_003031525.2 Neophocaena asiaeorientalis asiaeorientalis
GCAGGGTAGTGTTAGCGTACGGTTTACGACTAGGGGACGGGCTAGGGTAAGGCTTTAGATAAGGGTTACGGTTAGGGTTAGGGTTTGGTTTAAAGTTATGGTTATAGGATGGGGAAGGTTTAGGGGTCAGGTTAGGTTACGACAACGGTTTTGTGTGAGCCTACGTGTCAGGGTACGGGTTAGTGTTAGCGTACAGGTTAGGAGTAGGGAACGGGTTAGGGTAAGGCTTCGGGTAAGGGTTAGGG
>NW_020175306.1:528-793 GCF_003031525.2 Neophocaena asiaeorientalis asiaeorientalis
CGGGTAAGGGTTAGGGTTAGGGTAAGGGTTAAGGTTAGCGTTAGGGGACGGGGACGGTTTATGGGACAGGTTAGGGTACGACAACGTTTTTGGGTGAGCGTTCGTGTTAGGGTACCGGTTAGTGTTAGCGTATGGGTTAGGATTAGGGGACGGGTTAGGGTAAGTCTTCGGGTACGGGTTAGGGTTAGGGTTAGGGTTAGGGTTAGGCGACAGGGTTGTTTTATGGGACAGGTTAGCGTACGACAATGGTTTAGGGTGAGCGTAC
>NW_020175307.1:0-834 GCF_003031525.2 Neophocaena asiaeorientalis asiaeorientalis
GCCACTGCAATGAGAAGCCCGCACACCTCAATGAAGAGTAGTAGCCTCTGCTCACGGCAACTAGAGAAAGCCGGCACGCAGCAACGAAGACCCCACGCGGCCAAAAAAAAAAACAGTGTATGTGTCAATCGCAATCTCCCTTAAAAAAATACATAAATAAAACAAAAAATAAAAAACTTGTTCTTTGAAAAACACTGTTAAGAAAATAAGGCAAGCCACAGACTGGGAGAAAATATTTGCAAGACGTATCTGACAAAGGACTTGTATCCAGAATATATAAAGAACTTTATTACTTGATAATAAGACAATCAATTAAAAAGAAATGATTTGAGCAGATACTTCACCAAAGAAGATATAAGAATGGTCAATAAGATTATGAAAAGAATGCTCAATATCACTAGTCATTAGGGAAATTCAAGTTAAAATGGGATACTACTATACATGTACAAGCATGGCTGGCATTGGTAAGAGTATGGAACAGCTGGAACATTCACACTTATTACCATATGACCCAGCGATACCACTGCTAGGTATTTATCCAGGAAAAATGAAAACATATATCCACACAAAGACCTGTACGTGAATATTCACATCATAAAAGATAAAACTGGAAACAACCCCCAGTTCCACCAACTGGTGAAAGTGTAAACAAATCACGGTATAAGCATCGATGGAGTACTACTCAATAAAACAGAACAGACTGCTGAAACATCTCAAAGCGTTATGCTAAGTGAAAGAAACCAAATGCAAAAGACTCCATACTACGTGATTTCATTTACAGAACATTACAGAGAAGGTATGATTATAATGGCAAAGACAGTTTTCTTATTCCAT
>NW_020175308.1:0-960 GCF_003031525.2 Neophocaena asiaeorientalis asiaeorientalis
CAGGCTCCCTGACTTCAGACTATACTACAAAGCTACGGGAAGCAAGACAATATGGTACTGGCAGAAAAACAGAAATATAGAGCAATGGAACAGGACAGAAAACACAGAGATAAACCCATGCATCTATGCTCATCTAATCTATCACAAAGTAGGCAAGGATATGTGATGGAGAAAAGACAGTCTCTTCGGTAAGTGGTGCTGGGAAAACTGGACAGGTACATGTAAAAGAATGAAATTAGAACACTCCCTAACACCATACACAAAAATAAGCTCAAAATGGATTAAAGACTTAAATGTAAGGCCAGAAACTATCAAACTCTTAGAAGAAAACATAGGAAGAACACTCTATGACATAAATCACAGCAAGATCCTTTTTGACCCACCGCCTAGAGAAATGGAAATAAAAACAAACAAATGGGACCTAATGAAACTTCAACGCTTTTGCACAGCAAAGGAAACCATAAACAAGACCAAAAGACATCCCTCAGAATGGGAGAAAATATTTGCAAATGAAGCAACTGACAAAGGATTAATCTGCAAAATTTATAAGCAGCTCATGCAACTCAATAACAAGAAACAAACAACCCAATCTAAAAATGGGCAGAAGACCTAAACAGATATTTCTCCAAAGAAGATATACAGAGTGCCAACAAACACATGAAAGAATGCTCAACATCATTAATTCTTAGAGAAATGCAAATCAAAATGAGAATGAGATCTCATATCACACCGGTCAGAATGGTCATCATCAAAAAATCTAGACACAATAAACGCTGGAGAGGGTGTGGAGAAAAGGGAACACTCTTGCACTGCTGGTAGGAATGTGAATTGGTACAGCCACTATGCAGAACAGTATGGAGGTTCCTTAAAAAACTACAAATAGAACTACCATATGACCCAGCAATCCCACTACTGGTGGTACAGCCTGAGAAAACCATAATTCAAAAAGAGTCATGTACC
>NW_020175309.1:0-233 GCF_003031525.2 Neophocaena asiaeorientalis asiaeorientalis
TTAGGGTTAGGGGTCGGGGACGGTTTAGGGGACAATTTAGGTTACGACAACGGTTTAAGGTGAGCATACGTTTTAGGGAATGGGTTAGTGTTAGCGTACTGGTTAGATTTAGGGGACGGGTTAGGATAAGGCTTCCGGTAAGGGTTAGGATTAGGGTTAGGGTTAGGGTTAGGGGACGGGGACGGGGACGCGTTAGGGGGCAGGTTAGTGTACGACAACGGTTTAGGGTGAGC
>NW_020175309.1:607-799 GCF_003031525.2 Neophocaena asiaeorientalis asiaeorientalis
AGGTTAAGGCTTCGGGTAAGGGTTAGGGTTAGGGTTAGGGTTAGGGTTAGGAGACGGGGACGGTTTAGGGGACAGGTTAGGGTACGACAACGGTTTAGGGTGAGCGTACGTGTTAGGGTATGGGGTAGTGTTAGCATACGGGTTAGTATTTGGGGCCGAGTTAGTGTAAGGCTTCAGGTAAGGGTTAGGGTT
>NW_020175310.1:0-764 GCF_003031525.2 Neophocaena asiaeorientalis asiaeorientalis
CACCCTCCCTATCCCACCCCTCCAGGTGTTCACAAAGCACCAAGCTGAACTCCCTGTGCTATACGGCTTCTTCCAACTAGCTATCTATTTTACGTTTGGTAGTGTATATATGTCCATGCCACTCTCTCACTTTGTCACAGCTTACCCTTCCTCTTCTCCATAACCTCAGGTCCATCCTCTAGGAGGTCTGTGTCTTTATTCCTGTCTTACTCCTAGAATGAGCTTTTTTAAAAAATTGGGATATAGTTGCTTTACAATGGTGTGTTAGTTTCTGCTGTACAATGAAGTGAATCAGTTATATGTGTACATATATCCCCTGCCTCTTGCACCCCCCCAACTATGAACTTTTTATTGTGTGATTTGCTAAAACGTTTAATTTTGAAAAAAATTTCATGTCTTAATTATTTTGAAACATAGGGAAAAAACTGGGGAAAACTGGGGAAAAGTTATACATTCTGTATTTCCAAAAAATAAGTGTGACATGTTGTTTCTCCTAGAACCTGTAGAATCCAAATGTTACGTCCAAAGTATGTTTACAAAGCAATTCAAATAATGCTCCCTTGAATAGTCTCGTAAATGTTTGTTTGTTTGTTAGTTTTTCCACACACTTGCATTTCTGTTGGCTGTCTATCTAGGAGTAGAATTTCAAGGTCATAGGGTATTTTATGTTTAATACATAGTATTATATGTTAATAATATAGTTAATTAATAATGGTGCTAATATATATTAATAATAGTAGAGTCTTCCAGAAAGCTTTTATATT
>NW_020175311.1:0-9014 GCF_003031525.2 Neophocaena asiaeorientalis asiaeorientalis
CCATTGTAAAGCAATTATACTCCAATAGAGATGTAAAAAAAGAGAGACAAAGGAGAATTTTCAACCAATTTAACTATAGAATTAGAAAACTTATCACAGTTAACCAAAATTGAGTTTTAAAGCAAATCATAATAAATTTCCAAGGTTGACATGACAGAACATGTTCTTTCTCCACAGAAATCGGAGACTACAAATCAATTAAAAATAAAAGTAACAGGAAAATCACCAACTACTTCTGAATTAAATAATAACTCACAGAAACACAAACAAAAAGCCATTGGGCTAAGAGGAAAATTCAATGGAAATTAGATTATATTAACAATATAATTAATATTAATATTGGAATACTGCAAGGACATGGAGAAAGTCATCTTAGTTCTTTTACTGCTCACCATCTTTCTCTTAACTTATTGCAAAGGTCAAGAGAGATGTTCCTCTTCCAGCTCTGGATTCATATTACTAAATAACCATGTTTGAAAAGAAGTTTCAAGGAAGCACACCCAGGTTCATCCCAGCTCACCTCCCCACACACTTTGGGACAATGCTTGTGGCTCATGGGCTGTAGGACCTTATTGGCTGCTCCAGTGGACACTGGTGCTTAAGCTACTCTCATTGAACACTGCTGTCATCCTATGATACATAATTGTGGGTCATAAAGTTTTGTCTTTTAAATGTCATAAGAAATAGAATGTAAAAATTTAGAATTGGATAAGTCTGAACATATAGAAATAGTAACTTCAGAATTCAGGGATATGGAGAAGTAAATTGGGTCAAGAAATTTTAATTTAGATATTTGTGTACTATTTTTGGTTCCTCATTTATGTATATTAAATAATTCTGAATATGGGGTATGTTGAAAGAAGTTTGATTGTAGTACCTTTGATTTTTCTTATCAGTTTCTTCACTTTACCTTTAAAAACTTCTGGATTATTGTACCCTATCTCTTAGGGAGTTAAGGAATGAAAGAGGTAAATAACAAAAATAATAATGACCTTAGAGATTACCAGAAAGGCTGGAACAGGAATTGTTTATTGAACTTTCAAATTCAGTTATTTCCACAATGTGTTTCCATTTTTGCTTATGTTTTACAGTGTATTCTGTGATACAGATAATGTTGAAAAAAGTTTGAATGAGGTATGGTTGTCCTATTAATACTATTTTCTTAGGGTTGGAACTTATAGTTTGTTATTTAAGCAGTAAAATCCTTGCTCTAATTTGTATTTTCAGTAGCCAGCACCATTAGATCATGATTGCCCGTTAGGCATCCATCTTCCTCAATCACCCTCTGAAGTGAATAACTGCATATGCTCATTTCTCCTCCAGGTCTTCAACATCAAACCCCACTTTCCCTCTCTCCTTCCTAGATGTCATGTATGTCACTCACCCTTGCACTTCTGCCTTCACAACCTATATGCTGCAGTTGTAACACTGGTTTACTAATGCCTGTGTTTGATTATTGGATTTACTAAATGTAACACACACCTAGCACAATAAAAACATCCTAGTTTCCTCACAGGAATTCACACATAATTGTATATGATCAGTGTGCAAGAAAAGTTCTGAAAAACATTTGTATATCATATGGGCAGACACTGGGATATTGAAGAAGCAACAATGAACACAATAGAAATTATGTAATTTTATAAAATATTGTTTTTATTATGGGTCCACAGTTCTGTTTTGAAACTGTGATGGTTCTGCAGTGAGTTTTTCACTTCCAAAACTATGTTCTGGTTGTATAAGACCATCTCGAGGTCCCATCCAGAGAAATTTAACTGCGGTTGATTTGGTGGAAGTTTTTCCTGGTATCCTTGGGAACCATATCCTTTTTTCACATTCTTTCTTAAGATTTTTCTAATATTCCACAAAAATAGTAAATAACAATACTGATAAGGGGATTCATTTATCCTAAATCTGTACTCCAATGACCCTGAGGAGATCTGGAATGGGTGGTTGCAGGCCTAGGAGTCCCAGATCTAATGTCCACTTGCTGGTGGGAGGGGCCATGTCCCAGAGGTGTCCTGAACCTGGTGTTAGCCCATTGGTGGGTGGGACCAAATTCCAGGGCCACTGGCTGAGCAACCCAAGGTGTCCTGAGCTGGTGTCTAGGGACAGGACCCTTGGGGTCCTGGGGCAGGTGCCAGCCTGCTTTGGTGTGGGATGGGTCCTGATATGGCAGGATGAAGGGCTGTGATGGTCCTGGGGCTGGTGTCTCCTCACTGGTGGGTGGTGGCTAGTGCCAGCCTGGTAGGCAGAGCTGGGTCCTGGGGTCTCTGGCTGCAGGGCCCAGGGGTCCCAGAGCTTGTGTTTTGGCCTACTTGTGGGCAGGGGTGAGGCCCAGGGATTCCCAGGACTAGTGTAGGTTCACTGGTGTGTGGAGCCGGGTCCTGGGAATGTGGGCTGCATGGCCCTGAGGGTCCTGGAGTTGGTGTTTCAGCTTACTGGTAGGCTGGACTGGGGTCTAGAGTATCATGGGATGGTGCCTACCCATTGATGGATGAGGTTGGTGCTGGGGCTAGTTCCAGCCCAGTGAAGCTGGGCCAGGTCCTGGGGTGGACTGGACTGGGTTCCAGGGTAGGTGTGGGCTTCAGGGGTCTCAAGGCAGCAGGCCTGCTGGTGGATAGGGCTGTGTCTCTGCCTGGGCTTTTGCTTGGCCTGAGATGTCACAGTACTGGTGCTGATAGGCTGCTGGTCAGAGCTGGGTTCCAGCACTAACAGTCTAGAAGGAGGATTCCAAAATAGCACTTGCCAGTACCAGTGTCATGTGGTAGACCAGCTCCCCCAAATGGCTGCCACCTCTGTTTATATCCCCATGGTGAGCTCCAGTTGCCTTCTGCCTCTCCAGGAGGCTCTCCAAGATCAGCAGATTGGTCTAACACAGGCTCCTTTCAAATTACTGCTTCTGCCCTAGATCCCCAAGCTTGTTAGATTTTGTGTGTGCCTTTTAAGAGTGAAGTCTCTATTTCCCACAGCCTTTGGCTCTCCTGAAAGTAAGCTTCACTGCCTTCAAAGCCAAGCGTTCTGGGGGCTCATCTTCCTGGTGCAGGACCCCCAGTCTGGGGAGCCTTATGTGGGGCTTGGATCACTTACTCCTTGAGGAGAACCTCTGCAATTGCAATTATCCTCCCATTAGTAGGTTGCCCACCTTGAAGGTATGGGTCTTGACCATGTCTCCACCTTCTTAACCGTGTACCAAGTTTAAAATTATTTTCTTCACAATACTTAGATTCTAAAAGTATTCCAAAGGCTAAAATTGGTGAAGATCTATTGGGTGAAAAATATATACTCACCTAATTCTCTAAGAAACCTCCTTAGGGAGAGAAAATATATCAATAAAGTGGGAAATATTTTAAAATTAAAAGCACAATGCTTTCAAGAATCTTTGATAATACATGCAAAGTTATTTATACATGTATGAATGTAAAATAGTATAGAAATTGAACCAAATTATAGAAATTGATCCAAACAAGGATTTAAGGATAAACAAGAACTGAAGAGATGGAGATCATCAATGAGCCAAATGGCCAAGCTTCCAGGGGTGTATCTGGTCAGACTTTCAAGGAGGAGTTAATTCTGATGCTAATTAAATAGTTCGAGATTATGAATGAAAAGACTATTTTATTTCAACAAATACAATATGATGATAAAACTTATTGAAGAAAGCATGCTAAACAAATTTCTGAGCAGTCTCATTTATATATGAGGATACAAAAGTCCTACTTGAAATATTATCAAATAAATCTGGTTTCACATTACAAAAAAGACTAAATAAGGGAAATAGCATTACTGCTGTAAATAAGAAATTACAAACAAACAAACAAGCAAAATAGTTATGAAGAACCTAGGGGCAGGACAGGAATAAAGATGCAGATGTAGAGAATGGACTTGAGGATACGGGGAGGGGGAAGGGTAAGCTGGGACGAAGTGAGAGAGTGGCATGGACTAATATACACTACCAAATGTAAAATAGATAGCTAGTGGGAAGCAGCCACACAGCACAGGGAGATCAGCTCGGTGCTTTGTGATCACCTAGAGGGGTGGGATAGGGAGGGTGGGAAGGAGATGCAAGAGGGAGGAGATATGGGGATATATGTACACATATAGCTGATTCACTTTGTTATACAGCAGAAACTAACACACCATTATAAAGCAATTATACTCCAATAAAGATGTTAAGGAAAAAGAAAGAAATTACAAGCATCAAATCAGGGGATCATCATTCATAAAACAGAATATGCCATACAAACTTTTTTCAGCATGACCCTTATTGTGGAATTTATTAAAATAAATAATATTATAGTCCAGAATTTTAAAAGTTCATGTAAAGGTACCTTTTTCAAGCTTCCTAGGAACTGAAAGTAACTAGGATAACTCATTCAGATTTATCTGATTCTATTATTTTCTGGTCTATACTTTTGCTTTTTAAAATGCAAATCTTCATGACCTGCAAATATGCTTCACTAGATGATGAGAACATCTAGTCAGAGCAACCCAAGCTCCACCCTTCACTGGCTCAGCCAATGAAGGACCTGAAGACCCTCAGCCACAGCCATTGGCTCTAAGTAGGAGCAGGTGACCTGAGTGGAGCAAATAAGTGCCTTCCTGGGTGTTTTCTTGGAGACTGAGGAGAATATTGGTGTGGTATTTTTTTTGACTGTGGTTTGCTCAGGGCCCTAAATCTCAATCCCTGCTAATGGCTATTGGAGAAAAAGTATTTCTCTGGTTAGACAGGCTAGAAAAGTAACCCCACATATATTTAAGAAATGCTGAGTAAAACTACTCTAGGTGAGCAATTGTTTTTCCTATCTCATATATGTATGAGTACTCACTTACCAGCTACTGGTCTTTCACCTGCCACCATGTACGTCTCATATGTTCCCACTAAGTTTAATACTTAACACTGCTCAGGATGGAATCAATATGTCAATGAATAGGATGATTACCAGATGCAACTGAACAATTGGAGTTATTATCCAACCCCAGCTCACCTGACAACATTCATTCTTTCCTTTAGGCCCACTAAAATCCAATCTTGTGGTGGATTACTGTACGAATACAGAGGTTGCTGAATCTATCATGGATGTATAGTATCTTTCTCAAGTTTGCAAATGGCAATGTTGAAAGGAGAGCAAATGTGTGGGATGACAGAATCAGGATACAAAGATATCTGATCATGAGCAAATTTGAGCATGTCAGCAACCAGGATGTTTCCTCATCATGTAATTTGGATCCAAAGGATCCTGGAGGTATCATCAGGAGAAGACAGCGGTATAGAGGCAGGCACACAACAGCTGATTTCAACTATAGGAGCAGGGATTAACTACGTGGTGTGGGACTCTAGTACAGTCCTAGGACTATCGGATAGAAATTACATGGAGGCAGGTTTGGGCACAGTGTAAGCAGCCTGTTGCAGCAAGGGGCTGAGTAACTCTATTGGATAATTATTTCAGGCAAGAGGTAAGGTATTGGTGACCAACATGGTTACTTCCAACTCTCAAATCCTCTGGCTACTCTAAGCCCTGTGATGGTGTCACCTCACTGACATTTGAGCAGAGGTGACCCCCCACCCCCAGTTTTGCTTAGGGAAGTTTATGCTATTGCAGAGACCATAGTTTTCACCTCCTTTAAACCCAGTGATTATTCAAGAATGTCAGCTCTTAGAAGGGAGTGGTAAGATAATACTTGAGATTGCAAATAGGTATGGACAGCATAATCCCTTTTAGTCAGAAAATATATGAATATTAATAGACCACAGTCAGGATGGTTATACACTCAAAGGTTAACGTGTAATTGGTGGGATTACAGGTGATTGGTTCTTATAAATTTCAAGTGAAAAATGTATTGTTTTAAGGCAGTGATCTGGACTCGTCTATTTATATGTATTCCTTATTATATTAGCCAGCTAGGCTTGCCATAACAAAATACTGTAGACCAGGTGGATTAAACAACAGAAATTAATTTTCTCACAGTTCTGGAGGATAGAAGTCCCAAAATCAAGATCCAGCAGGGTCATTTTCTGGTGAAAACTCTCTTCCTGGCTTGCAAGTAGACACCTTCTTGTTGGGTCCTCACATGTTGGGGAGAGAGTGATGTGGTGTCTCTTCCTCTTCTTTTATGGCCACAGTACTATCAGATTATGGCCCCACCCTTATGGTCTCAATTAACCTTAATTACCTAAATACACTATCTCCAGATCCAGTCACATTTGGGGTTAGGGCTTCAGCATATGAAATTTTTTGAAGGGGAGACAATTCAGTCCAGAGCACTTATGCTCACCACAAACACCAAAAATACTTGGCTCATAAGACAGTGAATTCTGTTCAGGACAAGAATGAAACCAGAGGTTCAGTACTGTAGGTCATTAGAGGTTATCAGACGTCTGAGTTTATGATCGATAGAAGATGTGATGTGCTTAGCACAGTATGGGTTAGCAAGTGTCTCTTGCCCCCTTCCCCATCCAACCCCAACCTTGGGTGACCCCTAACTTTAGTTGAAAAGCACTTTCCAAAAAGCAAGAAGAGTCCAGCTAAAATTCCAGCCCTTATACACCTTAGAAGATTAAATCAGACCCTGTGTTTTAATTTCCTCATTTCTAAGATAACGGAGTTAGTCCACGTGACTTCTCCCAAGTTTCTCTATCTCTATGATTCCAACTCTAAAGAAAAAGCACTTAGCATCCCTGTTGGGAGGCAGACATACTGAATAATATCCTGCAAACTGAGAAGGAACTTTGAGACTGAAAAATGAAGCGAGCAGCTCCATAAAGTGCAATTATGAAGTTTCCTGTGGGTAACTTACATACAGGCATGATAGATAGGGCAGACAGATAATCCAGAAGCATTCACAGCTGCACTGCACACTGCACTGCCAAAAAGGGTACAGGGGAATTTAAAGGGGCCAAAACTAAAGTAGAATCTGACTACCAAGAGAGAAGCACGTCTGCACCAACTAGAATAGGAGTTTTTTCCTCTCCCCAGGGGTCTCATGACCATTAACCATCTATGTCAGCAAAAGGCACTCTTCCAGGTTTCATATCAGATGAAGGAAAGGGTAAAAGTTGATAGGGAACTCATCTGGCTTGGACTCACTCCTCGTAAATTAGGCTAAAGCTCAGTCATGTGGAAAGGGGAGGAGTTAGGACTGTGTGGACTAAGATGGAGCTGACAAAATGGAGTCAGTATGGTTCAGCCATACAATCCCCAAAGGCCCTCCTCTGTCCAGATCAGACAGAGGAGGGCCTTTCCCATGTGCCAAATCTGCTGAAGCAGCTTTCCTGCACCCATTTTTTTGGCTGAAAAGTACCCTTGTGTACTTTCATTCCTTAGAAGACCACCAGGAATGAACCACAGGAGCCTATTATAAACATACTGATTATATTTATTATTTTATTGCCCCATTACAAATGAAAATAAACTGTGAGAAGATGCAAAAGCATGCAACTTCATGAAGATTATAAAGCAATAGAGGGAACCATTGTAGAAAGTTAAAAGTGGCTTATCCGGTAGGGGGTGCAAACTACAAGCACAAAGGTCATCAACGGTTAGATTATTGACAGCATCTGCCAACTGGAATTTATGCACCAATAGAAGTTTTAAAATGAATGTCAGGGAACGTAGGCTACCCCTGACCTCTTAGCCAGGGATTATGGGTGAGAAGACATCAGAAGATGCCTAAAGTCTCTACAGAGTTTTACCAAAAACAAGACACTGAAGCAATGTCGAAATTTGCTCTTGCAAGGAGATCCCCATTTTACGATGTTTGACCACACTCTTTCTCCTGCTGGATAGCTGGGGAAAAAATAAACACAAAGAAATCATTAAGAGGGTATTTTTACCTAAGATTAAGTTCAGTTTCTTCTAAAAGAATTCTTTGCCAAGTCATTGGAGGCTGCCATACCTTCTTTAAGTTTAGAATGCCAAGGCACTACACACAGATCCTTAGTCAGGTATGTGTGTGTGCAAATTAATGAGCTGAACATTTGTTAGACTCAACTGTGTGTTTCTTTTTCCCCATTTGAGAGGTAGATTTATGCTGTTGCCATTTTTACCATGGATCACTCTGAGACTGGGGGGCATGTGAAGCACTTTCTTCAGATTTATCTATCACTATACAATTAGGAAGTTACGCCATTTCAGACAATTTTGACTAACTTTGGAACTTTCAAATAATGCTACATGACAAAACGTTTCCCTTGGCTTGGGGTTTCTCCTGCAGGCTGTAAGTGGGGAGGGCAAAATTGATCCCTTGAACCCTGGGAGACTTGAGTATACCCTATAACTAAACTGATTAGCTCACCTCATCTTGTCATCAGGTAGAGAAGGCCAAAACCACAGTTTGCATGGCTCATTAGGGATGAGATCAAAGACCCAAATAGCTAGATGCAAAAAAATGCCAAATAACAAAAATCGGACAAAACTAAGATGTTTCTAATGCTATGTCCAATATTCCAAGATTCGTTTCAATGTGGGTTTTAGTATTTTTCCACCAAAAACCAGCTTTTTAAAATTCCCCCATTACTACTGGGGCCTATTTTGTGAGAACTACTTATATAAGCAAAGTAAAAAAGGCAATTATTTGATATTTTTTAATGTTATACATTAAATAATTCATACTCTGGTTATTGCTTTCTTTGTGGTAAAATTTACTAGAAGAGTTTATTTACTGAACCTATTAGTTTTCACCATTGTTTGTCTCAGAAAGTCCCCATGACTTACTTTCCTTTGAGGGAAGAGTGTTTTTTTCTTTAGTGTTAGTTTTCTTCAGTTGTGACTTGTCAAACTTCTCCACTTCAGACAAGTCTGGCTTATCACTCATCTTGATTAAAAGACTAAAAAAAAAAAAAAACCATAAAAAACTTATCTGGTAGAACTATTATCACACTAAGGAGTAACAGCCAAAATTCTCACATTTAATATCAATGTGTATTTTACCTGCTGATTTTCAACAGGAAAACAGCAACAGATCTTAGAAAAGTCATATTTTTATTAGAATACTTTTATTACCCCACATCATTC
>NW_020175311.1:9094-13966 GCF_003031525.2 Neophocaena asiaeorientalis asiaeorientalis
CCTCTCCCGTTGCGGAGCACAGGCTCCAGACACGCAGGCTCAGCGGCCATGGCTCACGGGCCCAGCCGCTCCGCGGCATGTGGGATCCTCCCGGACTGGGGCACGAACCCGTGTCCCCTGCATCGGCAGGCGGACTCTCAACCACTGCGCCACCAGGGAAGCCCATTACCCCATTTTTGATAGACAGTAAATGCCATTGGATCAGGATGCACTAGAAACCAAGATGTTCTAGAAACCGGGAGCCAATATGTCTGACTTTTAAAATCACAGCAAAAGTAAAATGGAGGTGATAGAAACACATGAGCAGATAGGGATAGAAGAAAAAATAAGGACTGGGTTTAACCAGCTAATGAATTTGTAAGGAGATAGCACTATTTGAGCACGTTCACTTTGTATTCAATTACTATGAGAGGGAGGCATTTTTCTTGGGGGTTAGGGAGCAGCACACAAAAAGGGGTAGCACAAATTGGACTAGTTTCTTTCCATTTTATCTGCCCAAAGACAGTAGATTAAGGAGCTACAATAAGAGGAGGGATTAAATCCAGTCATAACTAATTACATGTCTCACAATAACTCCTTATGGCACTAGTTTGTAAACGCTGTAAGAGGGCACAGCTAATTATGATCAAACCAAGAACTTCAGCAGAATGGGATAAACTAGAGCTCATTTCTATTTCACCATATTTTCCCCTCAAGAGGAGAGGGTAGTAGATGAGGCTAGGAGATGAGGTGCCATGTGATCATTCCGGGTTTGTCCAGAAGAGACAATAGGAGACCCCTGAGCCCGGAAAGCAGAGCTCTCCTGCGTGTGCCTGGCCCCACCCTGGTGGGGTAAGACACGTCTAGTGCCCAGACTAGCACTGAGAGGCCCCCAAGCAGCCAGACGTCCCCAGAATGCCTCCCTTCCGTCGAGGTCACCCTAAGACCTTCCTTTGACAAGCGATCAGCCGCCAATCTCCAGAGGGGGGAAACAGGGACTTCAAATACTAATAACAGGGCTGGGTGCATAGACCAGTTTGTTTGCAGCAATCTGCTTACATTTCAAAATAAATATCATCATTGTCGGGAGCCCAGTCCAACCTAACAGCCACGGGAGCGGAGAGAGCGAAGGGCCAGCCCCAGAGGGCCCATTCCGAGCCCCACACTCCTCATCCCCTCAGCCTCGGACTTGCAGCCACAGCGGACTGGCCGCTCTGGGGGCTCCCGCCTCGGACCTTCCAGGGACAGCCCCAGGGAGGATTCCGCATCGCGCGCAGAAGGCGGCGCTGCGAAAACAAAGGCTCGGACTCGCCAGGAGGTGCAGATACTAATCGCCCATCCCAACCCCCGCCCCTCCAAAACCAGCAGGCCCAATACGCCAGCCCCGCGGCCGCCACGCCCTCCTGTCCCCACAGTCCTCTGGCTCTGGTGGGGCCGCACGTCCTCACCCGAAGGCTTGAAGACCAGTGAAAGGTAGAGCGCTGAACTGAGACCGCTTGGTACACAGGACGAGGTTAGCCTTCCCATGCGGAACCCCGCAGTTATAAGCTGCGTGACAGACTCCGCCCCCAGACCCCTCCCCAGTCCTCTCCGATTGACCAAGGGATCCTAGACACGCCTCCTCGCCCCTCCCACCTATTTAGACTTGCTGACCTCAGTCTACTGTCTCCTCTCCACTCAGGACCTCACCCTCGCAACTGGGTGTTGATAACGTCATACCAGATCCGCCTATCCAGACCCCATCCAAGCCCACTGATTGCCCAAGGGATCAGTGGCTGGCCTACCTGCCCTGTTTCTCCCACTACTTTCATCCTGAGAGTCCACTTCCCTTCCTCCCAAGTATACTCACTCCTCCACGATAATAGGGGCCTCTACAATAAGCAGACATATTTTACCCAGTTAGCTTTGAACGTCCAAAACTCCGAGATCCAAGCTGAAGGAGCCATAATCAGGTACTCTTGGCTTTTTATATTCAAAGGACCCTAAGTATGCGGTGACAACGAGTGATGCTCAATGTCTGTTCTGATCCTTGGCCGGGTGTTGGAGGAGGGGTGCTCATGGAAAGGGTGGGTAGTTCAGGATCATTCACTCCCACAACGGGGCATTTCTGTGACAGTGGTACGCTCCTATGTAAAAGTCACATTTTCTAATTTTTCAGCCACTGAACATGGTAGCAGTGTAATCAGAGGAGAATCTGCTGAGGCTATTCATCTGTATATCTCTAATCCCCAGCACCTTGCTTGGTCTACAGTAGACACTTAGATAAATACCCGTCTTTAGATTGAAGTAATAAATCCAGGATAGAGCAGAATTTTTGGACAGCAGCACCACCCAGTGTCTATGTTGGGAGACAAAAAGGAGACTCCAGTAGTTACTTGAAAGAACTAAATATTCAAGGTCATTTTCTGGATACTCACCCAGAACCTTAGAGCATTAAGGTAAAATGGAGATAGGACTATGTCTTTAGCTTGCATGCCATATTTTCCATAAGGCTCATGTATGGTGGTAGAGATCTGCATAGATCAGCAATTACTCTCTCCTCAAGCATTTCTTAGGCCTTCCCCACTTCTCTCCATTTTCTTTTCTATGCTCTTGTAGCATGATGTGCTAACTTGAGAGTTTTGTATGTTCATTGGAGGAACTGTTAATACAGAAAGCACACTCATTCAACAAATAACATTCATTGAGTACCTACAATGTCCCAGGCATTAAATATAACAAACACCGGTGTTTCTACCACTCAGATTTGGATGCTGTTATAACATTACAGAAAAATTAAGGTTTCCTTGACCTTCACCCCATTTCCATTCTCCTCCCACTTCCCTAGGGGTACTCCTACCCTGAATGTGAGATATAGTTTCTAGCCCATTTTTCTTTCGCTACAGATTTATGTGATCTATTTCCAGGAGCAACATGGAACATCCTGTGGACCAGTGCTCTAGGTGTAAGACTGAATCTCCACATCTCTTGGGGTTGACAGGAAGCCTCAGACACTCACCTCCCCACCCTAGCCAAAACTTCAAAGTCTATCTTAAATCTATCTGCCTCAAATCCATCAGACCTCATCTCATCATAATGTCTACCCCATTTGTGCCAGTCACCACAAGATCCTCCAAATCCCCACAATACCCTTTAACTGCCACATTCTAACTTCCACAAGGCTGTCACCACATTCTCTCTTCAGTTCACTTCTCACACCCCTTCCCTACTCCTAAAATGCAATGTAACCTCAATAATTCCTCCATATCCTCACCCTCTTCTCTTAATGTGCCCTTCATTGTCTTTCCCTAACAGAAACCAGGCTCTTCCCAGAGGACTCTGTGTCCCTGGAAGCCCACTCAAGAGAAGTAGACGATTTTTCTCTCCCATCACCATTGTACCACAGAGCCTGAAGCTCTGGTAAATGTCTTCCTTGCTTCTCACTGCTGCCTTTAGAGCATTCCTCTCCCACATCCCTGAAAACCTCCAGCTTTTGACAGCTTGTGTCACCAACTAGACTTCATTGTCATCATCTACCAAACCTCAGTGCTCCTCTCCCTTATTTCTCAAAGATTTTAGCTCCTGGAACTATGTCACTCCCAACGGTAGTAGTCCTGTCTTAATTCCTGGTGAGCTCAAGAATGATCATTCTGATACACTGGCTCCTTCATTTCTCCTTCATGACATCGACCTTGACCCCAACTCAGCTACTCATTTGCATGGCCATACCCTAGGCCTTGTCACAGCAATTACAGCAATCCCTGCATAATCTCAATTTCAAACATCCCTCTTTATGACCATCACCTCTTTTTCCAGCTCATTCCCTTTGGTACCCAGACCCCACTATCATTTTTTTTTTTTTGCGGTACGCGGGCCTCTCACTGTTGTGGCCTCTTCCGTTGCGGAGCACAGGCTCCGGACACGCAGGCTCAGCGGCCATGGCTCACGGGCCCAGCCGCTCTGCGGCATGTGGGATCTTCCCGGACCGGGGCACGAACCCGTGTCCCCTGCATTGGCAGGCGGACTCTCAACCACTGCACCACCAGGGAAGCCCAGACCCCACTATCCTTTAACCTCACAAAAATCTCCAGTCCATTGTTTTTGCCAGATTTCACCATCTCTCGGTCCCTTATTGTTTTCTCTCCCCTCCTTCCCTATCTCAAATGTCATGCTCAGTCTTTATAATCACTCATTGGCATATACCCTCCAGTCTCATGCCCCTCTCTCACTTTGTTTGCTTCCCTGGCAAAATAATAACTCTAGCTAAGTCCAAATACACCTCAAGGAGCCTGAACTCGCACAGCTAAACCTGGCTAGAGGAAAATACACAACCACAAACTTTTGAACTTTCCCCGAGCTATCAATATGTGGTATGATACTCTCTTGTGATGCTGGGCAGCAGCAGAGAGCTGCAGCTCCCAGTCAGCCACACGATTATGGGGTAAACAACTCATACTGATATACTTCCAATCATTCTGTACCCATTCAACCATTCTGTTTTTCACTTTCAGTACAATATTCAGTAAATTACATGAGATATTCAACATTTTATTATAAAAGAGGTTTTGTGTTAGATGATTTTGCCCAAATGTAGGCTAATCAATGTAAGTGTTCTGAGCACGTTTCAGGCAGGTTAGGCTAAGCTATGATGTTGGGTAGGTTAGTTGTATTTAATGCATTTTTGACTTATGATATTTTCAATTTACAATGGGTTTATCCAGATGTAGCTCCATCATAAGTTGAGGAAGGTCTTTAGATCTCTTTCTCTCACACCAGTTCAACAATATCACTACCATCTCTCACCCCTTTATCACCACCATCAATGTTGTGCTCTCTACTAGGTTGTTTCTGTCAGGATACCATCATGCTGTTATTTCTTATCTTCACATAAATACATTCTCATCATTATATATG
>NW_020175311.1:14092-22089 GCF_003031525.2 Neophocaena asiaeorientalis asiaeorientalis
AAAAACCTATTTCTTTGCTGCCCTTTGAGGCACATTTTTTCTTTACAGATGTATGTAATATACACCTCCACGTGCAATATTTGAACATGAATATTTGAAGGCATCATTTGAACCAATTCTTGGTCTAAGACCACATTCCCCTAGGCTTTCTACCTACATCAATCTGGTGTCAAGAGGAAGCCCCAGACAACTTTCCTTCCATAGCCCCCTACCCTCTCTGCCTGCTCTCCACCTCACTCACTCTGCCACAACCATGGTCTCTCTGCTGTTCCTCAAAAAAGTCACAGTCACTCTTGCCTAGGGCTTTTTCAATGTCCATTCCATCTGTCAGGAACATTCTTCCCTCAGATATCCACTTGGACTACTCCTTCACCCCTTTGTGATAGTTGTCTCTATTCACTGTTTCCAATTTTTCTCCTCCTTCCTATTCTCATTTGAACACATTCCAATCAGGGGTCCACTTCCACCACTCCACTGAAATTGCCATCCTCAAGGTCACGACTAGTTTCTACATTGATCAATCCAATGGTCAATTCTTAATCCTTACTGGACCTATCAGCAGCACTGGCACAGCTGATGAGCCCCTCCTCCTCAGTTCACTGTCTTCAGTTGGCTTCCAGGACCCCACATTCTCCTGGTTTCCTCTGACCTCACTGGCTGCTTCTTCTCAGTGACCTTTACTGGTTCCTCTTCTCCTCCCAGACCTCTTAAAATGGGAGTGCCCCCGGGCTTGGTCCCTGTTCTTCTCATTTCTATCTACACTCCCTTGGTGATCTCTTCCAGTCCTATGCTGTAAAACACTTTCTATACTGATAACTCTTAAATTCAAGTCTGCAGACCAGATCTGTATTGCTGCCTACTCAGCACCTCCACTCAGATGTCTAATAGACATCTCAAACTCAAAATGTCCCAGATTAAATTCCTAATCATTTTCCCCCAAACCTGCTCCTCCTACAGCCAGCCCCATCTCAATTGATGGCAATTATATCAGTCCATATGCTCAGGCCAAAAGTCTTGACATTATCTTCAATCCCTCCCTTTCTCTCCCACTGTACATCCAACCCATCAGGAAATCATTTTGGTTCTAATTCAGAGTGTACCCAAAATCCAATCATTTCTCACCATCACCATTGCTACATATAAGGTCTAATACACCATCTTCTCTCATCTGAATAACTAAAATAGCCTTCTAAGAGATCTCTCTGTTTTCATTCTTGATCCTCTATGGTTTATTCCCTACACAAAAAAATTAAGTGATCATTTTAAAATATAAATGAAATCCTTGTACTTCTCTGCTCAAAATCCTGAAAAGATAGCCAGTTCCATTCAGAGTGAGAACCAAAGTCCCTACAAAAGCCCTACATTTTCTGGCTCTCCATTATATCTCTAACCTCCCCATCTGCTCTCTTCCTCACTCACTCTGTCCCATCTGTGGCCTCCTTACAGCTCCACTGAAAAGCCAAGCTCACTGTTGCCATAGGGCTTTTGGAGTGCTCTTTTCCAAGCTATCCATTTATTTAAATTCTCTCACCTCCTTCAAGGCTCAAATCTCACCATTTCAATGAAGACTATCTGAACTATCCTATTTAATACTGCAACCTGCCCATCCCTAGTCTATCTGTCTTACCCTGCTCTGCTTTCATCATTCTCTAACACACTATACAACTTATTTACTTGCTATGCTTATTACTTTATTTCAGTCTTCCCGCATTGAAATGTAAAGTCCATGAGGGCAAGATCTCTGTTTTGTTCCCTGATTCTAAGTACCTAGAATTGTGCACAAAATGAAGATTTGTTAAGTGAATTGTTTTCTCATGATTTTTGCTTCATGGTAAATTATATCACACTGTGTGTAATCATCTACAACTTGATTTTTTCACCCATTATGCTTTCTAGATTTATCCATGTTCATGCTATAACATATGTACATCCTTTTTAACTGGTATATAATATTCCATTGTATGAATAATTTCCTTATGCATTTCCATTCTTGTGGACATTTGGGTTGCTTCCTTTTTTTCTATTACAAACAGTGCTTCAATTAATATTCTTGTTATAGCCTCCTATTACTCTATAAATGTGTTTCCTAGAAGTGGAATTGCTAAATGACAGAGTATGTTCATCTTCAACCTCACTGGACATTGGTAAATAGCTTGTCATGGTAATTGCACCAATTTACACACATATCAGCTATAGAAGAGTCCCCATTTCCCCCACGTTCTTGCAGATAAGTATTTTAAAATTTCTTTTTACCAATCTAACAGGTGAAGATGAGCATCTCCCTAGTGTTTGAATCTGCCTTTCCCAGATTATTTCATGACATGAGCACTTTTTATAGGTTTTCTGGCCAAACTCATTTCTTCTTCTGTGAATTACCTTTTGATAACTTTTACCCATTTTTCTTTTGTTTGTCCTCTTGATATTGCTTCTTATGGGTGCTTTACATATTCTATATTCTAATTATTTGTCTGTAACATGTTTTGCAAAACTTTTTCTGCAATCCTATTTTGTTGGTTTGATTCACAAACCATTCCTATTTTGTTTACAACAAGCGTAACTGGAATAAACCTGTTTAAGGAAAGAACAACTTTTGGTGAGCATGAAACTCTACTGGTGGGAAAGTATCCTATTAGGCAGGTGTTGAAAAGGTTTTACTTAAGTATAAAATACATACAGAAAAGTGGACATATCTTAAGTGTGCATCTTGATGAATGTTCACAAAATGAAGACACCCATATAACCAACCTGCAGATCAAGACCATCCTTTATCGATCAATTATCCATCCTTTCTCCACTCTTTTGCAGTGCCACATCCTTCATAAATCAATTTCCTGTATATGCCATTTCCAATTTTGTAATCGATTGTCAAGTTCCACAAAAATAGGCCTGTTAATATTTTGATTGGAACGTTATTGGACTTATGGATTAATTTGAGATGAATTGCTAACTTATTGACATGAAGTCTTCCCATGCATAAATGCAGTATTGTTGGGAGGCCCAATCCACCATGGGCCCTGAGCATCCCTGAGTTTTCTTGCTGAGTACGCCAAAAATGCAAGTCCCTGAAGACTGTTTATCTGAGCCATTTCTCAGGGTCATGTTTGCAATAAAGGATGAAGAAGTATCTCCCCACAGACAAAGAGCAGGCTTGCTTCTACTTTCCATAAAATCAGTGGAGCTTCCAAACTCATTGTTCCTCTCCTGTAATGCAATCCACTATGTGTGCAGCCACCTATCATGAGTCCTTTACATCATCCTTGGGGACTTGGGGGAGCATTAGGAAGAGATGCAAACCAACATGAAGCTCTGGTTACTGCTTTTGTTGTCAATAATAAAGTCCTTTGTCTCTCACCCAAGAGTCTCATGTCTTATGCCAGAATCCACGAAACTAGGGCAGGCTAATGTCTTAGCTTGTATATAGGCAAAATCCCAGACCCTGTGCAGGTCTTGACAAGTATATTTCTTCACTTTCAGATATATTTTAAATGTCCTTTAGTACAATTTTGTACTTTTATGCATAATGGCTTGTTCATATTTGTTAGCTATCTTTTTAGCTGCCTTATAGATTTGGGGGCTACTGTGAATGGGTTATTTTTTCTACTGAATCTTCTAATTGGTTGTTGAATCCTACATCCTTTTTAAACATCACTAGTGTAGCTATTCATATGGAATAATGTATTTTTCCCTCAACAGACTGTTGGCTTCTCTTGAGAGCAGAAACCATGTCTTATTCATGTCTGTATTTTTCCAATGAAATATTTAGTTAAGTTAACATTTATTGAACATCTACTATGTATCAGTTGCTAAATAAGGAGTGAGAGGCATTTAACCATCAATAAAACAGGGTACCTGCTCTCAAGGAGTTTATAAAATGTGAAGAAGACCAAAACATCCACAGACTATTACCATTAAGAAAGTTATATTATGCATGATAGCAGAGATATAAACAAAGTACTATGGAAGTAGGGGCAATTCAATGTGATTTGGAGGATTATAGAAGTTCTCGTACCATATGGTGTATTTGAGTTGGGCCTCACAAGGTAATCAGCATCTGGACTGGTACAGATGGAAAGCAGAGGAAGGGAGATGACTTCTCATACCATGCCTGGCATTCAAAGTCATCCACAATTTAGCCCCAAGCTATTTTTCTGAACCCAGATGTTTAGTCCTCGAGGAGATAGGAACTAGCCTCTTATCTGTTAACCCTTTCCCAAATTCATAATATTTGAGTTCCCACCTGTTGCTTTACATTGTAACACACTGATTAAAAGCAGAAGATTTAGAATCAGATAAATTTGGATTCTGGCCCAGGCTCTATAACTTACTGACTATGAGATCTTGGGCAAATGAAAACTAGTAATGGTGCTTATCTCACAGGATTGTATGATAGATTAGATAATTCTTGTAAAGCTTTGGTATAGTTCCTGGTACAGAGTATGCACTCAGTATACATTAACTGTTATTAATGGTAAATCTATTTTATCCATCCCTCTGGTATTAATTCTCAAGTCAATCAAAACACACTTATTGTATATCCACAATGTGTAATAGATTGTATTAGATATCATGGAGAACACAAAGATGAATAAGACCCTTCCTCTGCCTTCAGTGACCCGTCAAGTAAAGGATATAAAATGTGTACACAAATAATCATTAGGCAAGGCAAATTAAAAGACCTGGATTTTCTCTCTGGCCCTCCATAGCATGTGGAAGTTGGAACATGATCACCAAGACTACTTCCAAGTCTAACATGATTGTATGACTTCTATGATTGTAAGTGCTATATCAAGGTTACTAAGTACCAGGGGAAAGTGGAAAAGAGGTTAAACCTGATTCTACCTGGGAGAGTCAGGGATGCCTGCAGAGAGGAAATGACATTTGAATTGTGTTATAATACACGGGTATCATTTGGTGAGGGAAGAAATGGGAGGAATGGAATTCTGTGAAGAGAGAAAAATAAGAACAAAGGGAAGTGTAGGGCACACTCAGGGAATACCCAGTAGTCTTGTATGGTTGGAACATTGGGATTCATAATGTTTAAGTAGGGAAAAATATAGTGGAAGCAGTAAACTGGTGTCAGATCATGGAGAACCTTGAATGTCATGTTAAACCATTTGGATTTTATCTATAAGCTGTTCACATTGGAAGCTGTTAAAAAAGAGTTGTGGCAATTGTTTAGGTGTAAAATAAAAAGGGGCTGAACAAGGGCTGCGGGTCTAATAATAGAAAAGAAAGGACAGAAATCTTTCAGCATTTTCTTTTTTTTTTTTTGGCCGCACTCCGCGGCTTGTGGGATTTTAGTTCCCAGACCAGGGATCAAACCTGGGCTCTCAGCAGTGAGAGAACAGAATCAAAACTACTGGACTGCCAGGGAGTTCTCTCAGCTTTTTTCATATACTACTTTGTGTGTATTATTGAATAATTTTTAATCAAACATTTCTTCAGGGCAGGAACCATTCATTCATTCTAGAAATAGTTATTGAGTACCCACTATATGCAAGCCACTCTTCTGGGCACTGGAAATACAGTGGTGAATGAAAGAGTCAAGGTTCCTATATGTTAAGGCTCTTTCTGTTGAAAGTATCAAAAAATGATGATACCACTGGAAGTGAGAAGACTAGGTTCAGGTGGGTAGGGGAAAATAGAAAGTTCAATCTTTGACATATTAACTTTGGGATGCCTACAAAATATCTCAGTGGAAATGTCAAGTAAGCAGTTGGATATAGACACCTTGAGCTTTTTCTGTGCTCCATCCCACAGTTCTTCTCCATTAACATAGTAATTTGTTTAAGGTGAAATGTTTACTTTTTGAAAACTTGATGAATGATTGGCATCTTTATAGATAATACTATATTATATTAATCAATATATATTATATTACAATGACTATGTCAATATGAGGGAGCAACACATATAAACTGATTTATTAACACAAGATGTATATTCTTGCTTAAAACAAAACAGAAGAGCATTACCTATAAGAAACATATTAAAATCCCATTCCTGAGAATCCTCTTTACTGTTAGCAATTTTTTTAAATTCAGCAATTAGTAAAAATCCAACAAAAGATATGTTAGACACTATGAAAAATATTATGAAACTTTGAGAAACATTAAAATTAGAGTCTTAACCATTATTTTTGCTTACATTAAAACTCAACAGTTACTTTTGCTCAAATTAAAATCTCAACAATAATTTTTGTAGAAAATAAAATCTCAGCAACTATTTTGGTAGATATTGATAAGAACAGTTAAGAAACTCCTGCAGAACAAAAATGAGGTGCAAAGACTTTCCCTATCAGATAGCGAGACTCATTACAACGTTACAGTAATTAAGGCAATGCCATATTGGCACAAGATTAGACAAATAGATAAGTGGAACAGAACAGAGAGGCCACAAATATTCCGAAGAATATATGAACACTTGATATTTGACAGACTTGGCATTATGAATGAGTGGGGAAAGGAGAGATTTTTCAACAAATGATATGGGGCAATTGGGTATTTGTAAGGAAAAATAATGAAATTGGAGGTCAATTCTCACACTCCATACAAAAATTAATTTCAAGTATATTAAAGTCCTAAGTGTAAAAGGCAAAATTAGAGAAATTTCAAATGTTAATAAAGGAGAATATCCTCATGATGTTGGGATAGGGAAGGATTTCTTTGAAAAGACACAAAAAGCACTATGGATAAAGAAAAAACGATTGATAACTTTGAATATAGTATAATTAAGGACTTCTGTTTGTTGAAAGAAACCATCAGGAAAATGACCAAAAAATAAGAGACAAAGTGGGAAAAGATATATGCAACACATATAAAGGACAAAGAAATAAAGTTAGAATATATAAATAACACCTACAAATTAATTTTTAAATGGCATACTACCCAATAGAAAAAAATTGGCAGATGTATTGAATAAATGCTTCAAAAAATAATAAATCCTAATGTCTGATAGGCTTATGAAAAGATGCTCGAGAAGAAAAAGAAATAAAAGGAATCCAAATCGGAAAAGAAAAAGCAAAACTGTCACTGTTTGCAGATGACATGATACTATATAGAGAGAATCGTAAAGATGCCACCAGAAAACTACTAGAGCTATTCAATAAATTTCGTAAAGTACCAGGATACAAAATTAACGCACAGAAATCTCTTGCATTCCTATTTCTAACAACAAAAAATCTGAAAGAGAAATTAAGGATACAATCCCATTTACCATTGCAACAAAAAGAACAAAATACCTAGGAATAAACCTACCTGAGGAGACAAAAGACCTGTATACAGAAAACTATAATACACCGATGAAAGAAATTAAAGATGATACACACAGATGGAGAGACGTACCATCTTCTTGGATTAGAAGTATCAACAACGTGAAAATGACTATACTACCTAAAGCAATGTACCGATTAAATGCAATCCCTATCAAACTGCCAATGGCATTTTTCACAGAACTAGAACAAAAAAATTCACAATTTGTATGGAAACACAAAAGACCCCAAATAGCCAAAGCAGTCTTGAGAAAGAAAAATGGAGCTGGAGGAATCAGGCTCCCTGACTTCAGACTACACTACAAAGCTACAGTAATCAAGACAGTATGGTACTGGCACAAAAACAGAAATATAGATCAATGAAACAGGATAGAAAGCCCAGAGGTAAACCCACACACATAGGGTCACCTTATCTTTGATAAAGGAGGCAAGAATATACAGTGGAGGACAGCCTGTTCAACAAATGGTGCTGGGAAAACTGGACAGCTACATGTAAAAGAATGAAATTAGAACACTTCCTAACACCATACACACAAATAAACTTAAAATGGATTAAAGACCTAAATAAGATTGTAAAGCAATTATACTCCAATAAAAATCTTTAAAAAAAAAAAAGAATCATGTACCACAATGTTCACTGCAGCACTGTTTACAACAGCCAGGACATGGAAGCAACCTAAGTGTCCATAGACAGATGAATGGATAAAGAAGATGTGGCACATATATA
>NW_020175311.1:22600-33303 GCF_003031525.2 Neophocaena asiaeorientalis asiaeorientalis
GCAAGAGGGAGGGGATAATGGGGATATATGTATATATATAGCTGATTCACTTTGTTATACAGCAGAAACTAACACAACGTTGTAAAGCAGTTATACGCCAATAAAAATGTTAAAAAAAAGAACAAGAAAAATCATTAAAATCAAATGAGAGGCCATTTTACACCCACCAGGTTGGCAAAAATTTTAAAGTCTGATAATAACAAATGTTGCCAGCAGGTGGAGCAATGGGAACTGCTAGTAAGTGTAAATTGGTGCACAGCATTAGGAAAAGTTAGTCATTAGGAAAATTTAGGCATTATCCATAACATTGAGAGTCCCCATACCCTATAAACCAACAATTCCACTCTTAGGTAAATATCGTAGAGACGTCTGTAGTTATATACACTGCTAAGAATATTCATGGTAGCACTGTTTTGTAACAGTCAAAAACTGGAAACAAGCAGGATGTCCCTAAAAGTTTTCATGGATAAATTGTGGTATATTCACACAATAGTACATACAAAAATAAAAGTGAAATAACCAAACAACAGTGAGATACCACTATACACATACTTGAATGGCCAAAATTCATAACACTGACAGCATCAAATGCTGGCAAGGATGTGGAGCAGCAGGAATGCTCATTCATTGCTGATGGGAGTGCAAAATGGTATAGCCACTTTGGAAGGCAGTTTGGCAGTTTCTTACCAAACTATACCATATGCTTACTATACAATCCAGCAATTGTGCTCCTTAACATTTATCCAGAGGAGTTTAAAACTTACGGCCACATGAAAACCTGCACACGGATGTTTATAACAGCTTTATTCATAACTGCCAAAGCTTAGAAGCAATCCAGATGTCCTTCGGTAGGTGAATGGATAAATAAACTGATAAATCCTGATGACGGAATTATTATTCAGTGCTAAAATGAAATGAGCCACAAAAAGCCATGGAGCAACCTTAAATGCACATTACTAAGTGAAGGAAGCCAATCTGAAAAGGCTACATACTGTATGATTCCAACTATATGACATTCTGGAAAAGGCAAACCTATGGAGATAGTAAAAGGTCAGTGGTTGCCAGAGGTTGGGCGGGGGTCAGAATAGGCAGAGCACAGAGGATTGGGGGGTGCAATGAAACTACTTTGTATGATACTATAATGGTGGATACCTGTCATTATACATTTGTCCAAACCCATACAATATACAGCCCTAAGAGTGAACCCTAAGGTAAACTGGACTTTGGGTGATAATGATGTATCAATATAGATTTGTCAGTTGTAACAAATGTACCACTCTGGTGTGGGAGGGTGATAATTGGTGAGGCTATGTACCTGTGGCAGCAGGGCGTATATGGGAATTCTCCCATACCTTCCTCTCAAATTTGCTGTGAACCTAAAACTTCTCTTAAAAAAATCTTTTTAAAGTAAATTTATCACAGTTTAGAAAAATAAAATAACTACAACTACCTGCAACAATATGGATGAATCTCACAAATAATATGAAAGAAGTAGTCACAATTCGAAGTATATAAAGTATATAGAGTTCAAATATCTGTAAAATAAAACTGTGCTGTTTAGGGATGCTTATACGGAATGTTAGGGAACCGTTGACTGAAACTGCCCTCCCTGGCCAGGCAGGATAATAACTGCTTGCATGAGTTATCTCACAACAGGAGGTCCTGATAAGGAACATAGAACTGACAAGCTACAGCCAGCCAGAAGAATTCAGGAGGGGCCAAAAGGAAGGAGGAAATGCCAGCCCATAATATGTTCTGCCAACCTCCCAGAAACCTTCACGCTGGAATCCATCTCGGCTGAGAGATGCACACGCCACCAGGAAGGACCCTGAGTCAGACTAAATATGGGCACAGACAAGATGACTGGCCAGAGACAACCCGGAAACTAACCCCACCACCATAAACCCTGAGACTGCGAGCCATGTGGCAGAGCAGTTCTCCTGTGTTTCCTTACCCTGCTGCCCAGGTGCTCCCCCCCAGTAAAGTCTTTTGCTTTGTCAGTATATGTGTCTCCTCGGACAATTCATTTCTGAGTGTTAGACAAGAGCCCACTCTCAGGCCCTTGAAGGTGTCCCCCTTCCGGTAACAAGAAGATAAATCTATAAAGAAAAGTAAAGAAATGATATCATAATAGTCAGGATAGGAGTTATCTCTAGGATGGGTGGAGGAAGGTCATCAGTGAGGGGCCTGGAGTGCAGGAGGACTAGGGGTGGGGGTTATCAAGATGTTGCATTTCTTGTCTTGGATGGTCATTACATGGGCAATAGCTTTATAAATGTTCTTTTAACTGGCAGTTCTCTTCTGAATGCTTCTCTTTTCCTAATGAAATAGAAAGTAAGGTCATGAACTGGGACTGAGGATGGGGGAGGAGGTGTTGAAGATTTGAGGAAAAGGAAGATGGTATGAAAGAAACAGAGAAGTTGGAGAGTAAACAGAATAGGGAAATACAGTATTTTTTACCTTATTCTTTTAGGAAAACTTTTCACTTTTTTCCTGAGTTATCATGTTTTTTATCTCCTATACAACATTATTTTATTAACTTTAATATACTACACTATATGCAGTTATCCCAAACACATTGTTAAATTATGCTGTTTAATGTTTAAAACTAAATGTTAAAAGCAAAATTAAGTCTTCATAAACCATATACTTATGATAATAGTTTTAATACATTAGTTACTCATTATTTCACCTTGAGCATTAGGAAGCTGATGTAGTTTATATTTAAACAAAAATACATAGAGCTCAGACAGGGATTTTTATTCTTTTTCTTTCAACTTTCTGTACCAAGTAGCTTTAGTGTCAACTTCTATATTTTATAAGTTTTAAACAGACGTAGATTTTTATTACCTCTTTATTTTATTGATCTCAAGTCCAAAGGCCATTTTTAAATGTCAGAAAATATAATATTAACACCACAAAACTAAATATTGATATTTAAAATTACTAGAAAACCATTACACTCTTAAATTTTACTTAGAAGATTTAAATGGGGAAAGTTGATTGGTCTATATAATTTTAGAATTTTACCTAGGTTTTTATATGAATCAATCTGTAAAAATAAACTATTTCAATTATAACATGATTTAGTTGTAAATTCATGTTTATAATTGCATAGCTTCAAGTATTAACACACATAATGTATTTAAAAAGGCAAATATAGTAAATTTAAACAATTATCACTAATGTAGCTTTAAAATATGCCATGAGTTTTCATTTTCTAATATTCTGTAATAACTGTGCCAGTGTCATAGAGATAAAGCTCTTAGTCTTTTTAAAAGAATTTGAATCTACACATACTGAATCTAGAAATATTAAAAATTGCAACTCAGATAGTTCAGGAAAAAATACCATGTGTGTGTAGACAGAGAATGAGTTCTCAAATAATAAAGCAAATGGTTTATGGGTATTCTTTAAACTCTACTTATCTACTTATGCTGGCAACTTTTCTAGAAGTTCAAAATTATTTCTAAATAAGAATTTTAAATGAAGAACTGACACATGGACTGACACAGTGACATAAGTGGAAATGGACAGTGTACTTGGAAATAAATGCATCTCTTGAATAAGAAAAGTGGGCGAGTACGAGAGTTTATCCCCTTCTTTTCAGCTTAAAAACCAAAGCCATTAGCTAAGTAATGATTTTTGTAAATACTTTTTTTCATTCTGAAAGCTAGCCTTTAAATAGAAATAGCTGCTCTTCTACTTTTCCTTCCCTTGTACAAACTCTGTGTTCCCCATACTTGAATCTGCAAGCAGAGTACTGTCCCACCCCATCTAAGTCTGCACAGGGATCAGACATGGGAACTCATCTGCAGCGATTCTGGACCAGCCATTTTCTGTTGACCTTGCTGGCAAATGCTTTCTGACCTCATATTGCTTATAGCTGTGTCTTTAATTTCTTTGATATTCAGTGAGGAATCCCCACAGCTAGGATCTACAGTCAGATCATTATAAATGGCAATTTTGGTTTGGTAAGGAGGTGCAAGTGGAGATCATTACATGATATCATCTATAAGGGAAAAACTGCAACATATGTCATCTTGGAAATCCTCAAAATTCCAGAGTTAAAATGAATCGGACCATTAGGCAATGTCTCTGTGAAATTTCAGATCCTACAGTGCTGTCAACAACAAACATGTCACCAATAACACAAACTCATCAAATGTCCCAGTTGAAAGTCATCTTTAATTACTGTTGTTACTATTACCAGCAGCAGCAGCATCATTATCATTAGCACAAAACTAAATCCACTAATAAAGCAAAAACCACACCCCAAAGGCAGGTCTTAATGACAGTGAATCAATAACATTATCTTCATGTACAAGGGACAGCACCCTGAGGATAAAGACCATATCACAGCTTGATAATCAATTCAATAATTCAGCCAACATTATTGAGCACCTAAGCACAATGGGAGATTTTAAAATGTGTACAAGAATCCCTGCTTTCAAGGAGTTTTACAGTCTAGTAGGAGGTATTGAAGAACATCAAGAACACAGGCCACATGAAATCAGTGACATAATGGAATCAGTGCCACATATGAATATTGGAGAGGGGCATCACACGAGACTAATGTCACATTCAGTTAGGGGCAATCACATTCAGTTAGGGATAATCAGAAAAGGCTCCTTAGAGAAGGTGGCATCTGAGCTGGGCTTTGAGAAAGCGGAAGGATTTTGGCAGACTGGCATGTGGAGACTGGGTATTGCAGGTGGAGAAAATAGTGTGGGCCAAAGCATGGCCATGGGAAAGCTAGTGGCATGTTTGGGGAGGGAACAATAGTCCAGTTTGGCTAGGATATAGGATCTATGTAAGTGGGAATGGTGTGATAAAATGCTACAAGTTTTATGAGGACCATATTTTGAATGGCTCTGAATGACAGGCTATAATTTCAGATCTTTAACTTATGTCACAGTAACTATATTTATCCACAGCAATAAAATATGCAATTATTTATGAAGAGATATAGTCATTCCAGTTCCAGATTTCTTAGGGAACCTCAAGTGGTTTCTAGGCAATGTTATTGCCTTGCTATCAAAAATGTCCCAGCATTTAACACCAATCAACCTATAGTAGAATTTTCTATTCTGCATGCAACTAAACCTATTCCCTCAAAGTCTATTCTTCCCATCCATCCAAGGACCACACTTCTCCCCACTCCCATCAGTTCTTGTGGCACATGATCAGTTGAGGCAAGTGTAACTCAGGATTTCCAGCCATAACTGCTACCCTGAAACTAGTACCCATAGCCTTGAGAAGTGAGAGTGGTGGTGGCAGGAGTAGTGAACAATGTCATGAAAATGTAGCCATCTGAGAAAGTCTATGGAATCCCCATCCTAAGAGTCAAGCTTTGTTCTCTGAAATTGGAATTCCTGGTCCTCCACTCAGTTTGGTCCAGAGGACAACTGGAGGGGTCCCAGAACTCACAGTGCCTAATTAAGGTCACCTTTTAGAGTTTCCTCTTATTCATATCTTTTAGAGTCAGTGAATTCCTTAAAGGAATGACATTTCATGTGGGTTACCAGCTACTTAAAGGCTTCCTGGGTCTGAGCCTGTTGAAGCTGTGGATAGACCGGGGTGAATTTCTTTTGCTAACCAAGGAACACTGTTGGCTTTGTCTTTGCCCAATAGGCTGGTAGTTGGGAACTTCTCGAGTGCAATGACAGTTGAAAGATGCTAAAGAATAGTTGTATTAGGTGACCAAGCTAAAGAAGTAAGCTATTTAAACCAACCCAGGAAAGCTTAGAATAACAAGTTGCCATGGCCACACTGCCTGCAGCTAGTCAGTCTTTCAGCTCTTTCCTGGAACGATACCTCCTCTGGAGGAAGTCATGGATAGCAGTAGTGATGCCCCATGTCACGCTGGACCTTAGGATGACCAGGGAACCTCCACGGTAGATCAGGAACACCTTTCGGCCCCGAGTGTCCCACACGTCCTGGGCAGAGGCCCACAGGCTTGGCATGCTCTGCCAGCCAATATGGGACTGCATATTGGCAACTAGCACAATCAGAGGATACAGAACTAGGCAGGTGATTGTTCCATTGACACTCCCAGACACCAAGGCAGGAACCCAATGGGGCAGGCCTTGCTCTGCCAAGCTATCCTGAATGGGATCCTTGAAGGAGAAATACAGAGCACTCCCCAGGCTGTTCCTGAGAAGGACAGGCCAGAAACCGCGATAGTAACCCAGCGACAGCCGCCCCCAAAGCCCATAAGAGTGGAATTCCTTGAGAATGCTGAAGGTGCTGGGAAAGCGAGCTTGCTTGCGACCATCCTGGAGCACATTTTGCACCCTTTCAAAGGGGCTGAGTGCCACAGCCTCCACTACACCAGACATGAGCCCTGCAGCCCAGCGGTGTCCCAGGGAGTGTGGCCCAACAGGGGAGAGACAATACAGCAGGCTATCATAAGTCCCAAACAGCAGAGTCCCTTGCAACGTCTTGGAGAGAAGAGGCGGGTAGATTCCCCGGTAGAAATATTGAGGGCCTTCATGCCAAAGCTGCCGCACAGCCTCTGACACCGCCACAGCATGGATCTGTTGCCGGAACACAACCTTATAGATAGGAAAGGTCAGAAAAGTAGACATAAAGTTGGAAACGGCCCCAAGGGCGTAGGCCTGGGAGTGCCAGCTTCTCTTTCCCGGAGACTCTGTTCGTGTCCAGTGCTGAAGCTCCTTCCCAGGAGAGTGGTTCTGTTCCCCCATGCTGAAGATAACTGGGTGCAGAGGGAAGAGACTGGCAAGAGTGGAAAAAAAAGAGGTTAGACTGACCAATGAAATCTGTTAGTGAGCATTTTCATTGCTTAGTTAGAAACAGAGTTCCAAGAAACTCAGCTCTAAGGGAACAAGCAACTTGGGGGGCCAGTTTCTGAGAAACAAGGGCACTCTTAAGAAAGAATTCATCCACTTTAAATTAAAACAAAGGCAGTGAGTTTTGCTGAACAGAGACACCTCTACAGTGTTTTTCTGATCCAGCAAATACTCTCATATTCAAAGAAGGTTGAAGGTTGAAGAAAATAAAATTGGGAAAGGAGGGCTCTGAAACCTTACTGCATTCACCACATGAAATCTTGCATTTGATAAACTGTTAAAATAATAAGTTGCTATTCTCTTTCCAAAAAGTGGCACTATCTTGTAGAGACAGAAAGGCATTCAAAAGTTGTAGTCCAGTACTTTCTCTAAAAGTTGGTAGTAAATTTAGGGAGCGGGGAATCTCCTTGCCTCTCTCTCTGCAGATTCCTGACAATGTGGTAGCTGTTTCATGGCAACACCCCGCCCCCTCTCCCAGTTGAGGAACAGAAAGATTAGCTGTTCCTGGAAGTTTAGCATGAAAAGGCTCCGTACCTGACAGTTTCCAAGCTTAACCTTGTAGACCTGTAGCTATATAACAGTGCAGGGGTTCTCAGCGTACATGCTACTGACATTTGGGGCGAGATAATTCTTTGTCGTAGGTGCCTGCCCTGTGCATCGTGCAATGTTTATCAGCATCCTGGTCTCTACTCACTGGATGCCAGTAGCACAAGTTGTGACCTGCCCAGCTCTGACAGACAAAAATATCTAAAAACATTGCCGTATGTCCCCAGTGGGTAGGGAGGAGGTAAAATTGCCCCTGGTTCAGAACCACTATACTAGATGGAAGAGGCCATTCAAGGATTCCAAAATACTGCTCCTACCCTAGAATGGCCTGGGAGCAGATGGAGCTGTATGAAAGGTAACTGGGGAGCCAGGGTCCATGAAGGAAATTTGGGATCAAGAAGAAATGAATGTTCGGTGCAGATCTGAGAACCTGAGGGAGTTTGTCAGGAAGGAACTAGGGGTGAGAGGACAGGGTGTGATGTACGGGGGATGGTGTGTGGAGGAGAGGAACAGGAAGCTGTGTGGGTAGGGGAGGCGGGGAGAGGGGGACAGGGCATGATGGTCGGGCAGGGGACTCACATCTAGATCGACAGGAAGCCTGGTAGGAACTGCAGACCCAGAAGTTTCACACAGAACCCTGGGCTGTGTGGTCCCAAGAGGAGAGGGGTGTTGAGGCTCTAATTACGCTAGCCTGTTCAATAGAAACAAAGGGGGGTCCCCCAGGCTGAGGCACTGAGGGAGGGCTAGGAGCCAGGCACTGCAAGAAGCCCACTGCAGGCTTCCCTGGGCTGCCACACTCAGAACCTGCCTTGAAGCGCTTCTCCTTCCAGCATCGCCCCCCTTAAGCTCCTCCCTGGTTCTTCCTCCTGCTCTGTCCATGACTCCACAACTGACCTTACAATCCACCTCAGCCACAGTCTCTCTAGGTGGAGGGGGTGGAGCACAGTCTCCTGTGCTCTGCCTCCACCCCTCCCCCACCCCCAGCAGTCCAGGTGTGCCTTAAGCCTCAGCTCCTTAATCCTCATGGCCAGAAGGAGGCTGGGAGAGTTCCTCTGCCTTGGACCCTTTAGCTGAGAACTGGCCAGGAGCAAAGGCTCAAGAGGCCCACTCCTTGCATCCCTCTGGGGCACTTCTGGGCCCCTGGCAGCCACCTCCATCTCTCTGGAGCCAAAGGGGACCCCTCCCGCCTGCCTGGGCAGGAGGTAGCTCCAGTCAGGCCCGCAAAGCCACAGGGGCGCCTGATATTACCCAGCATTCCTACCAAGGATTTCTTCCCCAAGTTTTACCTGCACCTACGTAAGGTCAGGTGGTGAGGGAAACGTTTGTCCCCTCTTCTATCTCAGAGTGCAGTAATGTTCCACTTCCTCCCCACATTTTCCTGAGTAACCTGTAAACATGTGTTGATTGACTGTATAGGGAGAGCTGACTTAGCAGAAAGAAAACTGGGCTAGAATTTGGCAGACCAGAATTCTCAGTGCCAGTTCTCTTATCAACTTCTTGTGTGACCTTTAGAAATATATTGACATCTTGGAATGTAATGCATCTCAGTTGTAAAATCAGCAGACAGGGAGGAATGCTCTCTAGGCATCCTCACACTGTGCATGTGGCAGGCGGCTGATGTGGGGGAATTCAGGCCAGTATTTGATAGAGGAATTGTGCTTTTTCCATCACTGGTTCCTTCTGCCATTTTTGCCAGTCATTTTCAGGGATTAAAGCTGAACAATAATTTAGAAACAATTTACCTTAAATATCTGTCATCATTTTATAAATCTAATTCTTCCTGTTTTATGGGGGAGGGGGAGTCTACTTTACTCCCATGTGTTTTTCCATTAAAATGCCAGCCTTTGGGGGCAGACAGACCTGAGCCTGAATTCTTCCGCCACCACTTGCTTAGTTGTGTGACCTTAGGCAAGACACTTCCTCAGTCTCAGTTTCTTCAGCTACAAACTAAGGACAATAGACCTCCCTCAAAAGGTTGTTGCAAAGATCAACAAAATAAAATGAGATAAAGTGGTTGACCATCCATGGCATGGTGGCCTCAGTAAACAATATTTTTTTACAAAAGATGCTTCCCGACCGCATCGTCTGTGAGGATGCTGCAGACACTCCTGCAGGATACTCAGAACAAGATGAAGTGGTATCTTGTGTTCACATGAGAGGCAAGGAAGACCTTTCTTCTGTGAATGCAAAGGTGTTATATAAACAATCCAGGACAGCCTGGCCCCTTAAACAAGAATTTCTAAATAGAGGCCAGCGAATGAGTCTGGAGTCAGCCTGCAACAGTTACCCCCTGGACCCCATAATGTGTCTCCTATGTTTACAGCCTAGTAAAGTGAGCCAAGGGGATTCTAGACTCCCCTGGCCAGTCTAGCCCAGATGCACAGCTTGCATGACTGCGCCAATATCCAGCCCTACATTTCTCTGTTCATTCCGGCATCCTTCAGCCATTCCTTTGGCCAGCTCAAACACATATTGATCATCTACGAAATCACTATAGGTAAGTCACTGTGGAGCCAGAGGTGAACAGGACTTGGTACCTGCCCTCGAGGGCTTGGGAATCTAGTGGGGGAGACAGGTCAACCATGAGCTAAACTATACTGGGAGGTAAAATAAAGCGTACACTAATCAAGGTCAGAGCAAAACATAAGAGCAATTCATTTCACCTAGGATAGGGAGCAGCCAAAAATTTCTCTGAGGAGGGGCAGCTGACTTGATCCTTAACCAGTGAGCAGGCACTCGTTAGGTGGAGGAGTGACAGCAGGAGTTCTAGGCTGAGGAAGAGGCCTAAGGCACAGAGGCCTAAAACATGAGTGGTACCTGGCTCTGAATACAGGCTGTGGGAAGAAGAGAGATCTGTGGGTGACAGAGACAAGCTGATGTAAAATGAGGGCCTTGTTTTCCCCACTGCAGTGCATTATAGCATAAAGATACAGCCTCTGGAGTCAGACAGCCCTGGGTTTGAATTTCACTGTGCCACTTCCTAGCTTTATGACCCTTGCCAAATCTCTTCCACTCTCTGAGCCTCAGTATCCTTATCTGTAAAATGATTGTCATGAAGGTTTCATGTTATGAAGTATATAAAATGCTTAGTGCATTACCCGGTATACAAGTTGGTCCATAAATTATATTAGTAGCTTGATTTAAAAAAAATGAGATCCCAGGGCTTCCCTGGTGGCACAGTGGTTGAGAGTCCGCCTGCCAATGCAGGGGACAAGGATTCGTGCCCCAATCCGGGAAAATCCCACATGCCGCGGAGTGGCTGGGCCGGTGAGCCATGGCCACTGAGCCTGCGCGTCCGGAGCCTCCGCAACGGGAGAGGCCACAACGGTGAGAGGCCCGTGTACC
>NW_020175311.1:33400-37204 GCF_003031525.2 Neophocaena asiaeorientalis asiaeorientalis
GCAAAAAAAAAAAAAAAAAATATAAGATCCCAGTAATATAAGTAAGATTACAACAACATTGTTGTAAAGGCTGAAATCAGTCTAATGCACTGGGTCATCTGCAGAGTACATTTTGAATTGTTTGTTTGAAATGAACCTATCTGTGAAACTGAAACAGAATCACGGACATAGAGAACAGATTGGTGGTTGTCAAGGGGGTGGGGATTGGGAGAGGGATGGCGTGGGAGGTTGGGGTGAGCAGATGTGAGCTTTTATATATAGAATGGATACACAACAAGGTGCTACTGTACAGCACAGAGAACTATATTCAATATCCTATGATAAACCATCATGGAAAAGAATATATTAAAAAGAATGCATATATATGTATAACTGAATTACTTTGCTGTACAGCAGAAATTAACACAACATGGTAAATCAACTATACTTCAATTAAAAAATATTGATAAAAAATAAAATGAAGGAAGATTTTTTTTTCATTTCTTGTTTGTAAGACAACAGAGAAGAGTCCTTTATGGGCTTTGCAAAATGGGATAACAATGCCTGTCTCAACAGCGTTGCTGAGAAACTTAAATAAGATAACAGATGGAAAGTTCCTGGCACAGAGGAGCCAGGCAGCCAAGGGCAGCTATTGTTGCTTCAAGTAATAGCTTTACCTCTCTAACCTTCAGGCTTTTTAGGTTTCTTTGCTGAAACTGGAAAATGTGGTCTCATTAGAGCCATGAATTGGAACACACTCCCACACACGAGGCCAGAGATCAGGGATGCCCTATATCTAATAGGAGCTAGCTTAGCAAATCCTCCTCCCAGTCTTGCAGGAAGAGACCCTCACTTTGTTCTAATGGCCCAATCCAGGCACCTGTACACAATCTGTTTCCTTCCACTATTTTTTGTCGGAGCTATAAGATCTATTCTTTGTCCTATTTGATCCCACACCCACCAGATCCAACTGCAGATCACCTACTTTGGCGATGAAGCCAATTTAAACACAGAACAAGAATCTGCAAGAGACCCAGGGTCAGATGTCATGATATTGGGGAGCAGAAGCAAGAGTCTGAAGGAAACCCTAGAGCTGCTGCTAGCATCACCCCTGATTGTGTGAAGCGAGTCTTCTCTTTACTTCCTCCACCCTCCACCCTCCAACTCCCCACACTCTTCCATCCACGAACAAGCCCACAGTGCTCAGATGGAAGGTGCTTCATCTCCGAATGTTCATTGTTTACTCCAAGGAACTCTAGGTACTGAGGTAGTCAATAAGAAAGCAGAAAGGAGAAGGTGAAGTATGCAGGTTGAAGACAACCCAACAGCAGTCGAAGGGTATCAGATTGTTCACTTGCTTCAATGCATCAGGAGTCAAGAACAAGCCCCGAAAGGGGCCTCCTAACCACGATCTACCTAAGGGAAGTAAGACCTGCTCTTCAAGAACCAGAAATCATGGAAAATGGTACAGATTTCTCTGCCACTGATTTCACAGCCCATTCACTCTGGACAGCCCTGCATGCCGTTTCCATGGAGTTGCTCCTTCTCTGGGGCCAGTGATGCCAAATCCAGCAAAGGAGAGGTCCCCTCAAGAGCTCACAGAAGGGCAACCTAGCAACGTGTCCTCAAGCCAAGAAATGAAAGAGCTATTATCAGCGGCAGAGAGCTGTAGTTCGGGGGTTAGGTCAAATTGTGTTTCATTTCTCACACTTCTTCCTCAAGTACAAGTTGAGAGAGAAAATGTTAGGAAGAAAGATTGTAGGGGAGTGGTCCTTAACCATTTCTGGGCCACAGACTCATTTGAAAATCTACAAAGCTAAGACTCAGAAGAATATACAGAGTCCAACTTCTACTCTTTGCAAACAATTTCAGGAAGGACCCTAGATAGGAAACTCTGCTCTGGAGTTACATTTCACGACAGATATGGTATAGACAGATACATTGGCCACAGCCCCATTTACTTATTACCACCAGCATAACGTGGTGTCTCCAGCAGTTGTTCACAAACCTCTCTACACCTCAGAATTAACTACAGCACTGGTTAAAAATATAAATCATCCTCCCCAGCCCTAGTCCTAGTAAATCCGAATCCCCCAGAGGTAGAGCTTAGGAATCTACATTTCTAACAAGCTTTTCAGAATGATTCTGAGGCAGCCAGCCTTGTACCCATACTTTGGTTAACAGCATGGATTCTGGTGTCAGGGAGATGGGATACAAGTTTTGGCTTCACCTTGTAATTTCAGGCAAGTCATTTCACCTCTCTGAGTCTTATCTCCTTTGGGGGTCATAAGATGTAAAAATAACTTTTTACTTAAAGAAAAAGCAGGCAGCTTGTTGTAGTGTAAAAATGAGAAAGAAAAGTGCCTCAGTTTCCTCTTCTGTACAATAGGTACCATAAAAGTTCCCTACCTCTTCCCCACTGCCCTCTTCCCACTGCCTCCCCAAGCCCTCTCTCAGCACTACCAGCACACCAAGACTGCTGTTGAGCTGGTTTAAGACCACCCGCTTAAAAAATGCCCCCCAGGCAGCTCAGCGGGGCAAATCGTTGGCATATGGAGAACAGACTTGGGTGTAAAACCGGATGCTGATACTTATCTGCTGTATGATGTCGGGCAAGACGCCTAACCTTTCTATGACTGTTTCCTCATCTGCAAAATGGAGATGATAGTCCTTGCTCACCAGTTCTATATAGTAGTTCCAAGTGGGCCTTCCCATCTCCACTTTGGCTTTGGCTTTTCTCAACTAACCCTCAATCTGAGAGTAGAGAGGAGTGTTTACAAGGGGCAGCCTTTGAAATCAGTCAAGTCGACTTGGGTGTGAGCTCGTAGCTCTGCATTTCCTAACCATAGTGACTGGATGCTTAAGTCCCCTCTCTGTTAAATGGGCATACTGCTACTCCTTCACAAGGCTGCTGAGACGAATAAATGAGATGTCCGTGCAAGCGCGTTTGCACGCAGAAAGCGCTCAGTAAATGATTTTCATCCCTTCCCCCTATACAAAGGTGAGGAACTCTTATTGTTCACTTGATTTCTGTCCCACCTCGTGTTGAAGGCATCCGGTCTCAAAGCGCGGAGGACCACAGAGGTGTAAGGGGAGAAGGAGAAAGGAAGCGAGGGGGAAGCAGCAAACTCACGGGTAAAATGCAAATCGGCCCAGTCCGAGAGTCCGAGCTGGACTTGACACCGCACCGGCTCCCGCGCCTGTGTGCCGCAGCCCCAGCCGGCCGTCTCCCCCCTTTTGCTAGCAATGGCCTCGGGCAGGAGGCTGCGCGGGGAGGCCGCCCCCTCGCCCCGTTGATTGGCCGCGCCGCCCGACTCATCTTGCTCTTTTGTCTCAATGGGCAGAGGCTAAAAGAAGCGGCGGCTGCTGGGAGGGCTCAGCGGGTGGGCGGGGGCGGCCGCTGCTGCCTTGGGAACCGCGCTGCCTCGACTCGGCTACCCTTAGCTGGGCGAAGCGGCTCCGTCTGGCGGCTCCGGGTCGCTTAGCTGCTTAGGAGGCGTCATCTTTTTCCCCTGCAGGGCCACGGTGACCGTCAGGCGGCATCCACAACTGTCCACGCCGGAGCATGGGCTGTCCACCAGCCCAACACAGGTAAAGAAAAGGGCGCGATTGCCAGGCCCGGAGAGAGGAGGGTAAAGCCCCATCAGGACTGGGCGGCTCCCCGTTTGCGGAATCGGGGACTGCGAGGCAGGGGAAGGAGCACTGCCGCGGCCCCGCTGCGCTGAGGAAGGAGGTGGATTCCACTGGATGCTGCCGAATGGGTAGGATTTGCCAGGATTGGCGGGAGGGCGTTTTCAGGGGGTAGTAATGGGGCGGGAAGGGGGG
>NW_020175311.1:37454-62241 GCF_003031525.2 Neophocaena asiaeorientalis asiaeorientalis
GGGGCGGGAAGGGTGGGGGGAATCGCAAGCTGTCTGCCTTGAACCCTCTTTGCATCTCCTGGTCCCTTCCTGGTGAGGGATATGTGGGTGTGCGTGGCCAACTCCCATTCCCTTTCTCCGTGGCAGGCCATCAAAGCCGAATCCGGACTTGAATTCTGTGCGGCTGATTGCGGAAATGGTAGGCCAATGATTTCCCCGAGTGGGGTGTGGGGAAGTCGCTTTGGCTTGTATTCACAAGGTGGGAGAGGGAATTTTCCGTCTGGCTACAGCGGAGGAGGGGTCGAGGGAGCAGGATGAGGGGTGAGACTGCTTCTTCCCTTCCCTGCCCTGCCCTCCGTGATGGTCCTGAGGACTGGGATCTGCAACCTCATATGGACAGAGGTAGACCTACCTCGGAATCGAGCTTTCTCACGGAGGCACCTGTTGCAGAGACTGAACGTGAAATAAAGGCGCGCACTTGTTTCTGAGCTCATAAAAGAATCTTGAGAAATAACAGGGCAAACTTTGAGAAGGGGATGTGGTTGAGACGTGAGACCATGAATTTAATGGAGATCTTACTTGCTACCACAAATCTGTGAGACTTAGACCGTTGCACTCTATTTTGAGAGCCCAATATCGGCTCCACACACTGACTATTTCACCTAGAATTCTAAGCAACAGTTGCTCTCCCACCTGGAGGCCTGGCAGGAGGGGATGGTTGTAGCTCTGAAAAGCACCCTGCTAGCACGGGGATACCCATTAGCTCCTGAAGGTTGTAATTGCCAGTTTCCTGCAGGATATTTTCCAGGCAGTGGACAAATGGAAAATGTACTCAGGGCGTTCAGGAAGGTGAAGAAAGCGACCACAGACTGCTTTCCTGCAGTCTACTACCTTACTGACCTTTCCCACCCCCTTTTCTTTACAGTTCCTACTGAGATAGAAGGAAGGCAGAGCCCAGAAACTTTGCTTTGGGGATTTCTCCTGCAGATTAGGCTTTTCTAAAAAGCCTGAGCATTTTGTTATATTCAGATAGACGATCATCGTCCATCATGGCTAGCATCATTGCACGTGTGGGTAATGGCTGGCGGCAGAACACACCCTTGCCACCTTGGGCCCATTCCATATTGAAGTCCCTAGGGAGGAGTCTTGGTCCTTTAAGGGTCAATATGGCAGAAAGAAACATGAAGTTGTTCTCGGGGAGGGTGGTGCCAGCCCAAGGGGAAGAAACCTTTGAAAACTGGCTGATCCAAGTCAATGGGGCCCTGCCGGATTGGAATATGTCTGAGGAGGAAAAACTCAAGCGCTTGATGAAAACCCTTAGGGGCCCCGCGCGGGAGGTCATGCGTTTGCTGCAGGTGGCCAACCCCAACCTAAGTGTGGCAGATTTCTTGCGCACCATGAAATTGGTGTTTGGGGATTCTGAAAACAGTGTCACTGCCCATGGTAAATTTTTTAACACTTTGCAGGCACAAGGGGAGAAAACCTCCCTTTATGTGATCCGTTTAGAGATGCAGCTCCAGAATGCTATTCAGGCAGGGATCATAGCTGAGAAAGATACAAATCAGACTCGCCTGCATCAGCTCCTTTTAGGGGCTGAGTTGAATGGGGACCTGCGCTTCAGGCTGAAGCATCTTCTCAGGATGTATGCAAATGATCTGGAGTGGCTTCCCAATTTCCTGGAGTTAATCAAGATGATAAGGGAGGAAGAGGATTGGGATGACACTTTTATGAACCGGAAGCGGCCCAAAAGATCTGAGCTAATCATGGAGAGGGCAGCAAGCCCTGTGGCATTTCAGGGCCCCCAGCCAATAGCCATCAGCACTGCTGATTGTGACGTGATAGAGGTAGATGATACCCTCAATGACTCAGATGAGTATGTGATCCTGGTGGAGTCTCAGAACCCTCCACTTACATCCATAGGTGCCCCTCCCCTCAGAGTCAGGGCCAGACTTCAGGCTCAAATACTGGTCATCAACTCCCTAAACAGTTCTCAGGCTCAATCTCCTTCTACCAGTGGTGGTTCTGCATATAAGAATGATGGTCCTGGAGTTATACGTAGAGGCAGGAAGAGAAAATATACAGTCCGCTGTTCATACTGTGGTGAGGAGGGCCACTCAAAGGAAACCTGTGACAATGAGAGCAACAAGGCCCAGGTGTTTGAGAATGTGATCATCACCCTGCAGGATCTGACACATACAGAGGAGAAGAAGTCGAAAGAGGTCCCTGGTGAACACAGTGACCTCTCTGAGCCACAATAAGGAGCTAGACCCTGCCCTAAGTGAACCCTTAACTGTATTCAGAGACTGGTGATGGGGAAAACAGGGGAGCGGGTGGGGGAGGATTCTAGGTGCATGAATTAATCCACAAAGTGACTTTCATTGGGGAAGAAGAGGTTGTGAATACCAGCAAAATGGAGAGGACAGCCTGACCTCTGTCCCTGCTCCCCCCTCCATCTGCCTAAGGATCTATTCTGTGTGTGTGTCTATTTCCTTGATGACTTTATTCTTTTTGTGAAAGGAGTATAAGTCATTGTTAAACCTTCAAAAAATGAATGAAAATACAAAACTAAAGTAAAAATTACCTGAAACTCTCCATCCTTGTATAACCATTGTCAGTCCTTGGATAAATGTCCTTCTCGATATTTCCCTATTCCTGTGTACCAAGATAGATAATAGATAAAAGTGATCAAATGTAAGTGCTTTTCTATTCTGTGTATTTTTTCACCAAGCAATGTATGTTGTGGATTTTTATGTCAATTAATATATATAATCATCAAGTTTACTGTCTCCGTGTGTGATATTACTTTTAGGAACATAGAAGGAAAATAATAAGAAAACTACATATAGAAACTATAAATGGGGGAAGCTCATACTGTGAAGTGGTGGTTTATCAACCTCATTTTAAGATGAGGAAAAGAGAAGCTGAAAGGAGCTATCTCCCAAAGAGTACCTTATCACAACTGACCTTTCTCCTATATCACAGAGTCAAATTTGCACCCACTAGTTAATAATGCCCCAATGCTTTCTTAGCTAATGCATCTTGAGAAATCTGATGACAGGACAAGGGTGGGAGCAAAAATGAGAAATGGGTATTTCAGGGGCTCCATTCCTGTTCACTTTGGAAAGGGGTGGCTCTCCCTTCCCTGTGCAGATTCCCTAGATTGCTGCTACTACTGCTTCTGGACACCACCTGGTGGCAACAACAAGACTGTCCTTTGGGTTGACACTACCCTCTGGCTCCTCTCCAATTACATAGAAAGCAGATACTTATGAGAGTTCAGTACCAGGAGGCTTGGCACGGCCCAAGCTTACCCTAGCTACAAGCTAGGGGACACCAGAAGCCCAAGGACTCCCAGCTAACCTCCCTCTGACCTAAGAAATGGAAATCACCAGGGAAAGATGAAAAGCAATCTGGATGCCAGGGCATGTGAAAACAGGGGAATTAGAAAGCCAGAAAGCCCACATAGCCTTTCAGAACTGAGGGCATTAATAGGGGAGACACCTTCCTGGACACCTGATCCTGCCCCATCTCATGGCTTCAGATTGGAGATGATTTTTAAAAATGACTGAAATGACCTCAGTCCTTGAGGGTCCCATGTTCTTTGTAGATATATCATCAGTTCCTATCCTTGTGAACAGGACAAGGTTGGTAGGGGGATGATTTCATTTAAGTCAGGGTGTGGAGTGAAATGAATGCAGACCTGAGGGAGTTTGTTAGGAAAGGACTAGGGGTGAGAGGACAGGGTGTGCTGTGCGGGGGATGGTGTGTGGAGGAGAGGAACAGGAAGCTGTGTGGGTAGGGGAGGCGGGGAGAGGGGGACAGGGCATGATGGTCGGGCAGGGGACTCACATCTAGATCGACAGGAAGCCTGGTAGGAACTGCAGACCCAGAAGTTTCACACAGAACCCTGGGCTGTGTGGTCCCAAGAGGAGAGGGGTGTTGAGGCTCTAATTACGCTAGCCTGTTCAATAGAAACAAAGGGGGGGTCCCCCAGGCTGAGGCACTGAGGGAGGGCTAGGAGCCAGGCACTGCAAGAAGCCCACTGCAGGCTTCCCTGGGCTGCCACACTCAGAACCTGCCTTGAAGCGCTTCTCCTTCCAGCATCGCCCCCCTTAAGCTCCTCCCTGGTTCTTCCTCCTGCTCTGTCCATGACTCCACAACTGACCTTACAATCCACCTCAGCCACAGTCTCTCTAGGTGGAGGGGGTGGAGCACAGTCTCCTGTGCTCTGCCTCCACCCCTCCCCCACCCCCAGCAGTCCAGGTGTGCCTTAAGCCTCAGCTCCTTAATCCTCATGGCCAGAAGGAGGCTGGGAGAGTTCCTCTGCCTTGGACCCTTTAGCTGAGAACTGGCCAGGAGCAAAGGCTCAAGAGGCCCACTCCTTGCATCCCTCTGGGGCACTTCTGGGCCCCTGGCAGCCACCTCCATCTCTCTGGAGCCAAAGGGGACCCCTCCCACCTCCCTGGGCAGGAGGTAGCTCCAGTCAGGCCCGCAAAGCCACAGGGGCGCCCAACATTCTCTGACTCTTGCAGGTTTGTAGCCTCCTTTGTATCCTTCTCCAAATCTACCCTTGGAGGGAATCTGCCCACTCATTTATCCTAGATTAAAATATTACTCTTTCTGCTCACCTTTTCTCAATTTTACTCTATAAACACTTGTTGAATGATTTACCCAAATAAAGTTTATGCTGTCATAATTTCTTTCTGGGACCAGGTAGAGTAAAAAGAAAAATAAATAAATGCTACACCTACCAGGGCCTTCCTTTTCACTGGAGTTAGCTCGGGGGTTCAGTATAGACCACTGCTTTGAAATCCTCTAATTCATTCCTTTTTCTTCCCGCCCCCAGTCCTTCTCTATGTCATATAAACTTGAAGTTGTCTAAATTTTTATTTCACCAAAATGATGCATACCCGATATTTTATTTCACTTTGTGTGACATTGGCTTTTCCTTATTTGGGAAGTATGTGTTTTCCCTATTTGGAAGAGATGGGAGACCTGGGCATTCAGATCAGTCTGAGGGTTATAGCCAAAAGAAAGCTTTTAAATAATTTTGTGTCTGATAGCCTTCATTTAAGATTATGGGTTTTCTCCCTTCCTTTTTCCCTTCAGTCTCATTAGACGCTAAGAGATGAAATGAGTCTTTTGTCAGGAGAAACTAGCCATTGAATGACCTTCTTTTGCATTATCTCCCTCCTTCTAGATACTATCTTTCCTTGGTTTCCATGACACCTGTCTCACAGCTCCCCCCCAAGATCTTTTTTTTTTTGAGGTACGCGGGCCTCTCACTGTTGTGGCCTCTCCCATTGTGGAGCACAGGCTTCGGACGCGCAGGCTCAGCGGCCGTGGCTCCCGGGCCCAGCCGCTCCGCGGCATGTGGGATCTTCCCGGACCGGGACACGAACCCGTGCCCCCTGCATCTGCAGACGGACTCTCAACCATTGCGCCACCAGGGAAGCCCTGAACAGTTTTATATCTTGACTGTGGTGGTTGTTACACAAATCTATACGTGGGGTAAAACTGTATAGAGCTACATGCACTCATGAAAATGAATGTGTGTAAAAAGTGATGACAACTGAATATGGTCTGTAGTCCAGTTAACAATACTGTACCAATATCAATTTCCTGGACTTGATATTTTATGGTAATTACATAAGATACTGTCATTGGGGGAAGCTTGGTGACAGGCACTTGGGCCTCTCAGCACTGCTTCTGCAACTTCCTGTGAGGCCATAATTATTTGAAAACAAAAAGGGGAACTTCGCTGGTGGTCCAGTGGTTAAGACTCCAGGCTTCCAATGCAGGGGGCGTGGGTTCAATCCTTGGTCAGGGAACTAAGATCCCACATGCCTCGCGGCCAGGAAATAATAATAATAAATAAAAGTATATAAAATGTAGCATTAAAATGTTTTAAAAAAACAAATAAAAACAAAAAGGTTTTTTTAAAAAGCTACTGTGGGATTTCCAGAGTTTCAAAAAGTAGCCTTGGTGACTTTAATTACTAGAATCATTCTGTGCTAGTTCCTTTTCATGCATAGCTGGAGTAGTTTAAAAATTCCTTTTCCTTTTGGCAAGTTTTGCAAACATGTGCTCAAAGGAAGTGCACTAGTGCTTCTTTTTAAAATTCTGACAGCTTTTTTATAATACAGTTTAAAATAAAATTACATGCACATGGTAAAAAAAGATCCTACTAAAAAAAAAAAAGATCACTACTATGTTTTTAGACCCTAAAGACTTTTGCTTATATCGGTTATAGATCTACCAATATTTACTATATTCAAAATCAAAACTGAAAATATCTAAAAACATTTAGTAATTCATTAAATAATAATAAACCCACATGTTAACATAAGCAACATATTTTATTAAAATAACTATTTTCCAAAACAAAAACTAATTTAGAAATATTTTATATTTTTGAAAATCCCTGTAATGTCTGCCATAATACAAGACAGCTAGACTCTCATATTTGCTTCATCATTGTGATATGATTGTGGTTATTTTGGTTGATGTGTATGAAGAAAATCCAACCTTATGGAGATATGTAGTGGGAAAAAGGAGGATTTCCCAGAACTTTGAATGCGTCTCAGGTGTCAGGTGTCTTCAGGGTCCCTAGACCACATCACACTTGGAGAACCACTGTGCTGGAGATACATACTGAAATATTTACAAAGGAAATGTTAGGATGCCTGAAATTTGGATTAAAATACTCCAACACACACACATACACATATACACGTCAATTCTTGTTATACATGGTAGTCATGTTCAATAAAATTACCTTGAGCAGTGAACTAGCAAATGCTGAGTCACTGCTCCTAGCAGACAGACAGGGTAAGGTTCCTGCAAGCCCCTGGTCACATTCTCATCAACCAATCAACATATAACCTTGTTTCACTTGTGTTTCTGTTTAAAGACACCTTATTTTATATTTCTTAAAATAATTATATGCACTGTTTTTAAAAATAATTAATTAATTAATTAATTTATCACTGCATTGGATCTTCGTTGCTGCACGTGGGCTTTCTCTAGTTGCGACAAGTGGGGGCTACTCTTCATTGCAGTGCACGGTCTTCTCATTGCAGCGGCTTCTCTTGTGGTGGAGCACGGGCTCTAGGCACGTGGGCTTCGGTAGTTGTGGCACACGGGCTCAGTATTTGTGGCTCACGGGCTCTAGAGCACAGGCTCAGTAGTTGGGGCACAGGAGCTTAGCTGCTCCGCAGCATGTGGGATCTTCCCGGACCAGGTCTCGAGCCCGTGTACCCTGCATTGGCAGGTGGGTTCCTAACCACTGTGTCACCAGGGAAGTCCCTGCACTGTTTCTTTATAATACCAAGAAGGGTCTAACATTTTCCTGACCCAGGTAACATGACCTTAAATTTCTTTGGCTCTCAGCCTCACAAAAATGTTGTTTACTATGCTTTGTAAAGTTTGGCTGTCATCTTATGAACCTACAAATTTAGCTGCTTTTCCATCTTTGCCGTAGCTTCATCGCACACAAATGGTATTTTAGTGATTTCTGGAGTGGCGTCACATATAGGTCAGCAAATTTCCTCCTCCCTTTTCTGGATGTACCGTATTGTTAAATCAATAAATTGAACTCACAGTCAACATCACTAACTCATGCCTGAATGAAGCTTATCCAATGCATGCATTTTCTCTGTAAGGTACATCACAGCCTTCTTGCTGTGTCAGCTTCTGAACTCTGTTCACTCCCTTATATTCATTGAGGGTTATGGCATCCCAATTAATTTCTTCTTTTCCACCCCTAAGTTTTTCCATTACCTAAAGTAATTTCAAGTTCCATGTTTTTACTCATCCAACACCCTGGCCTGTCACTCCCTTGATCATCTTGTCTCCAATGACCTTCTTTCATGGTCATACCCTGAACTTTGTGATCACCTAGAATTCTTTAAACAGTGAACTTTAGTTTACTCCTGTCTCTCCAGCTCATTCTCTCTCTTATCCCCACTGCACTAACTCTTCAACCTTATCAAGACTTCCTTGATCCATCCATTTTCCTCCCAGCATGGCTTCCCATTTCCTTGTTTTTTACTCTATATCTCACAATCAATCGCTTCTACCTCTCTGACCAATATTCTCATCAAATCTTGCCCCCAAGATATCAGCTCTGAATCCAAACAAAGATTGTCTTTTCTATCTTATGCCATGTGTTCTAAGAACTGATAATGAAAATATCATGGGTATAATGATCAGTACACTCTCATTTTGGTGGTTTTTCAATCCAATACCACCTGGAAATCCTCCCACAAAACTTCAGTCAGTTCCTGCTCTCACTTCTCACAATAGCTCTTCCAAATCTTCATCACTATCCTCAAGTCCAATACCTATTCCTGCTCCCAACATTCTCAGTACACAGAATAAACTCTTTGTTAACAGGAAAAATAGAACTAAGGATATGAATTCTAGTCACTTCCTGGTCTAGGTAAAGTGAGTAAGCAAAAGAAAGTACCACAGTCAACCAATTCTTGCGAGATCCATTACTGTCCAACCAACCTTCATATACTCTCTTATGTCCAGTACCTGGGAAAGCCTGAGATTTTTAAAGATCCAGAGGAGGGAATACATCTCCTATTTTAGAGATTGAAGTGCCCCACTACCCTTATGTCTAACATCAGCTCCTCTATTGGAGTTTTGGATCTCATCCCTTCCTTTCTCAGAAATCTCATGCCTCAGTCATCACCTCTCTCTTCTGTATCTTCAACCTTCTCTGTCTCCTAGCTCCTGCCCCATTAGCTGTAAACATTCTCAAGTCCCTACTATCTTTAAAAAAATCCTACCACAATCTTATGAGACCTTCCAGCTGCCATCTGATCTTTCCCTTTCCAAGCTTATTGGAAGTATAACATGCATTTACAATCTCTATTACTTCAATGCCCAACGTTCCAGTTATACATTGCTGTGTAATAAACCACCCGCAAACTTGGGACTGAAAACAATAATCATTTTATTATTGCAATGAATGGGTGGGTGAGAAATTTGGGCAAGGCTTACTGGACAGTTTTTCTGCCCCACGTGGCATCTACTGGAGCCACTCAGCGGCATCCAGCTGGTGGCTAGGTTGATCTGGTGGAGCCAAGATGGTTCTGGTTTCCTTTATGCTTGACGTCTTGGTGGGGATTTCTGGAACCCTGGGTGCAGCTGGACTTCTCTCTCTCTCTCCATGTCGTCTCACAATTTTTCCATGTGGTCTCTCTAGTAAGGTGATCAGACTTCTTAAATGATTGCTCGGAGCTCCAAAAGACCAAGGCAAAAGTTACAAGGCTTCTTATGACCTACTCTCATAAGTCAAGCACCATCACTTCCCTGCATTCTATCAGTTAAACTTATTTAGAGACTTTACCAGATTCAAGACTAGGGGACTATACAAGAGTATGATTACTGGAAGGAATGGTTAACAGAAAACACATGTTAAAGTCTACCACACCCGTGCACTCCTCAAACTGCAATCTGGCAACACTCCTTGCCACTCCACCGAAATTGCAATTTCTGAGGTAAAGACCTCTTAGTTGTTAAACCCAATGCCTGTTTTTCAGTACTTGCTTTGCTTGCTTTTTCTGCTGAACTGGACCCTACTGACCATTAACTCCTTCATGAAATTCTCCTCCCCTGACTTTTGTATACCACCTTTCCTTGTTTGTCTTTAATTTTTCTGTTTCTCAGTTTCCTAAAGTGACTCATTTCTTATGCTCTCCCCTTAACTACTGGGCTTCGTTATCAGTTCTCTTCTCACCCTGTACATGCTATTTGGTTACATTATCTAGACCTATGGCTTCATCTATCACTTATCCACTGGAGATTCTCCATTATACATCTCCATCCCAGATCTCTCTCCAATCCTCAGACTCAGATGTACTCTGACTGGATGTCCCACAGGTACCTCAAACATGGCCAAAGCTGAATTAATCTTCCCCCTTAAACTTGCTCTCTTTCTTACATCCTCTATTTTGTATTGACCATCCTTCCAGATGCCCAAGGCAGAAATTTGGAAGTCATCCTTAACTCTACCCTCTAATTCCACCTCATATACTTTGTCACCAATCCCCAACCATTCAACCTGCTAAAAAGTTTTGCAATTTATCCACTCTTCTCCATCCCAGATACTAGATCTGGCAGAGGACTGGGTAGGGGCCTTGGCCTCTCATTCTGATCTATGAGTTATATAGAAGTTACATTTATTACAATAAACTCAGATAATTTTTTTTAAAGATGAGGTGACTAAGAGATATCAGGACAGGGGATATTTAAAAAGTGTATCTCCTTATGGAAACAGGCACTCAGGTTTGTGGCAGCAGGACCCTGCCTGTCCAGAGTGAACTCATTTTAGCTCATGGGAAAGCCCAGGTGGGGGCTTATCAAGCTTCTCATACCTCCAAACCTGTCATCCTGAAACTTCATCACATTTAGCTTATCTGGTTATAAAACTGCCTTTTTCAAGTCACATCATTGAGAGCTAAAATCTGGTTATAATCTGGGTATAATTTCTTATTACCTGACTAGAAGAGTCTTGATACATTGGCCACAGGTTATACAATAGTGACCAGGCAGGTTCTGGCTTCCAGTAAATGACCGAGTAGCTTCTATCAAGCCACCTTTCCTTCAGATATAACAATATACTCTGGACAAAATATTTAAAAACAACTACCTGAAAGTACTGACAAACAACCTGAAGCATGCAGAAACTGGAAAAGAAACTACAGTTAAAGGATAGGATTAGATCTAGGTGAGATTCCCAATTTTTAAGGCTTTTAGCCACAGAGCAGGCCCCAATCATTCACCGGATAGGTGGTAAAACTGAGTCTTTACCAGAAGACAGAATTCAGGATTTCAGCAGCTGGAGCCTATGGAGGTAAAATACTGGAATGGAGAGATCTTGACAGGTGGAGCCCTAAATTCTGTGTATAAACTCTGTCCAACTCTCTGGCCAACTCTGAACCATGCACGCACAGGGCAGTCTCCAAATAGCTCAGATAAAACTAAAAGAACTAAATAGAAATTTCAGCTGGTACTTACTGCAGGGGAAATTGAGTATGGAGTTTGAGTTCTGTCAAGTTGACCACCTGCTAAAACAAAAAAATCAATACTCTTCAGAGGGACACAATGGAATCCAGATTCTCTACAACATGTCCTCTGACAAATCCAAATGACTGGGCATATCGGAAACAGAAAAATGTGACCCATACTGAAGAAAAAAGGTAATCAATGAAGACTAGCCCCCAAGATGACGTAGATGTTGGAATTAACAGAGAGGAGTTTTTAAGCAGCTATTATACCTACGTCCAAGGATACAGAGGAAAACATGCTCAAAATGAACAGCAACCTGTTGCATTCCATCCAGGTAGAGATGATCAATATGTAGATATGGGCAACTGATTCAAGGTGTAGAAGAGACATGGCAAGACTGGCCAGGAGCTACAGTACCCACTGACATCCCCTTAGTTCAGATTCTCATTGCTTCTCATGTAGACTATTAAAACAGTCTCATAAATTATCTTTCTGCTTCTGGTTACTATTTACTATGACCCCCCCCCACACACACACAAACCCTAAGCACATCTACATTGATTCCAGAATTAACTTTTAGAATACAGCTTTAATCAGGACTTTATTGGTTGCAAGTGACAGAAACACAACTTTGACTTGAACACAAGAAGGAATTTATTGGAAGTCTCACATAATCATACAAAGGGCAAGGATGTGGATGGGCCTCAAGGACAAGACCAGAGACTTGAACACTAATAGGAATTTACAGCTCATCCTGCATGCTGACTGCATTTTCTCAGACAAGCTTCCTCCCTGGAGTTGTAAAAGGGCCACCAACAGGTCCTCGCCACACATCTCCAAGCTGTGCCACAAAAGTGGGACACAATACTTTCCCCCATTTAAGTTGGTTTAAAAAAAATTGAAGCGAAGGATTCTGATTGTTCTGATCTAGATCACACGCCCATATGCCAACCAATCAAATCAACTGAGACTGGGGAGATGATAGGGTACTTGGACTGGAAACACCAACTAGAACTCCATGGCTGGACAGGAGAGGAGCAGCACTCCCCCTGAAAAAATAGGGTTTTGTTTCCAAGGGAAGGGAAAGACCCTGGGTAAACAAACAAAAATAATAAAGGTCCAACAGGTTTCCTGTATTCTCTACCTCAACTCCTGGTAACCCCATCCTCCTTGCAATCACCCATGGCAGAGTTCTGGAACTTCTCTTATAGCAGAGACTACCAGTTGTCCCAAGTATCTGTTCTTTCCTTCTCTCTACCCAGCATTTTGCTGCTTAGAACATGAACGTGATGACTAAAGCTCTATCTTGTACCATGGGGACAAGTGTCACACTGTGGAGATGACAGGCCATTAAGCCTTCTAGGGTTTAATGAATTTCTTTCTTTAATGAAAGAGAAATGAATTTCTATCCTGTTTAATCCACTGTTATTTTGGATGTCTGATAGCTCACAGCTGAAACTAATCCTAACACCCTCACTCCCCACATCTAATCAAGGCAAAACAATCTAGAAGTTAAAAGTGGCATGCAGTGAAACAGGTTAGAGTGGGTTAGAACCAACCACCTGGACTTAAATCTAGGCTCTGTCGTTTACCCGCTCCGTGATCCTCCACAAATTGCTTTATCTCTCTGTACCTCAGTTTCCTCAGGCATAAAATGAGGTCAGTAATGTTATCTACCCCATAGATTGGTTGTGAGAATTACGTGAGATAATTCACATAAGCACTGAGAGTAGCGCCTGGCACATAATAAAAGCTCAGTGAGTGTTAGCTACCGTTTTCAATGCCTGCCAATTTTACCTACTAAAAGTCCTGGAAGACAGTCCATACCTCCACTGTCTAAGTGCCACTTTATTCCACTCCAAGGAGCCCTGCCTCCAGTCCTATTCCTCCACAGCATCCTCCACACTGCCTCAGCCTGATTTTTCTAGAGCACCCCGATCTGACCAGGTCACTCCTTTTTGAAACCTCTTGATGACTCCCCATTAGCTACAGAATGAAGTCTTAACTCCACAGCTGGGTGACCAAGGCCTTTTTGGATGAGGGACCAACTGGCCTTTCTAGGCTCACCACCTGCCACTCCTCCTCCACCGACCACACCCTGGCTGTAGCACTGAGCTATCCTCTACCACTACTTCCTTACCTGCCTCAAGAGTGTCAACCACTCCCACTCCCTCTCTCCTGAACTCTTTCTTCTCTTGGCTTCTGTGGCACCACACTGTCCTGATTTTTTTCCAGTCTCCCCAGCTGTTCCTTTTTCATCTCTCTCACAGGCTTCTCATTTTCCACTCCCTTGGTAAGTGTCAGGGTTCCCTCCTTAGTCCACTCCCTGTTTCACTGCATGTCCTCTCCCGAGTGATGACATCTACTGTCAGGCTTTCAAGCTCCACCTACACGCTGTGATCCCCTGATCTTCACTCCTGACCGCTGACCTGGGCTCTGGTCTCACACATCCTCCTGAAGATCACATGGACACAACCTTAGCATGTCCAAAGTGGAACTCATCTTCCACCCCAAACTCGCTTCTCCTCTTTGCACTGAAACTACTGGTGGCACCACCATTACCCAAGCCAGAAACGTTCATTCTCTACATCTAAGAAATTACCAAATACTGCCAAATTCACATCCTCAGTAACTCTCCAGTCTGTCTTCTCCTCTCCATACTCACCGCCATTGCTTTAGTCTGGCACTCCTCCTCTGTAGCATGAACTCAGCAATAGCCCCTTTTCTGCCTCCAATCCAAATGATGACGTGTGTCACCTACCTACAGTGATAACCTTATCATGTCACTGCCCTGCCTGAAACTCTTCACTGGTTCCCACTGCCCAGTCAGACAAAATTATTCCTTTCCCCATAGTTGTTAAATACCTACTATGTACCAGGGACTACGTTAAGTATTGGGTTGGCCAAAAAGTTCGTTCGGGTTTTTCCGTAAGATGTTACAGATTACAATGTTGACTATGAACTGGCCCCTGCCTTCTAAGGAATTTGCCACCTATCTGGGAAGACAGATACACAACCACATATTAATAACATAGTGTATTAAGTCTTGTGATAGATATATTCACAGAGCATTACAGGAGCATAAGACTGAGTTCCTTGAAGCAGAGACTTGGGTCTTCCTAATCTTTGTATCCCCAACATCTGGTACCAGGTCTGATTCAATAGAGAATTGTTTTTGAATACTGAACTGATGATCCTCTCTGATCCTCAGTTTCCCTCTATGTAAAATGGCTCACAGCTCATATATCAAATGAATTAAATCTATGAACTTTGTTTGAATCCAGATTTGAATGAACCAAATACAGTTTTAAAAATGAGACAACTAGGTAAATTTGAATACTTGGTATGTATTTGATAATGTTAGGATATTATTGCTTGGGTTTTTTTAAAGTGTTATAATGATACTGTGGTGTGTTTAAAAGTCCTTACCTTTTAGAGGAATGTAAGAAAGTATTTAAAAACGAAATTATGCAGTGAAAAATTATCTGGGATTTGCCTGAAAATAATCCAGTGGTGTTGGATGGGGGGTATAGCTGAAACAAGCCTGGCCACGCCTATGTTAATAATTGCTGAAGCAAGATGATGGACAAAATAAATTACAAAATTAATCTCTCAGGGTTCTGTGGCAATTCAACAACGTGATTATATAGTTTCTGATACAGTGCCTGCTGTCTCAAAAAATATTAGTTTTGCTTCTCACCTCACTCTTTTAATTCCATCCAGGGCATAGCAGGAGAAACAAGTCGGTGGTGTGGGAGTTAGAAGCCCAACATGCAAAGAACTGGAAATATACTCAGCATGGTTTCTCTCCTCTGCCTGGTAAAGACAGAGCGGCTTGAGCGCCAGATGACTCCCAAGCAGCCTTGGGTAGGAATAGCAGTGCTCCAAAACCAGCAGAACAAAGGGGAAGAAATCATGGCTTGAATTTCTGTGGAGAGGAGAGAAGAACAGCGTCAGACATAAACATGAACTCTTGGCTGGAAAGGGCTCCTCTTTTCCTCTTCTACTTGAATCCCTGTGCAGTACTGCCACCTGGTGACTCTCTAGCATCACTTTACCTAGTTCCTGGATGCTGTTGGCTCTCATAGATCTGACTGCACTGAAAATTCTAGAAGGGAACAGCCCCTCTCAACCAAATGTTCCCTGAATTGCTCAAAGTTGAGCATAACATATCATATCCCTCATGTCCTGCAAAGTGCCTTGTACTCAAGCTCTGTTATAGTACCTCTCACTACATTAGGATTGTTTACCAGTGAACATGCATTCACCTAACAAAATTACTAGGCATGGGAGATACAGAGTGAACAGTTGAATTCTGTTTAATTGAGCACATAAACAGAGTTAAACATGTAAACAGAAAATTAAAATAATCACCTTCCCACCCACTATAAAATTAGTTACATTTAACATTTGTTGAACATTTACTATATGCCAGGAACTTGTCTAAGTCCTTTATGTACACATGTATTAACTCATTTAACTCTTACAGTAATTCTATGAGACAGATATTATCCTGCAGAGGCACAGAAAGGTTAGGCAAATTGCCCAAGGTCACAGAGCTAGGAAATGTTAGGGCTCAGATTCAAGCCTGACCTGGGTCCAGAGCCCCTGCTCTAGTTAAAAAAAAATACCACTGTGCCTCCACCCTCCCCAGTGCCTGTTTGATGAGTGAATAAATAAAAATCTTGGACCTCTGAAACCCAAAGAGAGAAAAGCTCAGGTAGTAGAATCTACTCCCAGGAGGTTAAGCTGATCAAGGACTTGATTCCATCCCTCTGAATCTCACCTAGGCCCTGGGGGCTCTCTCTGTGGGATCCCTGCCTCTATTGCAGTGCCCTGTTCAATGTTCTGTCTCTCAAACATAAAACAAAAAACACTCCATACAATTCTTCCTAACATATGGAAACATGCTGGCATTTTCAATAATATGTTACCAAATTCTAAAGGTGAACTGAACAGAAATAAACAAAGCAATTGCAGGAAGCATTCAGAAACAATTTAAATTCTGACCATACCGACATGGTTTCCAGCTTTGTGCATTTGGTATCTGGATTCGTGGCTGGACTCAGATTAAAAATCTGGCTGCCTTAGGGATATAATGTACAACATGATAAATACATTTAACACTGCTGTATATTATATATGAAAGTTGTCAAGAGAGTAAATCCTAAGCCTTCTCATCACAAAGAAAACTGTTTTTTTCTATTTCTTTAATTCTGTACCTATATGAGATGACAGATGTTCACTAAACTTATTGTGATAATCACGTCATGATATACTAAATCAAATCATTATACTGTATACCTTAAACTTATACAGCGGTGTATGTCAATTATACCTCAAAACTGGAAGAAAAAATTATATGGATGTCTTTTGGTGAGCACTTACTCTGTGCAAGGCATTGTATTTTGCACTATTGATGCATTATCCCATTTAATCTTCTCACCAAACCTGTGAGGCAGGAAGGTACCCCTATTTCACAGATAAATAGGGTCAGAGAGGTTAAATTGCCCAGGATCATACAGCTAATAAGCATATAAGCAGAAAGTCTGGGATTTGAACTTAAGCAGTCTGACATCAGAACCTGAATTCTTGACCATTATGATATACTGCCTCCCCCATTTTTTTGATCATTGCCTAGTCTCTGGCTTTCTCCCAGGGATAAGCCTGGGTTATATTCTTACAGTGGCTCAGTGAGGGGAATTAATTTCAGATATCTCAATTGGTTGCATTAAATTTAACTGCTTTCCTACTCACCACACATTTTCTTCAACTAACCAACATGCACCCATTCTTGCAGGATCAGATCAAACCCATGCCTCCTTCAGGAAGCCTTCCCTGATCTCTCCAGCCCACTACTCATTGGTTCATTCAGTAAGTGTTTGTTTCCCCCTTTTTAATATTATTCTCTCCCAAATTCCTTCTCAAGGAAAGGTCCAAGTCCAATAAACTTTCTGGGGAATATGGTGAACAGTAAAGGGGAATTGGTGGCCCATCTCTGCAGAAGTTTGGCTCAAACATATCTCCAGGTTTTCAGATGCCTATGAGCACAGAAAGAAACAACCTAGTTGGGGAAAAAACAACATTATCTCACTGGCTGCCCATAGTTTTCACCCACTGTCCTACTCATGATCGTAGCCCAGCCTCAGTCCAGGACAGTCTTTTAGAGTCCTGAAGACACAGGAAGAGGCCATCTTCAGCATTTTCACTGTTAGTCCAAATCCTGCCCACTGCTAAGAAGTTCTGACCCAAATATCCACACAAGATTGTTATTTTAGATGGAGATCTGATTGTACCCTAAACAGAATAAAAATCTGTGAGGAGGAGCTTTCAGAATGGCACAGTAGGAACCTCTGAAGATCCATTCTTGCAAAACAGCAATGAGAACACTGGCAAAAAGTGTTAAAATCAACTTTTTCAGAACTATGGACATGATTCAAAAGTTTGCAGACAATCTGAGGAGCATTTATTCAAGAAAACTACTTACTCTTGCTAAGAACACTGATCTTTGGGGCCTTTTAACTTGCCCTATTTCAACCCCCTCTCTCCTGTTCAGTGGTAGCCTTGAAAACCAGCAGCCTCACACCCATGGTAAAAGGCCATGAAAGCCAGCTGCCTAACAGTCACTGGTGGGGGCAGAACAGCCTGGAGCTCCTCAAAAACTCCCATCCTCAGAGCACTATGACTATTTGATCTGTCAGCTCCCTGAAAAAGCCTCTTTCCTATGGCTTGTAGTTATTTGACATGACTCAGCAGGGCGTGAGAGAGTGGGAAAAGCCCTATTTACAGGGCATTTGCCAAACATTATCAGTGGCAATTGTTTAACATCACAGCTGCCTAGGCCATGATACCTGTTGGGAAAAACAAAAGACTGACCATAAAACTTAAAAGGAAGATCTGGAGAATGAGATGTCCAAAAAGGTCTTTGAAAAGCTATAATACATTCCTGAGGATCTAAAAGTACACACACATTAAGGGCTGTGCACATGCCCAGGAAAGACATTAGAAGGCTCCCATGTCTCACCTCTGGCTAACCTTGAGAGTCTGTGAAAACAGGAAGTGAAGGCTAAGGCATAATTGTGAACCGCTTACCAGAGCACTGATGGTGTACCACAATACACGCAGAGCCTTTCTGCAAAAAGTGGGAGGGTTACTGGTTCAAGACACTTTAGAAAACCTCTGACCAATTATTAGCTGACAACTAAGCCACAGTGATATAACCGGGCAAGACTTCAGTGGCTACACACAACAGGAAATACAGACTTTACAGAATTAGTCCAAGAGAGACACTAAACAAAGAGCAACAACAAAAAACAGCAACAACAACAAACCCTTGCAGTGTGAATGTGATTTCCAGAGTTGCCACAGTATTCAAAATGTCCACTTTTTTTTTTTTTTTAACCACCAGGGAAGCCCCCAAAATGTCCACTTTTAAACAAAAAAAATATGAGACACACGAAAGAAAGATAGAAAGAAAAGAAAGAAAAAGAAAGAAAGAGAGAGAGAGAGAGAGAAAGGGAGGGAGGGAGGGAGGGAGGAAGGAAGGCCCAAATACAGGAAAAAATCAGTCAGTAGAAACTCCCTGAGGAAGCTGAGACATTAGACTTACTAGACAAACGCTTCATATAACCTATTATAAGTATGTTGAAAGAACTAATTAAATCAAACCATGTACAGAGACTTAAAGTATGATAAGGATGTTTCACCATACAGAGAATATCAATAAAGAGACAGAAATTATTAAAAAGAGCCAAACAGAAATTCTGGAGTTGAAAAGTACAATAAATAAAATATTCACTGGAGAGGCTCAACAGCAGATTTGAGCTGGCAGAAAAAGGAATCATCAAAATTGAGGACAAGTCAATTGAGATTGGCCAGACTGAGGAACAGGAAGAAAAAAGAATGAAGAAAAATGCACAGAGCTTCAGAGAGACCTATGAGCATACCAACATACATATAATGAGCCCCAGAAGGAGAGGAGAAAGAGAAAGGGACAGAAAGTATATTTGAAGAAAATATGCTTGAAATTCTCCAAATTTGATGAAAAACATTAATCTATACATCCATGAAGCTCAACAAATTCCAAGATAAACTCAAATGAATTCACACCTAGACACATCACAAGACCAGAAACAAGGCAAGGATTTCCATTCTTGCTATTTCTATTCCACATTGTGCTGGAAGTTCTAGCCAGGGCAATGAAGGGATAAAAAGATATAAAAAGCATCCATGTTGGAAAGGAAGAAGTATTTGTAGGTGGCATGATCTTTTACATATAAAATCCAAAGGATTCACAAAAATACTATTATAATTAATAAAATCAGCAAGGTTGCAGGTCAACATACAAAAATCCAATACATTTATATACAGTAGCGATGAACACTCCAAACAGGAAATTAATAAAACAATTCCGTTTATAATAGCATAAAAATTACTTAGGAACTAATTTAACAAAAGAAGTGCAAGACTTGTATACTGAAAACTACAAAACAATGTTTAAATAAATACAAACAATCCCGTGCCCATGGATCAGAAGACTTAATATTGTTAATACGGCAATACTCCATAAATTGTTCTACAGATTCAATGCAATCCCTATCAAACTCCTTGCTGTCTTGCAGAAATGGATGAGATGATCCTAAAATCACATGAAAATTCAAAGGGTCCAAACAGTCAAAACAATCTTGAAAAAAAAAAGGAAGAAGTAAGTAATAGGACTCAGAATTCATGCTTTCAAAAACTACCCCAAAGCTATAGTAATTAAGACTGGTACTGGCGGAGGATTAACATACAGATCAGTGGAATAGAATTGAGAGTCCAGAAATAAACTCAGACCTTTATTTTCAACAAGGGTGCCAAGATCATTCAATAAGAAAGAATAGTCTTTTCAACAGATGGTGCTGGAACAACTAGGTATTAACAGGCAAAAGAATGAAGTTGGACTCCTACTTCACGTTATATGCAAAAAGTAACTCAAAATTGATCAAAGACCTAAATGTAAGAGATTAAAATATAAAACTAGAGGAAAACATAGGTGTCAATCTTCCCAATCTTAGATTAGGCAGTTGTGTCTTAGACATGATTCCAAAAGCACAAGCGATGGCTTGTAACTGAGGTTTGTTTTTAGTAAAAGATTAAAACAACCAAAATAAAACTCCTGAAAATACTCTCTTAGATATAGTTCCTTAATTCTTTGGGTCTGTTCAGCATGTTTGGCTTCTCTAACACCTATTTATTACATATGTGGGGTGCCACTCACGTCTCCCCTTAGGCTTCTGATGGCACATACACACAAGGGTCTGTTTTAATAATTTTAATAATAATAATAATGACAGATATAACACTTAACATTTAAACAGCACTTACTGTTTAAACATGGATGAATCTAGACATTATCATACTAAGTGAAGTCAGAGAAAGACAAATATCATATATCACTTATACGTGGAATCTAAAAAAAATGATACAAATGAACTTATTCACAAAACAGAAACAGGGAATTCCCTGGTGGTCCAGTGGTTAGGACTCTGTGCTTCCACTGCAGGGGGCACAGGTTTCGATTCCTGGTTGGGGAACTAAGATCCTGCATGCCGCGCTGCACAGCCAAAACCAAACAAACAAACAACCCAAAACAAAACAGAAACAGACTCACAGACTTCGAAAACAAACTTACGGTTACCAAAGGGGAAAGGTGGGGGAGGGATATATTAGGAGTTTGGGATTAACATATACACACTACTATATATAAAGTACATAATCAACAAGGACCTACTGTATAGCACAGGGAGCTCTACTCAATATACTGTAATAACCTATATGCGAAAAGAACCTGAAAAAGAATGGATTATATGTATATGTATAACTGAATCACTTTTCTGTATACCTGAAACTAACACAACATTGTAAATCAACTATACTCTAATACAAAAAAATAATAAAATAAACAGCACTTACTGTTTGCCAGGCACCATCCTAAGTGCTTCACCTATATTAACTCTACAAATCCCCCTAACAACTCTCTATTTTACAGATAAGAAAACTACAACACAGAGAGGTTTAATACCTTGCCCAGAGTCATCAAAGCCTATGGGGTGTGGAGCCCAAACTGCAACACAGGCAGTCTTCCTCCGGAGTCTGTGCTCTTCATCTGGGCAAGCTCACTTAACTCCTCAGATGGAGAGGTTTTTATAAACCATGTGGCTTAGGACTAGACTGAGGCCAAAGTGTATTTCCTACTCCCACTGCCCCAGATTTTAAATCTTACAAACTGTACCTTCAGGTACCACAGATAAGGAGATACTTTTCCTATATAAATTTAGTCAAAATCACTTTGGCCCTGGGTGTGGGAATCAGGAAGAAGAAAGATTGGAGTAGAGCTAAGGAAAAGATACCTTTTTCAGAACCAAATAAGCAAAGGCAAGGAAACAAAAGATCACTATGCCAAAGGAGGAAGAATTCAGATTGGGAAGGGAGAGCATATGGGATTTTCCTTAGTGAGATTTGAGGTAGGAGTTATCGGGATGATGACCACAGGCCAGTAAGTACAGGGGCTAAAACGTATATGGTTTTATCCATCCTATTTCCTGTTTTTCAGCCACACCTATGGCCTCCATTACCTGGGGTCAGCTCTACTGAGAGAGCAGGACCTCTTGGGCAACCGTAGACTCCAGCCACGTCGTCCCGCTGTGATGCCCCCAGCAAGGCCAATAAAAGGCAGCCATTAGTAATGAGCTCTGCTTTTTTTTCCTTTTAAACAAATACTAACTTTCCCAAGGTTTTTACATAAAATGACATTTTGTGCCCACCATATCATATTTTTCTTTTATCAGAACATTAATGCAAGAGTTCAGTGGGAGCTGTCTCAGATTCCTCAGAATTGCTACCAGGGAAGGATAAGTGGTGCAAGAGAGCAGTGGAAAAATACAAGCGCAGGAAAAGCTGGGGTTTTCTGGCTTTGTGTTTCTCCTTTCATGCATCAAAGCAATGCATGAGATAAGAACTTGTGATAAGTAAAAAATACCCATGCACCCTAAGGTCATTGTTATCATCCTTGTACATGAATGTTTATTTACCCCAATTGCTTATTATTTCAGTAAATATTTACTGAGTGCCTACTATGTGCCAGGCACTGCTCTAGGCACTGGGGAATGCAGTAGTGAATGAAACAGATACCAAAGGTTTGCGCTCATGAAGCATACTACTTCCTCCTGCTTTTCCTCTCCCCCGCTTCCTCTTCTTCTCCTTCATCTAGTGGAAAACATCAAGCTGTGAATTAGGAGACCCGGGTTCTGGCCCTGGCTCTGCCACTGATTGGATATATGATCTTCATTAGCATCTCCAGGCTCAGGTGTCCTCTCTGCAGATCCTAAAGATGAACAAAACATCCCTCTTGGAGCTGTGAGGAACCCCCAAACCAATCTAATATAGATTCTGTTTTCCAGGGGCTCACAGACTGGTAGGAGGGCCAGACACATGCCCAGATAACTATAATGCAAACTGAAGGTGGCAGAAAAGAGAAACAAGGAAAGGTTATGAAGAGGAGAACATGAGATGTAGGTTTCCAAACAAGTGGCGCTCACTGACTTTGGGCCTTGAGTGTTGGAAAAGATTAGGATATGTGTGAGCAGACAGGAATACTTTTTGAGGAAGAATGTAGAGGGAATAAGAAGAACCAGCAGTAGGAGAGGGGTGATCAAGGTTCAAATGGGGGAGTTCAGTGTGGCTGGAACACATAAAGAGCCAAACACCAAATTCACAGGAATTTTTACAAGGAAACAAGAGGCTGAGACATTCTGTACTTGGCCCATAACCATGAGGTCAGTTGGTGGTTGTACTCAACATTTATAACCAATATCTTTTGAGTGCTCACTGATTACACAATTCCAATAATAGTACTAGGACTTCTATTCTAACTTACAGATTGAATGTCTTACCCAGCAAGAGCTATTCGTGTGTGTAAAATATAGACACATATGGAGGCTTTAAAAGTGAACCATATTCTGCCAGATTAAAATAATAAAACTTCTATACATGTCATTGGAAATAACACTGTGATTTCCTCCAACCTCATACAATGATATAGAGGAGAGCATCGTCCCTCACCCTCTGGTTACTAAATACTATTAATTAGGGTCACTACTTGTTTCCTTATGGAAAAAAAACCCCACATACTTCTGTTAATCAAGATGTTCAATTAAAGAAATAACTAAATAGGTCCAGCTCTTATTTTAAAAGGAGGTGCAATTATCTACAGAAGTTTCATTTAGTGTACTGGATAACTTCCCTTTCCATTCTTCCCTCTTCTGTCCACTCTGGAATCAAAGAGCTCAGCAGCAGCAGGAGCAACAGCAAAGCGAAATGCTTTGTCCCCAGCCTGTTTTCCCTCTTACAATTACTTGCCTTCCTTGCTCCTTTCACTCCATTTCTTTTGTGTTAACCAACATTTCTACCTCTGTTTGGGTTACTATTGCTTTGTGCTAAACCAATCCAAAACTCAGTGGTGCAAAACAATCATTTTATTTTGTTCTCGGAATCTGTTCAGGAACTCAGTATACAGCAGGGATGTCTTGCTTCTACTCCGTGATGTCTGGAGCCTCAGCTGGGAAGGCTCAACAGCTGGGGGCTTTAATCATCTAGATGTGTCTTCATTAACAGGTCTCCTGGTTGATGTTTGCTATCAGCTGGGACTGCTGACCAGAGGACCTGTAGGTGGCCTCACCATGAACTTGGGCTTTCTCAAAGCATGGCAGTCTCAGGGTAGTCAGACTTCTTACATGGCAGCTCAGGACTCTAAAGGTCAATGTCCCTGCAGATAAGGCACAAGCCACACTGCCTCTTACGGCCTAGCCTCAGAAGTCAGAGTCTCATTTCTCCCTATTCTATTGATTTAGACAATCAAAGTCTGCCTAGATTCAAAGCAGAGGGGATGTCAACCCGACTTCTCAATGGAAGGGTGGCAAGGTCACATTATAGAAGAGAGCATGGGATGAGAGGTACTGTTCTGGCCATCTTTGAAAAATATAATCTGCTATATTCTCCCATCCACTTACCTTGCTTAAGTATACTCTTATGATTTTTTTTAAAGGGAAACAATCTCAGGAGACTGCTATTTCTCACTGAGGCTCCTAAGTTCTGTTAGAGGGTAGCCAGATGCTTTAATCCACACCCAGCCCTCAATCTTTCCTGTTCAACACATCTAACCATTTCTCTGCTATATATGGCTCCTGGCAGAAAGGGAATTTGGTCTCCTACAGGCTGCTGGACCTGGCACTCATCACTCTGAGGAGAAAAGCAGCCACTGACATATGGGAGCTGTCCTGGCCCTCACAGCTAGGCCTTGTTGTTCTCCTGATGAGCGTAACCAATTTCACAGACCATCAACATCAGACAAGGCCACTCTGTGACAAAAGCAAGACTACTGCATAGTCATGTCTGAAAAGAGACAAAACATGAACTTTGACCAAACCACAAAATAAGCAGACGTCCTCCTATCCTGGCTAATAGCTGCTACTTTACAAATTGGCCTCCTTCTAGTCTATCCTCCTAGATAAGATTCATTAAGATACCCAATCATGGGCCTTCCCTAGTGGTGCAGTGGTTGAGAGACCGCCTGCCGATGCAGGGGACACGGGTTCGTGCCCCAGTCTGGGAAGATCCCACATGCCGCGGAGCGGCTGGGCCCGTGAGCCATGGCCACTGGGCCTGTGAGTCCGGAGCCTGTGCTCCACAACGGGCGAGGCCACAACAGTGAGAGGTCTGCGTACCGCAAAAAAAAAAAAAAAAAGAT
>NW_020175311.1:62594-123438 GCF_003031525.2 Neophocaena asiaeorientalis asiaeorientalis
ATCATGGAATTACCCCTATGTACAGTCTGTTACTTCCTAACAGAATCCAATCCAGAGCAAAGCCTCACTTCTTTAAATCCTCCCCCAAATCAGCTAACACAAGTCCAAATCCTATAATAAGTCCTTTCTAACACCCTCTGAGACGTTTCACCAGTTCCCCGTGGTGTGCATTCTCCCTCAACTCACTAACTAATCAACCCAACTTGTTAAACCATAGATATGTTCCTGGTGGACTTTGGCTGCAGGGCACTGGAACTCCTCTAAGGACCTTGAAATTAGAAAACACATTTCTGGCAAGGCCATTTCTGATCTCCTGAACTCCAGCTTTCAGTAAGACTTTGGATTTGGCTCTTTTACATGCAGTTTTGGAAGACAATTATATGAATCCCTTGGATCTCCAGAGGCTATTAAAATGCTTCCATAGTTTTAAAAAATACATATTTAGACGAGATTAGGTTATCAGGGTTTCTTCATCGCCTTATCAAGTGCAGAAAATTTATGATAAATAGCGGCAATAGCTACCCTGTCCCCAACAGATCACAGGACCTAAGGGGAACCTGGCTGCAGGCACATGGGTGTTTAGGCCTCTATTGTGGGAAAAGCAATAAGTTATACACCCAGTAACTGGCTCATCAGTTGCAGATTCCAGATTCTAGAATATACTTCTGCCTCTTCTTCCTCCTAGTGAGTTCTTCACTTTTATCTAATCTTATTTTGCAAAGAAACATGATATTAATTATGATAATTACCCTTCTCCCCTCTACTTTATAGTTCTCACTCACTTGATGTAAGAACTCTCATCCTCAGAAAAACCATTCCAAACAAAACAATGACATCCATAGCCTTGTGGTTAAGTGCCAGACCTAAAACCCCACTCCACTCCAGGTGAGAGATACACACTGATTTAAAGTTGTTTAGGGAATCAGCTGTAACAAGCAAGAAGTCTGAATCTGCTGAAACAGATTCAGGACTGCAAACAATCCTGTCTGAATCTGAATTCTGGAGTAATCATGTGTTTGCTGCTCTGACACAGATGGCCCCAAATTCTCTTCAGCATCCATCTGTCTGCTCACAGGGTCCATAAGCTATTGAGTGTTCAAGCAACAAAATTAAATCATTCCTACTTAGGAATCACTTAGGACACAATGATACATAGTTCAAAATAATAGGTTTATTTTATTCCTTTTTATCTCCTCATATTTCATAGAAAATTATACTGTCTGTAAGACTAAGTGCGAATTAGGCAGAGATGAGGACTGGTGAGGAGGGGAGGAGTCAGTGCACAAGTATAACTGAAAGGCTCACCAACCATAAGTGAAATTTAATTGATATTCAAGAGTCGTGTGTGTGATTGCCGACAAGATTCAGAACACGCTACCCCAAAATATGGCACCGTAGCACACTGAATATTTTAAAGCTGAAGGAATTTGAGTAAATGGCAGAAACAAGAAGGACACTTGACCTCTTGCCCCTCTTCTCCCCTGAGACAGGTCATAAAACCCTCATGTGAGAGGTTCCCTCCCTATATCCAGAGGAAAGGAGAATCTTTATCTCCAAATACAAAGGGAGGTAGAGAAAAATCCTAACAAACAGGACTTGTTAAGTCTCCCCCAGTTTACTACACTTCCCTCATACTCCTTAATTTGTCATATTTCTCCATGACTTCCCAATCTTCGTCAAACCTAGCATAAAATACTCAGCTCTGTTTCTCTGGGTCTTCATTTCCCTATGCCGGCTCCTGTGTCATGGAAAACTTACATTAAATACATTTGTATGCTTCTCTCTTGTTAATCTGTCTTTGTCAGTTTAATTTTCAGACCCAGCCAGGGACCCTAAAAGAGTCAAGGAAAACTTTTTCTTCCCCTACAGTGTCCTGCTGACTCCCTTGCAATGTGGATATGACAGACCCTTAGATTTCTGAAACATCCAGGGTACGGTCATCCTAGCATCTTGCTGGCCCCTGAAAAGGCTCACAATAGACCAAGGCCAGTTTATTTGGACTTTTTTGTGTGTTTTATGTGGGTCTGCATGTTTGGTTTTGGGGCTTGGTTTGGTTTTGTAACTGGCCTGTGGGGAAATTTGGGATCCAACACTGACAGGTCTAGAATGAGTGACATTTCTAAAAATCTGTCCTGGCCTTTTTCAGGCTCATGGGAGGGTATGGAGGGTAGGTAGAACTGGGGACTGCCACCCTCCAGTAGGCTGTTTAGGTCAGTCTGTCAAGGAAGGTTTCAAGTTAATCTCTGGCACAGTAAGAATTCTGGTATCTTCTGTGCTTTACAGTGAATAAACTGATTATTTCTTCTGAAGAGGAAGGGGTTTCATTGAGGGTGGAAAAATAAATAAAACTACTTATCACAACATCTCAATTCTGGCTGCTTATACAAATCTTTGTGTTGATTAGATTGTCCCAACTGTCTTTTCATGTTTTAACTTCAAACATAATTTATTACCAGAAGTTAGAACACCTCATTTGGGGGGGGGGTGATGACACAAGCAGGGGTGTGAGTTCTGTAAATAACTAGCTACTTGAATATAACTCAGAAAGGGATCTGAAAAGGAAATAACTACTTTGTTTTTTAAACAGTTTAAGGAACTCTGAACCCCATGAGTGAAGAAAAAGCTGATGCAAACCTTGTTTAGTTCAGGAAGATTCATCTTTGCTCTTCCATTCAAAACATACAGATGAACAACAAAAACACATCCGTTTTATTTCATATCTACCATGACTTATTTCAGACTTGTCTAACCTTTAGAACTGTGTCCAGTCTTCCCTAGAGATGTCCTTTCTGGTTTACTAATCTCAGTTCTGTTGAGACCAGTACTTCTCCAAGTGTGGTCCCGGAACCAGCAGTATCAGCATCTCCTGGCAACTTGCTAGAAATGTAAAATTGGGGGCCTAACCCAGACCCACTGAATCAGCAACTCTGTGGTGGAATCCAGTAATCTGTGTTTTAACAAGCCCCCCAGCTGATTCTGATGCACAGGAAAGTTTGAGAACCATTGACTTGGGCTGTCTGCTATACTGTTTTTTTTCTGGTAAACAAAGCAGCAGGTTTGATGATTCAAACTTTTAAAAAGATTGCTTAGGATTCCAGGTAAATTCACAATTCCCTGCTATGAACTGAGTATGCTAGAAAACCAAAGAGCTGGCACAGAAGTGTTTCATATGGTTAAGGCAGAGAGCCCTTGAGTTCTGCACTCTGGTCCTACCCAGAGCTTGCAGGCTATGCGTGCAAGGGGAGGCCTTGATCTCAAGTTAAGAGTGACTCTCCAGCAGGGGTCCTGGAAGTGCCACTGTGATGGACAAATGCTCTCACCAGGAATAAATGAGTTTGGGCCTTAAGTGCTACTCAGTCCTCCAGGTAGCTGCACCTGAGCTAAACAGGGAGGGAACACGCTTGGAGAAATTGCACATAGTTTTGCCCTGCTTATTTTATCTTTAAAATGTATGTCAAATCACCACATCAAAGATCATCCCAGATGGCAACCTCAGGAGAGTCTGTGGCACCCAGTAGGTTATCAAAACACTTGGGGTATCTCTATCTCCTTGTATTGTAATTGCCTGTCTCCAAATGCATATAGTAACTGACAGGCTGTAAGTGTTGAGGATAAAGGCTAATTCCTTTCCTCATACAGAACTTCTAGTACAGTACCCAGCACAGAGCAAAGTACTTGGTAATTTGTTAAAGGGAGTCAAGCCATCAAAAGTAGAATCTGAAACCAGGAGCCCAATAAAATCACTCCAAAATCATCCTATATAGGTACGATTCATATGTGCTGGTGTCCCGCCAACAACACGTTTTCACCCTGCTGATTTTACCCTCCATTCGTCTATTCGCCACCTCTCCCATCCCAAAAGATTCACACAACTCATCACCTACGTAACATATTTACACGCCCCCTTCCGACACCCACGCCCTCAATTTTCGCCGCCGTGTCCGTCACTCTGTCAGTTCCCCCGTCTCCTCACCTCCTCTCACTTCCGTTCCCCTGTCCCAGCGCGGCTGGAGGCAGGACATGACTACGCCTTCAGCCCAAAACAAGTGCTACAAACCTCCGCCTCGTCCGCCCTCCCGGTGGCGGCCGACGGCCTCCGAGAGCAGCTGCGCCGGCAGTGGCCAGACCAGCCTGCCGATGGCCCTTACCTAGGGTCGGTCATAATAGAGACGCGCACTGGATATTTCCCAGGCGCCCTGGGGCAACGTACAACGGAGCTCCCACAATCCTCTTCGCCTCCGCTCGGTCCACCCCCAAACTCCGGTATTAACCCCTTCACGTCTATGTTCATTGGCCCATCGACGCCCCCTGGCACGCAGATTGCTTCGTGGAGATCCCGGACACTTAATTGGTAAAATACATAAAAGACCGGGCCTGTCCCTTAGTTATAGTTATCTATTGAAGATTTTCTCAACTTGCTTGTAAGTTGACTTGTAAACTTACTAACTCATTTTTAAATAGGAGCTTAACTTGTTGACAACGTGAACGGTTTATAATGATGCGTTTAAGCTTCCGGACCTACCGAAACTCTCAATTTCCTGTTTCTAACTGTTCACCTTGAACCTGTGCCTTTTCTACCCTCCATTCCCCATCTCTTTTTGGTTCTTGACTGATTATTTAACTGCATACCTCAATGGTTAAGGGCACAGGCTTTGTAAACCTGACTTTCTGGGTTTGAATCTCCATTCTACCACTATGCAACCGTGGAATCTTGGGCAAGGGATTTAAGCACGCTATTCCTTGGCTTCCTCATCTGTAGAATGGATATGATAGTAGGTTGTAGTGAGAATTTTAAAAGTCACATGCAAGCAGCACCTAAAACATTGCCTAGCACAGAGTTAAGCGGTATATTGAAATAGAAATTATAATTATTGACGCTAATGGATATGTCTTCTCAGCTAAGACCTTCTCGCTGATAAATAGTAAACAGCAATCATGGTTAACGTTTGAGCGTCTGTGGACCAGGTACTATGTTAAGTGCTTTACACCCATTTTTGTTGTTGTTGTTTAATCCTCATGATCATTGGCGGTAGTTGTAAGTACTATCCTTCTCTCTCCTCTTTGTTTTTCTAAGCAGCTAAGAAAATTCAGGCCAGGAGCTTCCCTGGTGACGCAGTGGTTAAGAATCCACCTGCCAATGCAGGGGACACGGTTTCGAGCCCTGGTCTGGGAAGATCCCACATGCCGCGGAATAACTAAGCCCGTGCGCCACAACTACAGAGCCTGCGTGCCGCACCTACTGAGCCCGTGTGCCACAACTACTGAAGCCTGTGCACCTAGAGCCCGTGCTCCACAACAAGAGAAGCCACTGCAATGAGAAGCCAGTGCATTGCAATGAAGAGTAGCCCCCGCTTGCTGCAGCTAAAGAAAGCCCATGTGCAGCAACAAGGACTCAACACAGCCAAAAATAAATTAATTAATTTTTTAAAAAGGAGCATAAGGGTTCATATATCTTAAAAAAAAACAAGAGAGAAAATTCAGGCCAGTGAGATAGCAGATAACTCAATAACTTGCCCACAGTCACAGAGCTAATAACAAATAGAGCCAAGACTTAAACTCAGAGATGTCTTGGCCCTTCTCAAATATCACTGAGAAAATGGCCATAAATTGTTTTTGAGTGTTCTTCTTTTCCCTAAGAGTTGCCTCAATATCCATGCAGGTCAGGAAGGCTAGGTTCTCTTCAGAGACAGAAGGGACAGCAGGCAATAAAGCAAGGGTCTCTCCTTTGAAGGCTGACAGCAAAGATGACTAAAATAGCAAGTCAGAGTGAGCTCAATTATTGTGCCCTATTGTGCCCCACAGGCCCCATTACTGCCCAGGGCCACCGGAGATAAAAGGTGCAGGACCCGCAACTCACCCCATCAGTCTCTAAAACTTGGATATTATAAAAGATTTTGCTTGTTTTAAGACATCACCAAGAGACTCTTTAATATACTATTCTGACTCCAGATAAAGTGGTAGTAATTTCTACATCAGCAGCAGGTAGAATAAGGTATTTCTACCTCAGCCCAAGAGCACAGGGAAATCTCCTCTTTCCCAGATAAAAGCAAAAAAGGAATACCCTCCTTTCCCTCAGAGCCTACAGTACCCAGGGTCTTGTTACTCTTTCTCCACACCTACCCACTCCCACCTCCCAACTTATTCTCAGGCCGTCCACAATGGTTTTTTTCAGGAGAAATACTGGTGATGATAAAGGGACTGGTGAAGGAGAAGAAGGTAAGTCCCTAAATTTGCTGAAGGTAAACCAACTACTGCTTTGTCCCCACTCCTGTACTACTTTTGTAGCTCCCTGACCTTTACTCCTTTATGGCACTTCAGAACACATTACCCTGCACACCCAGGAAAGCCTCTGGGCTTGAATTGCAGAAGAATCAACTTGCCTTTTTCTCTTCACAACACCCAACAATAGTACACGTGTCTGGGCTTGGTTTTCTACTTAAAGTGGGTCAACTACAATAAATTTTTTTAAGTGGCTAAGTTTAAAAAGAAAAAGAGATAGCATGAGAAAGCTTTTAACTTAATTTCCTCCATTATTTCTAGTGTCAAACTATTAGAAAATATCAGCATAAGGGTAAGGCTGAGAGAAGTCCAGTTCCAGAGGCCTGGTGCAAAGCAAAAGTGTTGACAGAGGGAAAACAAGCAGACAAGGTTGTCTCTAGGGCCAGTAGAAATAAAGCAGAGAGGTTGGGTGCAGATCTCAGACACAAACAAGAGACCCTGCCTTTACAGCTCCTTTCACCCTAAACCACATATCCCCATTCCAGAGACTTCATCTGCTTTAAATTCTCCCAACCAACCCTGTTCTTTCACTGCTGGGCATCTTGCCCTGATCACAGAAGCCACCACCAGCTGCTATTGCTTAGCAAAGAGAGTAGGTAAGGGGAGAGGATATTCCTAAATTGAATGTTAGAAAGGGAGATGTGTTCCCATCATCTCATCCCAGTTTTTCTCATAACATAATTTTAGAAAGTGTCATACATAGTTTGTGTTCAAGTTCTGCAGTACTTTCTGTGGTATTTTTCAGTTATATGTTTCTTAAGGGCTGATCTGGGGTCCTGATACACATATGACAGTGTTTCTATAGTGTACACACACTGCTGGTGCCCAGTTCAGGCCCCCTTTGCAAGGCAGATGGATGCACCCCCAGAAGCTGTGGGTGTTAGCAGCTAACTACACCCGCTTCCTTTTCTGGATAATTGTACTCTGCAGAATAAGAGCTTCAGTACTCTACAAGACTTCTACTCCCCACACACCCCTGCAACCTGCAGTCAATGACTAATGATGAGAGTACATAATGCCAGACTTTGCCTCAAGGTAGACCAATTTTGTGGTGCAAAATCTATCCCAGCACTCCTTGTGGGGTCAGGTTGAAGCTGGTTTCCAGCTGGCTTAAGTTTTTTCTCCCTGCTGTATCCTGCTTCCTTCACTCCCCTGCACTTGAGAGCACTCCCCTGATAAATCACATGAAGAACCCCCCTCCCTGCACCTCAGTCTCAGGCTTTGCTTCAGGCAACCCTCCCTAAGGCTTTTTTTTTTAACTGAAATATAGTTGATTCACAATGTTGTGTTAGTTTGGTATACAGCAAAGTGATTCAGATATATATATAGATATATATTCATTTTCATATTATTTTCCATTATGGCTTATTACAAGATATTGAATATAGTTCCCTGTGCTATACAGTAGGACCTTGTTGTTTATCCATTTTATATCTAATAGTTTGTATCTGCTAATCCCAAATTCCTAATTTATCCCTCCCCCACCCCCTTTCCCTTTGGTAACCATAAGTTTGTTTTCTGTGTCTTTGAGTCTCTCTCTGTTTTGTAAGTTCATTTGTATCATTTTTTTAGATTCCACATACAGCTCATATCATATATTTGTCTTTCTCTGTCTGACTTCACTTAGTATGATAATCTCTAGTTCCATCCATGTTGCTGCAAATGGCATTATTTCATTCTTTTTTATGGCTGAGTAGTATTCCATTGTGTATATATACCCCACATCTTTATCCATTCATCTGTCAATGGACATTTAGGTTGCTTCCATTTCTTGGCTATTGTTAAGTAGTGCTGGTATGAACATTGGGGTGCATGTATCTTTTCAAATTAGAGTTTTCTCTGCATATGTGCCCAGGAGTGGGATTGCTGGATCATGTGGCAACTCTATTTTTAGTTTTTTGAGGAACCTCTATACTGTTTTCCATAGTGGCTGTACCAATTGACATTCCTACCAACAGTGTAGGAGGGTTTCCTTTCCTAAGACTTTATTTTATCTCATGTTTATCAGAGGACTAAGCAAGCAAGGCCCTCTGTAGGCCCCCCATTGTAGGCAGAACAGTCATAACCATCTCTGGGGAAGCCAGGGGTGAGTTAAGGTGCAACTAGATAGGGACCCTCAAATTAAACTTGGATATATGACCTAACAAATGAAAATGAGGCTCAGCCTATTCGTAACATCTCTTGTCTTGCTGACATTAACAGACTACATTCACTGAAATTAGAAATAAAAGTAAATTCTTTCATGCTTCATTGTAGTTCTTTTTCAATACAGAATCTGAAAAAAATCTTATAATTGTTAGAAAAAGCTATGTGACACTCCTTAAAAATTTGGTTAGATTGTAATTATTTTGTGATAGATATTCTTGCTCTAATAACATGCATCTTAAATTTATCAGTTGTTGGTTGTTTCATTTCTGTTAACTGTAAACCGTTACTGAAGATGGCCAAAGAACAAGCCCAAGGTTGGATACCCGATAAGGATGCTCTTATTAATCTAGAAATGTTAAAAAAAAACAGGCCAGATTACCAGTTGGCAAATAATAAAAATATATCCTAATTTAATAATTCTGCTATGACTCAGAAGACATATTGGGGTCATTATTATAAACCTTGATCATAATATTGTAGAAGTATATAGGTATTGGTTGAGTAGGGTTCAGGTTGAAAAAGGGTTTAGGTTGAAAATGACCAGATTTTTAAAATTACATTTGCAGACATACAAAGTCCTTAACTTCTGGCATCACATTCAGTTTTTTTTCCTCCAACAAAAAAATCCTATTATATAAAAATATCACTCTTCTGGCTTAAAATAAAAGAGCCAAGGCAATTCTTTTCACTGGGATTATCCTCTCAATTAACTTCCATCTAAATTAAGACCTAAACATATCTGAAAACTTATTTCTGTATATTTGAATATATTCCTTTTAGTGTGACCTCTCATCATTAATTCCCTTTTTTATTTATTATTTTTATTTATTTACATGTATTTATTTGTATGTTATTTATTTCAATTCCTTTTTATTTATTTAGCAAAATATATTGATTGTATCCTCCCTTGAAAAAAGTCAGATTATGGAGGGTCTTTTAAGTGGTTGTTTTTGATTTGGTAACTGAAATAAGCATTTCCTATTTCATAAGAATAAAATATCATTATTAAAATATTTATACTAATCTGAGAAATATTGGTTGTTTCTGAAAAGCCCTTTCTACATTAGTCAAATAAATCTCAATGTTTATAGGTCTTATGTATTATTTTAGTTCTGTACAAGGTTTTCAGTATAGCATAGAAAAGAATACTATTTTAACTTGCATAACACAGGTATACTGAAGAGGAGAGATGACTTTCCTAACTTACTTGTAATAATGGTTAAATGAAGTCTTGGTAAGAGCAATTGAAGAATGGAGAATTACTCATTAAAAATTTTAAAGTGCTAAAACATTGGAATGGATAGAATTATACAGGGGAATAATATATCTTATTTCCTTTTCAGAAATAATAAGAAAATTATATGAGGGCAGATATGTACATTTTATTACAGTAGTACCCTCTGTTGGTATTTCTCAAACATTTTCTGGCCACCAACCCTTAAGGGTTTCCATGATTGTATATGATTAATATCACATCATCCATTTCTAATAAAAAACATTTGCTAAGTCCTTCATCTTTCAACATTCACCAGTTTCACCACAAAAATTATATGAAATTTCAGTGTCACTCTTTGATCCAAAATGCCCATCTTTCCTGGCCTAGTTGACAGATACTCATATTCTAAAATCCCAGGCCAAGTGTCAGTCCCTCTGTGAAGACCTTCCCAGTCTCCTTTTTCCTATGCAGAATTCATCCTTTCCTTAAATGTGCACTCATAGGTCTTTATACATACCTCTTTTAGACCTTACATCTTACTATATTATAATTATATGTTGTATCAATTAGCAATTGTGTTTGCCTGTCATTAAGAAACCCATTATTTTTCTATCACATAAAAGAAATCTGAAGGTAGGCCGTTCAATATTGTTACAGCAGCTCCTTTGATCTTTTTGCTATGTTTTCCAAGCTCAAGCTCTGCCTTCCTAACTCAAAGTTTCCTCAGTGTAACAATATAGTTGCTGTAGTTCCAGCCATCACACCCGTGTCCTAGGCAAGAATGAGTAAAAAGGTAATGCCTCCCAGCTTATCAACTTCATAAGCATCATCACTCCTCCTCCCCTACCCCAGTGCATGTATGTGCACACACACATACACATGGACAAAATTATGAAGCTTTCTAGGAAGCCCCACCCAACAACTTCCACCTATGTACCATTGACCTATATTTAGTCACATGGGCACCCCTATCTGAATGGAAGGCTGAGAAATTACATTATTTCCCATTTGGGTACATAGCCACCCCCCAACAAAACCACATTTTATCACTTAGAAAGAATGGGGAGAAAGGTATGTGATAGACAACTAGCAATCTCTGTCACATTTTTTTCACTTTTTAAAAAATCATATATGTTTCCTTACCTAGATTGTAAAATCTTGGATGGTTTAGAGTATGTCATATTTATTTTGTATTTCCAGGGCCTAGCATAGTGTAAGACACTGTTCACTGTTTATTTCCTTCACCTACAATATGAAGAGTTATTCTATGTAATCTGCCTAGATAAAAAAGATTTCATGTTTTACCAGAATAATTTTCCGTGCTTTGTATTGACTTTATCATGTCCTTGATTATTTAAGAAAACAAAGTTTCCTCACTTATGAAAGAGCTAATGTTCTTGATAGTCATATTACTTCTGTTTATTTTTAAATGCTTTATTGTTCCTTTCATATGAATAGCCAAATATTTTTTCTTTTCACCAACTCTCCTATTTTAAGTATCCAAATCTCCTGACTTTTGATTTTGTTTCCTTCCTAAGATTGACTCCTAAATGTAAAATGAAATAGAATAACTTTCAGGATATATTTTCTACCAGGCCCCTGGACAATCAAAAACTTGTTCTTTCACCTTAGAAAAAGATGCTAGAAACTATTATGTTTATTCAATATTACTATTGATGAGATGCATGGGAAGAGTTATCTAATCAGAAGAGATGCTCAGCCTTCTCCAGGTTAAATTTGTATGGGCAAAATGTTATTAACATAAAAATTTCAAAATTGTATGCTAAATGGGAAGTACCTAGAGATTTCTCAAGGCCCTTGGTCTCCATGATGTTTCTATTTGTCAGAGTCCTGGTGATTCTTTGCCTGAGAATATTAGGCAATAGCAGTATAGCATGATCAGTTATAATTTCAGTTATTATTTTAAACCGCTTCTTGGCCACAACCTTCTTATTAATTTGAATCTAGCATCTTCAAGGCCAGTGGTTTTTAAATGAGGATGTGCATCAGACTTAACCTATGGATTTCCATTAAAATAAAGTTTTTTTGGTTACTGCTCCAGATTTACTGAATCTCTTTAGTTGGTATTCTTGATATCCTGTCAATATATATTCTTCCTGTATGTTTGGTATGTTCATGGTATAGAATGTACATTATATCTCTATTATTACTTTTCTTACAGTTCTTTCCTCTAAAAAAACTATGTTCATCTCTTTTTGTAAATCAGATGTAACATTTACTGTCTGATGAAAATAAGCTCAATCATTATCCTTATAGATATTTTGTCTAAAACTTTGGGAATTGGCTTTATTATTGGGATTGTCTCTTATACATTTTGACCCATTGGTTTGTCTTCTAGGAAAAAGGATAAGCAGATAATTTAATTCAAGAAAGAAAAAAAGGGAGGGGGACTCTGACTAGAGAACTGAAGCCCTAACTACTTTTGGGGAATTCTGGATTTCTTTTTCCTCTCCTCAGACCTCTTAATTTCATGCTTTATAAGAGGCCCAGAAAGTGGAGCAAATCCTACATGCTGTGGTTCAGAGACTATAAAGCGATTTAGACAATGCCACTGCAGTGGGCTGAATGGTAACCCCCGAAACATATTTCCACTTCCTAATCCATGATATCTTTGAATATTACAATATATGGTAAGCAAAAAAAATGATAAATTTAAGGATTTTGAGAGGAGACCTTATCCTAGATTATCCAGGTGGGCCCTACATCCAAAGACAAGTGTCTTTATAAAAGTGAGGCAGAGGAAGATTTGACAGACACACAAAGAAGGCAGTGTGATGAAGGCAGATGTTGAAGAAATGTAGCCAGGGCAGCTACAAGAAGCTGAAAGAAGCAGGGAACCACTTCTCCCCTAGGGCCTCCAGAGTGAGTGTGGTCCTGCCAGATTTCAGATTTCTAGCCTTCACAACTGTGCAAGAATAAATTTCTGTTGTTTTAAGCCACCAAGTTTGTGGCAATTTGTTATAACAGCCTTAAGAAACTAATACAGCCACTAAGATGATAGAACTTCTTGCCTCAGAAATTCATAAAATTGAGCAGGCCATGGTTCAGAATTGAACTGTCTTAGATATGATTGGCTTCTTGAGGGAGAATGTGAGCTACTTTAACAGTAGAATGTTGTGCTTACATCCCTGCAGACTTCTCTGAGATCTGTGATACTACTAAAAATCCAGGAAGTAAACCAAGAAATCAGAATTTGGGTAATCTGGAGAATGACCTCATAGCTGGTTCAGCAGACTCTTCAGATCAGGGACGGGATATATTCCCTTGGTTTAATATAGGCACTCTTGGCTCCTGGCTGAGAAGTGTACCACAAACTCTGATCATGATCAAACATACAAAATCTGATCATAATCTTTCTTTTAGTATTTAGTATTGTTTGTTTTGCAGTTTCAGATTGATGATCTCCATCACAGCTGTTGTTCCATCAAACAATTGAGCAAATGATTATATAGCAGAAAGAGCAGAAAAACCTGATACAGAGATATAAACCACTGTGGGAAATGTGGAGACTGGAACAACCATAGACAGAAACTTGACATGTGATTGTGACACCTCAAGCAACAGTGAAAATCCAGAATGATCACACCTTAGGCATTAATGATGTATTTAAGGAAAAACTGAGAGCCCAAACTAGCCCCACACTCAGCCTGGACTCTGAGAATCAAAACTATGCTTTACTGTCTATATTAATATAACTTTGCTGTTCCTCTGTCTTCATGAGCATCTCTTTATTTTCAGGACTCTCCTGCCCAGGCAAATGGTTTGATTGCTCATCCCAAGAACTTCCCCAGGATACAAGGTTAACATACAAAAGTGTCACTTTCCTGTATACCAGCAATGAACAAGTGGAATTTGAAATTAAAAACACAGTACTGGGGCTTCCCTGGTGGCGCGGTGGTTGGGAGTCCGCCTGCCGATGCAGGGGACACGGGTTCGTGCCCCGGTCCGGGAGGATCCCACATGCCGTGGAGCGGCTGGGCCCGTGGGCCATAGCCGCTGGGCCTGCGCGTCCAGAGCCTGTGCTCCGCAGCGGGAGACGCCACGGCAGTGAGAGGTCCACATACTGCAAAAAAAAACCCAAAACAAAAACAAAAACAAAAAACCCCACAGTACTCTTTACATTAGCACCCCCAAAATGAAATACTTAGGTGTAAATCTAACAAGATATATATAAGATCTATATAAGGAAAACTAAAATTCTAATGAAAGAAATCAAACATGAACTAAATAAATGGAGAGATGTTTCACATTCATGGACAGGAAGACTCAATATTGTCAAGATGTCAGTTCTTTCCAAATTGATCTATAGATTCAATGCAATCCCAATCAAAATCCCAACAAATTATTTTGTGGATATCAACAAACTGATTCTAAAGTTTATATGGAAAAGCAAAAGACCCAGAATAGCCAACACAATGTTGAAGAAGAACAAAGTCAGAGAACTGACACTACCTGACCTGAAAACCTACTATAAAGTCTACAGTAATCAAAACAGTGTGGTATTGGCAAAAGACTAGACAAATAGATCAGTGGAACAGCACAAAGAGTCCCAGTTTAGACCCACATAAAATAATCTTTAACAAAGGTGTAAAGGCAGTACAATGGAGAAAAGATACCCTTTTCAACAAATAGTGCTGGAACAACTGGACATCCACATGCAAAAAATTTAGTCTAGACACAGACCGTATACCCTTCATAAGAATTTCCCAAAAGACTCACCTTCTTCACTGGAAAGCATCAACAAAGTTTGCACCCTAAGTTTCTCTGAATTTCTTACCTCAATTCTTGCCTTGCTGCTTCCACCACTCTTGGACTGTTGTATCATGATTCTGAATCCTAATTGAGTCTCCACACTGAAATCTCTACTTTAAACCAAACTTCCAATTTTAATGAATTCTATCCTTACCTCTTCCCTCTGAGACACTGCCAAATCTTTGTGGAATAGATGTTCTCCCTTGCTGTGATAAGTAATATCCTCAAGCTTTGTTTTTCAGGTTGTGTTGGTGATATTTGGGGAGCTGATTTTATATATATACATATATATATATATATATTATTTAATATATATAGATGTAGATATAGATGTAAATACATACACACTCATACATTGCATCCATCAATCACATGAAAGAATTATAAGGGTTAGATCATAGATCATTGGGTCAAGTTCAATATTTTTCTATCCAATAGTAACTACAACGATAAAGATTGGTTGGCAATTCTCAATCCTGTGCAGTCTCTCACAACCCTCTTGCAGTTCATCAACTATCTGGGTACTAAGTTATGCATCTGAGGAAGGTAGATCACTCCAGAGTTTCCTTCCAGGCCCAGACCCTCAAAGAAGGTAGGGAACTAATACATACATATTAGAATTATTCCATTCCATTATAATGGAAGGGAGGGACAAATTGGGTAAATGCATTCATACTAGGTACACCCAAGGGACAAACCAAACAAATTGAAGTGGGGCAAGAAGGGAGGATGCACAACAGTTATCAACTCCTAGTGGCTAAGAGCATAGTAAAGATGTATTAGTACATAATTACCACATATTTAAGTAAACATTACACACATAGTGCACATACTTTATGTACTGTCATTATATCACTGTTTCTCAGCTGAAAATCATATTCAAGGGAACTCTTAAAAGAAAAACATTCTCTCAGACCCAATCATTTATGTAAATTCTTTTTATACTACTATTTCTTAAATATAAACAAACAAAACTAAATATGAACTCTGCTGTTCATAAGCTATTATACAAATTCAACACCAAAGTAAATTTACAAACTACGCACAAATAAAAAATAATGTTCATTTAATGTGATACATGATGTTTGCTGAGACAAAACTGCCCTTAGAAACCTGAACATACTACTGACTGGCCAGTGTGTGCTCTTGACCTTCAGCATGCTTGTATGTCTTGTGAGGACTCTCCTTTCCCATCACTTTCCTCTCGCAAACTACTGGAAAATCTTCATTTGTACAGTAAGCCATGAAGTAGGAGGTTCACCTCACTTATTTCTCACTAGCTTATGACAAAGTAGTATTACCTTGTGCCAACTTGATTTTAAAAACAGACTCAAATACATGTCCAAATTATGTGGCAGCTGTTATCATTCAGTCATCCAGGTACTCCAGAATATGCTTGAAACTGGATGTAAAAGTAAGACATACTTGTAGAAAAACTCAGACTGTCATTGGATTCCAGTTTGGAAAACACTGTCCTATTAAAGTATGTGTACAAAATATATGTTTAAATTAGGCTATTTTGTTAGCTTCTTATTAAGACTTTCTGGTGCTATTACCTGAGTACCTACATTATAATGCAGCACTTGACTCTTGCTTCATTTGGACAATCAAGTCTCTTGTTTGTGGGGACTAAGCTATGGGCCATTCTATCTCACTAGTCCCAGGCCCCTGAGAATGGGTGCATTGGGACCACAGGTCAAACCATCATCACTCTCACTTCTACAATCTCTAAATTAAGTTAAAGAAGACACACATACTCAACAGTTGGGTAAACAAATAACTGAAGCAAGATGTAAATTTTAAGGAGTGCTTGAGGAGTTGTTTTCATTATAAGTTGCATTGGTAGGACAAGGCACCGAGTTTAAGACTGTTTGGGGCTCGGGTGAAAACTCCCCACTTCTCCAACCCCCTTTCCCCTTCCCTTCCTCCTGCATTCTTTCACTGTTCCTCTTCTTTCCACCTACTTTAGTTCTATGCTTCCCTCAAAGTTCATTGTGATGTTTTCCCGTGAAGCTAAATATATTTTTATTGAGAGATTATGTCCTTATCATTTTATATTAAAATGTTCTTCCTTTTATGAAATAGTAGTAGGTAGTTTTAAAAATTGTCTTTGTTTGGCAAAATAAGTAATTGGCAATGTTGTGTTTTCCTCCGACTATTTTTTAAAATTTTACGCGTCCAAGATCTGGAACCACTGTCTAGAAAACAGAGAAAAGGGAAACAGGTAGGAAGAAAGAAAAGCATGTAAGTTGATTTAAGTTGAACAAGTTTAGCGCCATAATATATCTTCTACGGGAGCATTGGCAGAAATACCTAAGTCTCATTTGGGAGTCAGGGAAGGCTTCACAGAGGAGGTAACGTTTGAGCTGGGCTTTAAGGATTAGCAGTGGAAAAACGGCAGGGCATTCCAGGCAGAATGCATAATGCGTTCAAGAGCACAGAGCACAAAAGAACACTACGTGTCCAGCAACTCTAAGTAGCCTGGTGGCTGTTGCGCAGTTCTGGGGTTAGGTGATCAAGGGTGAAGCAGGGACTATTTCTTCCTACTTGGCCCACTTCTCCTGCAGGTCATTGCACAGTGCTGGGCACACACACTTCAGGAGCTCAATAATTACTTGTTGAATTGGGACAGGGTGATCGAGTGTGCTGGGAACCAGAGCCTCCGGATTCTTTCTCACGCACCGCAGTGTGACCTTGGCCAAGTCCCTTTTCTCAGGACTGCGGCTTGCTGCTTAGTAATCAGCCGAGGGTGAGAAAGCGGAGGAGGAGGTTGGCCTGAAGCGCCTGGCCTTTCCAGCGTCTGGAATCCCTGATTCGACGCGTGAAGGGCAGGGCGGGGCGGGGCGGAGCCGGAGGCGCGGGCTGCGGCGGGCGGAGATTCAGTTCCTCCTCCGCGCCAGCAGGGGGCAAAGGGAGCGGCTTCCCGCCGCCTTTCCCCTCCCTGCGGGTGTCGGGCAGACTGCTGCAGTTGCGAGCGGCGAGCGCAGTGGGCGGGCCGGGTGGCGGCGGCGGCGCTGCACTGACTGGGTTGGGCCGGGCAGCAGCAGCAGCGGCAGCGGCAGCGACGGCTGAGGTGCTTGCAGAGGCCACTGAGGCGCTGACTGAGTGGCCGGCAGGCGCCTGTAGCTTCGAGCAGCCCCTTCGTGCCGCCCGGCAGTCCCCGGGCAGCGGTGGGCCGCGGTGCGCAGCCTGCCAGGGAGCTGCGGCGGGCACACCCCGGCGGCGGCGACAGCGGACAGGTTAGAGTGGGGGCAGGGACGGTCGCGGGAGCAGCTGGGGGCCGGAGAGGGAGCCCGAGCCAGGCCATCTCCAACCATGTCCGACGAAGCGTCAGCCACCACTTCGTACGAGAAGTTTCTGACCCCTGAGGAGCCCTTCCCGCTTCTGGGACCCCCTCGCGGGGTGGGCACCTGTCCGAGCGAGGAGCCGGGCTGCCTGGACATCAGCGACTTCGGCTGCCAGCTCTCGTCTTGCCATCGCACGGATCCGCTCCACCGCTTCCACACCAACAGGTACAAACCTCCGCTGAGGGCAGGGGCAGACTGCCCACACCCCTGCTTCCAGCCGGAGAACGCCGGGTTCCCCCCATTCTGGCCCTCCGCCTCGGGTCTGCGTTTCCAGTCGCCCCCTCCCCCACCTTCCTCCGCCCAGCGCTCATTCCCGGGCTCCTTCCCTCTTCCCCTCCCCATTTCACCCCTGTCCTCCGATTTTCCTTTTGGCCGGCATTTTACTCTCTCTCCTTTCCCCCATTCATCTTCTGACCCAGCGACTCCTCCCTTCCCCCTCCCGCCCCATCTGTACCCTGCTAATCCCAAACCCCAACCCTTGATTCTTAGATGCTTCCCTGTTTTCATTCACCCTCAAAAGTTTAACCCCTTCCATTTCCGGTACAATCTAATCCTCCATAGAGAGGATTTCGGATGGCTCAAAATCAAAAGTCGATCTTTTTGAAAGGTGGCACTTTAAAAGCTAGAATCTTCCTTTTCCCAATTTTTAACCTGTCTCATAGCCTTATTTTCACCCCCCAACCCCCCATTTTTTTAGTGAAGCTCTAGGAAACCAGGCGATTCTTTTTTTTTCTTTGCTCTATGAACTCTTTGCCCTAGCGCTTTAGGCCCTGCCAAAATGTATAAGCTTAAATCTGGAAGATTCCTTCCTGAAGCACATCCTTTGGTTTGCTCCCCCAGTGGAAGGATGCAGCGAAGCTTAGGATGGGCTTGCTTATACAAATTTATTCAGAGGGTGCATCCCCTAACTGGATTTATTGGAAGGTAGAATGTTCTGGAGAATTCTCTCATGCAGGCATTTGTGTTATATCAAATGTGGGGGATTTGAAGATGTTTTCCACATACCCCAACCTATAACATACGTGCATATTATATGTATATGTGTGTATACACACACACACACACACAGAGGCCTGGGGGGGGTGCAGAACAAGGGAGGAGGGAGAGAGAGAGGGATTCAGCTATGGAAAATACTGGAGTTGAATTAAGGAGTCTAGTTCTGATTTCTGGTCCACTTTACAATATGAACACGAACAAATCCTTCCACATTTTAATGACTTTTGCATGCTCCCCCCCAACCCCTTAAATCAATCTACAGAGTTACTAACCTTCTACCAAGTACAAGGAATATATAAAATATGATTCTTAACCTAAAAGAAAGTTACAGTCTGGAAACAAGCTGTTACGATTAAATAATCATACAGAACATCGCTATAACACGTGTGAAAAGAAAACGGTAGTAAACTTGTTACAACTGTTCCAAATCCTCATTGCAAAAATGAGGAAACTGAGGCCCAGAGAGAAAAGACTGTGCCCAAGTTAATAAAACCGAGTCAGGCAAAGCCAGGATTACTCCTTCAGAGCCAGTGATGAAACTTGGAACAGAACTAATGGCTCTAGTGTTATAAATGGTTGTTATGGTTTCTTAGACTAACTCACAGAAACCCATGATGTGACTATAGCATGAATGTAACATATTTATGAAATCAAGTGTGCTTAAAATTGTTTGCATTGGAAAATAAGGTAAAAGAATACTTGTGCATATATTTGATGTTTTAAGTTTTGCAGCACTGGAATAAATCATATACACAGGAAAGTTAAATGATCTCAGAATTAGCCTGCTCTGATGATGAGGGCAAGGGAGTGGGGACAGAGGCTGAGGGTAAGTGCTGCCAAAATGTGTGGGGGTGATGGGGAGTGAAGCATGGTGAATAATACATTTCTTACAGCTTGTTCTGTTCTTTCTCCTCCTCCCAATTTTATCCGTGTGTTTTTCTACCCCTTGTCTTACAGACCTTGGTAGGGTCAAGGTTGTTTTCCAGCATGAGGTGGTGAAGATAGAGGGGGAGGTTCTTGTTCAGCCCCAGTTTTCCCAAGTCAAGCATTTTTTCTAGTTACTGCCTGCTTTTTTAAACCCCCCTCTCCTACCCTACTTTTCACAAGGCTTGGAATGGTAGCAGGTCTAGTGTATCTTGCTCTGTACCCTCCTCAGCGGAGATAAGGGGAAGCAGAATTAGCAATTCTTACAGCAGGTGATGTTTCTGCCCTAGGCTACCTTGCTTTTTAAATCTTTTCTCCTTCTGGAACGTTCTGCCTTCTTACCCACTCCTCAGGATGGTGTTTGAGAGGACCATATGCTTCCAGTCATTTCTTTTCAGGGAGAAGAAAACAGCTAAATCATGTATGTGGGCAAAGTTTAGTTTAGGGAGTTCTTTTATTTTGGAGTTGTATGGGTCACAGCACATTCACCAATTCAAGCAACAATCCAAAACAGAAATCAGATCTGAATAGTTGAGTTCTGATATCGTGCCTTGGGTTTAATCATTATAAAACAAGTTTCATTGAAAATAGAAAGCTTGTCAGTGGGTAGGTACTTGATTTACCTTTATTTTGCTTCTTCCTTGTTACCGGATAACAAAACTATGGAGATTGTTTAAATAATGCTGTTGATAAGGGCCTTATGATGATGATGATTTTGTGTCTGCTCATTTACTGGACTCTGGGGTATCTATGCAGTCTTCGTTAATCAAGAGAGTCAAGGCACTATTACTTATGATTCCTAAGTTTGAATGTTTGTTTCGTTTAGAGTCACCTGTGACTTAGATTGGTGTGTCACTGGTCTAGGTTCAGTGGAAAATAAATTACATGAACATAGCCAGCTTCCTGAGAATTCACTTTTCTAGGAGTATCTTTTAGGATTTTATGACCAAGTTGGGTTTGTCTAGAAGTTGGGGGGAATAAAATAAACGTCAGTAAGCCAAAAAAACTTAAAACTTACTTCATTTTTAATTGAAATATCAATATGGAATATATATTATAGTTTTAAGGCTTTTTTTTTTAGTTTGGGGGACAGGATTTTTCTGGTGTAATTGTGGGTTTTCTCTTAGCATTTGTCCACGGTAACTTCCACTGTCATCAAAAAAGGATATCATTTAGCAAATTGAAAAAAATATAATGATATTGGTAGGTCCTGTAATTAAGTTGCGAGATGAAGGAGGTTAATATGAACTAATCAGTGTGTTATTCTCTTCCTCTTTCAGGAGTGCATCAGTACTTTGACATTGAACAATTGTGAAAAGCATGTGGGAGGACAGTGCCTCACTTTTGTATACCCAATTGGCAGGATACAAAATGAACTACGTATTGTATAAAGCAGTTACTCAGTTCTGTGATTTCAGAGCCCCATTTTCAATCACCACTAACTAGAAAAAGCCCAAGACTACCGTGTGCCTTTTGTTCTACCCACAGTTTTCCTGTCTTGTTAGAGAATTAGAGGTGCAGAAGAGTTGTGAGTACAGGTGGGAGAATCACGTTTCATGAAGTGAGATGTATTACAGAGGCAGGAGGAATTTGGTTTGGGGGCTTGTTGTGACAAGTTGAGAATGGGGATCAGGCTTTGGAGAACTATTTAGGCTAGAAATGTCGATTTCTAGAACAGAGATTCCAGTAGTGTGATAGGAGTGGAACTGTGGGGTTACAGAAGCCGAGAGAATAGAAGACACTTTTCAATAAATTTAACAGGGAAAGGAAGGAGAGATGTGGTCATTTGAAAAAAAAAGTGAAGGTTTCTTCATTTGTTTTTTTGCCTTGTTTATTTATTTATTTTCCAAGAACAGATGTTTTAGCTCCTTAAAAGCAGCCCACAGGAAAGAGAGAAATTGAAAATACAAGATCAGGTGGGATGACAGGAGATGGATGGGATTAACTCAGAAGGCCAAATGGAAAAATTAGCCTTAGAAATGACATGGAATGTTGTTTACTTCCCAGACTGTAGAGGGGGTAGGAGGGATGGGTAAGGATCCCAAGACAATGGAGGTCGCTGGGAGGAGAGTTGGAAATTTGAATGAGTAAGTAGGGGGGTTGTGTCATCTGCTCTAACTTGGGACCTTGATGTCCTGTTGGGCTCCAGAGGAGTAGCAGAAGTCAGGGTGGCTGTATGGGGATTCTGGCAGGGAGTCAGTGATGAATACAAAGAGGACTGTTAACTGAGAATAAATGGCATGGATTTGGAATGGCTTTCATCAACTTGACAGTAGGACTGTATTCCACAGTGCTCATTGCCTGGATTCTTATCCTGAGAGGTAATAGGTCTACCTGAGAGTGAAAGGGCTGCAGAAGAATGTATGTGGTGCACATACTTTTCTTAATTTTAGGAAAATACCACTGAAAGCCCTTCATCTGTGTATTCTTGCTGAAAAGCCTTGCAGATAAATGTTCTTGGCTTTTTATTTTTAATTAAAATTTGGGCAGCAAGCCTAGTTATTGAGTTAAACCCTATTTCATGGATTCTTTTCAACATTTCTTTTAAAATATGGAGAAAGTCTCCTTTGTGAATAATTGCATGGTTATAGCTAGGATCTTAGTGTTAGGTAGTTTTCTCTTAGTGGAATAAGATGTAAGGGCTTTTGTAAATTTGAAGAGTTCAGTGCTGAGCACACGTACACAGTGCTCTTCCATTACACATTTGAAACCAACAGAACAGTCTAAAAGCATCTCTTAAATTTCTATTATAAAAGTTCATTATAGAAAATTGTCGGCATATACGAAACTATAAAGACCACTTATGATCCTTTTCACTAAAGATAACAGCTGTCAACATTTTGATGTTGTTACCGTTTTTGTTTTTGTTTTTTGGCTGTGCCACATCGCTAGCAGGATCTTAGTTCCCTGACAAGGGATTAAACCCCCACCCCGGAGTGGAAGCACCGAGTCCTAACCACTGGACCGCCAGGGAATTCCCTGTTGTTACTTTTAATGTTATTTCTTTGTACATACATAATTTTAAAAATCAGGATCCGGCTATATATATAATTTGTGACTAGGTTATTTGCAGTTACATTTTATTTTCTTTTTCAATAAATAGCCTGAAAATATGATTTTTAATGATTTTTAAAACACCATTATTCAGATATAGATATATCATTTAATTATTCCCAGTGTTTTGGGGGCATTTGTTTTTCTTCTTTTTTGCTATTATAATATTGTTTGGACATGTTTGTATATACATATTTTTTCCAAAATTCTATTTGGGGAAAGGGATAGATTCTTAGCAAGGCAATTACTGAGTCCAAAGGAATGAACCTTTTTAAAGCTCTTTGTATATACACTACCAAATTGCTTTTCAGAAAGATTATGCCAGTGCCAATTTAACATTCCCACCAGCAGTGGATGAAAGTACTTCTTACTTGGTTTTTATCTACCTTGTCTTAAAATAATAAGAATATTTGCATATTAGAAGATAATAGAATTTTTAAAAAACTCAAAGTACTAGTTTTCTATTTTGTAAATGATTGTTTCAAGTATGAGACCAATTTCCTTGCCACTGTTAATTTAAAAAAAAAAAAGAAAAGAACAAGGAGCTAAGGCTTCTAAGAATACCCAGAACCTTGCAATATCTGTTATAAAGTTATAGATCTGGAAAACTGAGGAACATCCTGATTTTGCCCTAAGGTAAGTGCACAAAACCAAGCAAATTCCTGACTCCCTTGTCAGTGATGTAATGATTAGGTTATTAAATATGGCTTAGTTTTTAAAGAAGAGTCATTATTACTCATGAAGTGAAACACATTTCTACTAACTTTTCGAAGCTAAAAAGAAATTCTCATTAAAAACAATTATCTAACAGCTTTTCCTAGTACACATGACACAGTGCTTTGGCACATTGAAGATGCTGACTAAATGTTTGTTGAGTGTGTGAAAGGACAGAACTTTCACTGTAATTGTCATTCAGAGCTTTCTATTGCCTTATTGCATGACTGAGGCAATTTGGTTAATTCTACCAGGTTTGTTGATTTTTAAAAAATGAGGATACTGCTTACCTAGCAATCACGTGATGAAACTAGGTAATGTTACAAGGTATTCTAGGATTCTTAGGTGAGTTTTATGTTTTTGCCTATTTATAAAAGTTTGTTGACTTCTGCTTTTATATTACTGAACTATAATAGTTTAGACTGTGTGTGTGTTTCAGTACTTTAAAATACTTTACCTTTAGTACAAAGGAAAAGGTGCCATAAAATTGTCAGGATGCCCAAATTTTGTAAATCAAGAACTTTGGAATTAAGATTAGCTATATAAAATAAGAGGGGAAGTTTAAAAAATGAACACACGATTCAGGAAAAAACTGGATTAAATGAAAGGTGAGAAACAACCTAATGATAGGTAATAACAAGCTTTTATTCAGGAAGTCATTATTTTAGTACCTTATTAGTATCAGATATACTAAATCATGTCTTAAGGGTTAATTTCCCTAGGCTACTGCCAAAGCAATGAAGATTATCTCTTTAATAATATAAAGCTAGTGGAAATTTATAAAAGAAAACAGATTTGTAGATTTCAAGATAAAAAAATTTAAAAAATATATAACCCTGCAACAAATAATACAGACAAAATGTTAATATCCTTAACATATAAAGAACTCTAACAAAATCAACAAGGAAAATATTAACACCTAGTAAAATGCTGTAGCAAAATAGCTAATAATTATTTTTAATTTTGCTCTTGCCAGTAATCAAAGAAATAAAAATTGATATAAAAATGTTTTTCTCCTAACAGCTAGGTAAAATTTTTAAAAATGAAAATTTCGGTGCTGTTAAGGTTGTGGTGAAATGAGCACTTTTATGGACTGCTTTGGGGAGGGCAAATTAGTGCAGCCTTTTCGGAAAAGGCACTTGGCTAAGTATACTGTCACCCTTAAAAGTGTTCATATTCTTTGACTCAGTAATTTCCTTTCAAATAATCTATGTTGAGAGATTATATATATTTATATAAATAATTATAAACAAAATGGTTTCATCTCAGTATTATTTGTAATACCAAAAAAAGAATTGGAAACAGCCTAAGTACCTATTATTGAAGGAATAATGTTAAATAAATTATGATACATTGAATCAGTGGAATATTATATAGGCATTAAAATGTTTTCAAGTAATATAGTTGGGTAAATGTTCAGTATATAATGTTAAGTGAATAAAAGGATACTAATATCTATCTACACACACACGCACACACAATGCTGATTCTGTAAAAATGTACATATTCATGTAGAGAAAAGTGCCAAAACATTATGGATCACTTATTGTTAGTTAGTGGAATTATTGGTCATTTTAGTCTTATTCATCACTCCTTTCTTGTTCCAGCATCTTTGCAATGATCCTGTATATCATTGATATGTAAAAGTTATTTAAATATAAGAAACACTTTGAGCTTCTACCTGTGTACTTTGTTGGTGCTTTTCTCGGCCCTGCACTGGCTACTCTCTTCCTTTAATAATAATAGCTGCCATGTATTGAGCACATTTTATGTCTGCTGAGTGCTCTGTATGCATTCTCATATAATGTAAATAGTAACCGCATTTTAAAGATGATGACCCAGGCTTGGGGAGGATTTGTTTCGCTTCAGATCAAACAGCAGGTAAGTGACAGAGCAAGAATTTGAACTCAGTCCGGCTCCAGTCAGACCGATAGGAAAGTAGAGAATAGTGTAATGAACCCCATATACCCATCATGCAGCTTCAACAATTACATACGGCAGTGTGCTTTATCTATACCCCTACTCATTCCTCAACCCCTTCCTTATAATTTTGCGACAAATACCAGACATATTCATTCATAAATATTTTGGTATGTATCTTTAAAAGATAAGAGCTCTTTTGAAAATAATCACAATATCATTATCGTATCTAAAAATATGCTCATATTCCTCATAAATGTAATAATCGTATCCTATTTGTATCTTAAAATTGTGTGGATTCTGTAGTTTCTGTTGTGATTTCTTTTGTGTTGTTTTTAAGGTGGAACTTAACTTCCTGTGGAACAAGTGTGGCCAGCTCAGAATGCAGTGAGGAGCTGTTTTCATCAGTTTCTGTTGGAGATCAAGATGATTGCTATTCCCTATTAGATGATCAGGACTTCACGTCTTTTGATTTATTCCCTGAGGGGAGTGTCTGCAGTGATGTCTCTTCTTCTATTAGCACATACTGGGATTGGTCAGATAGCGAATTTGAATGGCAGGTAGGATTTTTTTTCTTATATTGCCATCATTACTCCATAAGTAGAAGTATGAATTTCTGTTTTGGTATTTTCATCTCTACCTCAAAGTAAATTTCTCCAATGTTTATTCAGTCCTGGAGATTCTCTGACAGCATTAAGAATTAGAAGAAATATGTATCCTTTATTTTTGCTAATGTACCTTTTAGGTGTCTCACGCTACAGATACCTTTTGTACATTTTCATGTAATTTAATACTTGTATAATGTTCCTATTATTATATATCATTAGTACCTTTCTGTGCATTAATCCAAGCAAATTTTCTCTTTACTGATAAATGGCCTTCATGTCCTTATAGGCACAATACCTTTACATCAAGGTCACGTTATATATCTAAGATCACAAACTACTGCATAATACATAATTTTTCATTGTTATTAGGAATATAATTTCTCATTTTGTATTCTCTTCATATGTAGAGTTGTTTTTCACCTAACAATGTTTTTTCTTCTGTGGCACATATACCACATAAAATGGCTTTGTGGCAAATTGTACTCATCATAAGGCAGCATTTCCAAACAGTCTTTCAGAAAATGTAGATCATGTTATGGCAACATCCATTTTCTGATTGTAAAACACAATAACGTTTGAAGAAGCTTTCCTTGCATACAGCAACTGTTATATTCAACAAATACTTGAATATCTACTATGTTTGAAAGCCATCTAAATACTTGAAGTTGTTTTCCAAAAGATGAATCAAACATTTTATTTCAAAAATATTTTATTTTATTTATTTATTTATTTTTTTGCGGTACGCAGGCCTCTCACTGTTGTGGCCTCTCCACAACAGTTGCGGAGCGCAGGCTCCGGACGCGCAGGCTCAGTAGCCATGGCTCACGGGCCTAGCCGCTCCTCGGCACGTGGGATCTTCCCAGACTGGGGCGCAAACGCGTGTCCCCTGCATTGGCAGGCGGACTCTCAACGACTGTGCCACCAGGGAAGCCCTATTTCAAACAATTTTTATTAAAATATCAAATAATACCAAATAGCATAAAATTAAAAATAAGTCTCCAAGTCCCACTCTTCTGTGGTTACCACTGATAAGAGCTTGTGCAGATACAAGTGTGCTTGCACAGCGTTAAAAACACACAGAGGGACTTTCCTGGCGGTCCAGAGGTTAAGACTCTGCGCTTCCACTGCAGGGGCCACAGGTTCGATCCCTGTTCGGGGAAATAAGATCCTGCATACTGCTCGGTGAGGGCACCCCCCACCAAAAAAAAAAAAAAAGACACACAAAAATGGGATCATACTTCAGCCACTGTTTGGCCCTCTGCTTTTTTCAGCTACCTGTACTATATCTCATTCTTTTTGATAACTGCATCATAATTTAATCAGTTCCCTAATGATGAATGTTTAGGTTGGTTTCAGTTTTTTCTTGTTATAAACAATGCTATACTGAAAATTAAGAGGTTTTTAAAGAGGAAAATATAATCCACAGCCCTTCTGTTTTTAAATTTTATTTTTTTTCAAATGCTTCTATATCATATACAGTTGTAAATATGATTTGGATAAAAATTTTTAAAAATTGAGATAAAATATACCATTTTAATAATTCTAACATGTATAATTCAGAGATTTTTAATATATTCACAGTGTTGTGCAGCCATCACCACTATCTAATTCCAGGACATTTCTATCACTCCAAAAGAAACCAATGCCTGTTAGTAGATAGTCCCAATTTCCCCCTGCCCCCATCACCTGGCAACCACTAATCTACTTTCTCTATGGATTTACCTATCTGGATATTTAATATAAATGTACTCATATAATATGTGGCCTTTTGTGTCTGGGGTCTTTCACTTAGCATAATGTTTTCAAGGTTCATCCATGTTATAGCATATAGTATTTCATTCCTGTCTTAAGTCAGCTTGAGCTGCTGTAACAAATACCATAGACTGGGTGACTTAAACAACAAACACTTATTTCTCACAGTTCTGGAGCCTAAAAGTCCAAGATCAGAATGCCGTCATGGACAGGTTCTGGTGAGCACCCTCTTCCTGGTTTGCAGATGATTGCCTTTTGCTGTATCCTCACATAGAGGTGGAAGAGAGAGATAGCTCTGGTCTCTTGGTCCTCTCATAAGGTCACCAATCCCATCACACAGGCTCTACCCTCATGACCTCGTATAAACCTAATTACCTCCCAAAGCCCCACCTCCAAATATCATCATGTTGGGGATTAGGACTTCAAGATATGGATTTGGGGGGTGACAAACATTTAGTCCATAACAGTTCCTTTTTATGGCTGAATATTCCATTTTATGGATACATAACATTTTGTTTATTCATTCATCAACTGATGGATTGTTTCCACTTTGGGGCTGTTATAAATAATACTGCTATGATCATTCAGGTACAAGTTTTTATATGGATGTATATTTTTAATTCTCTTGGATATACACTGGAAGTTGCTGGGTCATGTGATAACTTTATGTTTAACTTTTTGGGGAACTGCCAAAATATTTTCCAAAGTGGCTGTACCATTTTACATTTTCACTAGCAATACATGAAAGTTCCAGTTTCTCCACATCCTTTCTAACACTTGGTATCGTCTGTCTTTTTTATTATAGCCATCCTACTGTGTGTAAAGTGGTATCTCATTGTGGTTTTGATTTGCATTTCCCTAATGGCTAATGATGAAGAGCATCTTTTCATGTCTTATTGGCCATTTGTATATCTTCTTCGGGGAAAATGTCTATTCAGATCCTTTGCCCATTTTTAAATTGCATTGTCTTTTATTGTTGAATTGTAAGAGTACTTTATATGTGATGGCTACTAGGCTCTTATATACATGATTTGCAAAAATATTTCCCATTCTGTAGGTTGTCTTTTCATTTGATATAGTGTCCTTTAATACACAAAAGTTTAAATTTTATAGAAGTCTAATTTATTTTTTCTTAAAGTTCTGTTCTTCTGATGTCATATTTTAAAAACCATTGCTTATTCCAAGGTCATGTAGATTTTTCATCTTTTTCCTTCTTAGAATTTTAGAGCTTTAGTTCCTACATTTAGATCTTTGATCCTTTTGAGTTACTTTTTATATATGGCATAAGGTAGGACTTCCAAGTTCATTCTTTTGCATGTAGATATCCAGTTGTCCCAGCACCAGTTGTTGAAAAGACTAATTTTTTCCTTATCTAATGGTCTTGGTACCCTTGTGGAAATGAATTGGTCATAGATGTTTATAGGTTTAGTTCTGGACTCTCAATTCTATTCCATTGATACATATATCTATCCTTATGCCAGGATATCCTTATCCTTATGTTTTGATTACTCTAGCCTTGTAATAAGGTTTGAAATCAAGAAGTGTGAGTTCTCCCACTTTGTTCTTCTTTATCAAAGTTTAGGATCAGGTTGTCCATTTCTGCAAAAAGGGAAGTTGGAATTTTGATAGGGATTTCATTGAATCTGTAGATCAATTTGGGGAATGTTACTGTCTTAACAGTATTATTAAATATTTCAGTCCATGAACATGGGCTGGAATGTATTTAAGCCTTCTTTAATTTCTTTCAATGATGTTTTATAGTTTTCTGTGTTTAAGTCTTATAGTTCCTTGGTTCGGTTTATTCCTAAACATTTTATTCTTTTGATACAGTTGTAAATGAAATTGTTTTCTTAATTTCATTGTTTGGATTATTCATTGCTAGTGTATAGGAATACAGTTGAGTTTCGTATATTGATTTTGTACCTGCAACTTTGCTGTACTTATGTATTAGTTTTAATAGTTCTCTTTTTCTGTGTGGATTCTCTAGGGTTTTCTATATTTAAGATCATGTCATCTGTGAATAGAGATGGTTTTCCTTCTTCATTTCCAATCTGGATAGTTTTTTTTTTTCTTGCTTAATTGCCCTGGCTAGATCTCCAGTACAGTGTTGAATAGAAGTGGCAAAAGCAGGCATCCTTGTTTTTTTTCCTGATCTTAGGGGAGAAGCTTTCAGTCTTTCACCTTTGAGTATGTTAGCTGTAGGTTTTTCACAAATGTCCTTTATTACCATATTGAAGCATTTCCCTTTTATTCCTAGTTTGTTCAGTGTTTTTATCTGAAAGGGTGTTAGATTTTTTATTGTTTGTTTGTTTGTTTTGTTTTTTGTTTTGTTTTTGTTTTGCTGTACGCGGGCCTCTCACTGCTGTGGCCTCTCCCATTGTGGAGCACCGGCTCCAGACGCGCAGGCTCAGCGGTCATGGCTCACGGGCCCAGCCACTCCGCGGCATGCGGGATCCTCCCAGACCGGGGCACAAACCCACGTCCCCTGCACTGGCAGGACTGTCAACCACTGCGCCACCAGGGAAGCCCCTACGTTGATTTTTGTATGATGACTCACCCTTGCATTCCTAGAAGTAATCCTAATTGGTCATGGTATATAATCCTTTTAATTTGCTGCTGGATTTGGTTTGCTAGTATTTTGTTGAGGACTTTTGCATCGGTTTTCATAAAGGTTATTGGTCTGTAGTTTTCCTTTCTTGTGATGTCTTTGTATCACTTTGGCCTCATAGAATGAGTTGGGCAGTGTTCCCTTTTCTTCTGGATAAGATACTATAATAAAATTCTCATTTAACATATAATCTTCTTCATGATCTGCAAATTATTCACTTAATGACTACATAATAGTCCTGGTACTCTAGTATGCCAGAACTTATGAAACCATTCCACTATTTACATCTGTTTCAGTTTTTTTTTCTATTATAGATAACACAGCAGTGAGCATCTTTGTGTGGGTACTTTTTTTTCAGTGCCTCATTTTTAAAAAAATTTATTGAAGTATAGTTGATTTACAATGTTGTATTAATGTCTTATGTACAGCAAAGTGACTTGGTTATACATACATATATATATATATTCTTTTTCCTATTCTTTTCCATTATGGTTTATTACAGGATATTGAATATAGTTCCCTGTGCTATACAGTAGGACCTTGTTGTTTATCCATCCTCTATATAATAGTTTGCATCTGCTAATCCCAAGCTCCCAGTCCTTCCCTTCCCTACTTCCCAGTGCCTCATTTTTTTAAAGTGCACACTTTGTATTGAAAATAAGACCACAAGGATTCTTAACACAGTATAAGCAAATGGAGTTCTGATAATTCTGATAAATATTTTTTCTGCTTATTTCATGTGACTTAATTTAGAGTTATCATCCATAATGTTGCAAAATGGCAGGCGCTTTTTAATTTTAATTGCTGACTTCTTCACTCATTTTATGAGTAGAGTGGAAAACTATCCCCGACCACTCACTGTTAATGCACATGACTGACAACACTGAAACAAAAATAAGGCCTGCCTTAGTAATGTGTTTTCCACTTCTGAAATTGGAGTGTAGGTACTCTGTTACCATGGATATTTGCTGTTTAAATATGCTGAAAGGTTTAAAATGCTCTCTTGTCTTTGTGGGATCTCATAATCATGAACAGTAAATTACCCCAGAAGATAATTACAAATTACGTATTAGGATTAATGTAGGCTAAAAATCGTTGACTGTAGTTTAAAAATTCGTATTACCTCTGTTGTGATTAAAATCTGCATCTGTTTAAATCTTTCTTTTAGACAGATGTTTCAGTTACTACTAAAGTAAATATAAATGATTCATAGATTCTCTGGGAAGAGAAATGCTAACTGCTTGGCAAGGCAGGATTTTAACCTTAGAATGAAGTAGCATTTTAGCATTTGAAGTAGCATGAAAACATCTTGCCTTGTTGATAGTTTTCTTTGCTTGCAGTCCTTTTACTATTAAAGATATATTTGACTAGTCTTAGAACTTGAGAAATTATTTTATTGTTGAGCAGGAAAGCATAGAAAATTTAAAGAGTGAGTAATTCAGCTGTCATGCTTGAAACCTAGAGGTACAATTTGAAATTGCACATCAGCTGTTAAAGAAATGAGCTTACTCATAAAATTTTGCTGCATACTGCAGAAAATATGGCAGAGGTTTGATTTAATTCTCCTTACTTGTCACAATTACTGATTCTAATATAGATATACCAAATATTGTTGTCCATCAAAAATACGAGATGAGAATTATTAAGCATTTTTATCCTGAAATATATTATCAGTTATAAAATGGAAAATTGCTGGTCTAATATATACACAGGAGCACATACAGTTAATTCTCCTGTATATCTGCAGCTCTAATCCCCTATCTCCAATTGACTACTTGACATTTCCAGTTGAATGACCTTATTATTTAATGCTAGCCCATTATCTGATGCTGAGTCCTTGATCAGTAATGCAACTTCCAATTACAGTGTTTCCATGGGGGAAAAAAAAAGACTCTGCTTTGTGACATGTCTTACAGTGTATTGTAAAATGATTATTGTCATTTCAAAGGACACTTGTACTTGCTTTCCTCATTATCACTGCAAACTCTCCATATCCCAAATTGCATTCTTCTCTCATTCCAAACTACCTGCAGGGCAGGACAGCCTGACACAGTCGAAAGCACTGGACTTGTGTCCTTCTTTGGATGGTGCCACTAACCGTATGACCCTCCCTGGATATCATTTTTCCCTTATTTGTACAATGAGGTGTAGGACTAGAAGATCTATATAACATTACTTCAGGTCTCTTGCCATAAAAAATGAGGTCTTTAAGGGTTGTATGTTAACCAGGGTGGGTTGTATGACCATGAAATGTTGCCAGTTTTCTTCTGGTCTCACATATGGCCATTTGACTATTATCCTTATCCATTCAGTTATCAAATAGTCTTATAAATTGTATTTCATTTGAAAATTTCCTTATCTGCTCCCATTTTTCTTTCCATTTTTGCTTATCTTAGTCCAGGCCCAGATCACAAGAAAAGAGCTTCCTAATTCCAGTCTTTCCTCTATTTTGTCCCCATACTGCTTTTTAACTCATCTTCCCTCAAGACCAATTTCATCATTACTACTTCTACTTAGAAATGTTATTGGTCTACTTCTTCATATCATATAACAGCTCTAGTTCGTTTGTTAAACTTTCAAATCCCTAGCACTGATTTTCTGTTTTAATTATATTGGTCTCCTTAACCTCATTCTGTGTTTTTTTCTTCCACCTATGGTTTTATTAACTTATTCTCCTTACCTGAATACCTTTTCCTTTTCCCCATGCTGTCATTCCAAGAGACTACCTTGTGAAATTTAACCCAGCCACTTTAGCAACATGAGGTATTCTCTGAGAGTTTATGCTCCTTTTTAAAAAGGGTTTAAAACCATGGCAAGGTATAGAAAAAGGGACATACTGCGATTTATTGAGTATCACCCATGTGCCAGACATGTTACCTTTTGTAAATCTCTCAACAGTCCTTTGAGATGGATGATAGTAACCATAACTTACTGAAGACTCTGAAGCTCAAAGAAGGGAACTAACCTACACAAGATCACATGACTAGTGAGCAGTGGGGCTGGGATTTGATTTGAACTCTGTTTGGGGTCTTTTAACCTCTCCCCAGAAAAAAATGGCCAAAGAACCATTAATTGCCTATCTTTTTCCACCCACCCCCCCAACAAACATGTAAACATAATTAAAGGCACAAATTAGGGGGCTTCCCTGGTGGCGCAGTGGTTGAGAGTCCGCCTGCTGATGCAGGGGACACGGGTTCGTGCCCCGGTCTGGGAGGATCCCACATGCCGCGGAGCGGCTGGGCCCGTGAGCCATGGCCGCTGAGCCTGCGCGTCCGGAGCCTGTGCTCATTAACATACAGTCTGGCACTTAGCAGATATAGGCTACAGATGAATTCTTAAGTTTTGAGAGTATAGATACTTTGAGAGTTCCTTTCTCTACCTAATTTATCAAAGGAGCTTGAAGTAGGGGAGGCCATTCATCTGACAAGGAGCATCTCATTTTGTTTTAGGAACCCCAGGGAGATCTTTAACATAGTAATGTTGTGATTTGAAGTTTTTCAAAGGGAAAATAGCAAAATGTTTTACTGACGTTAAAGGCTGAAAAAGAGATGGCCTTCATGTGTGCATTCAGCAATCATTCTTTCATTACACTGACTAGATAACATTTGAGCTAAGGGTGAACAAGAAGTGTTAGTTAATGAGATTTTAAAGGAAGTCATACAGATTGTTGGATGTCACTTATATGCTTAGATTCATCAATGACAGTCAAAGTGAAAATGTGGTTTTTAAGAGTAATAGCTAACTTGGATAACTTCATTCTAAACATCACGGTCACCTTGCGTAGTGATCAACCCCCTTTTTGTGGCTTCACTCATCTCTTCTATGCAATTGACTCCCCAGTGCCTGCCCCCTTGTAGTTCTCTAAGCTTTAATCTTGTAGCTTCAACTCACGCTAGGTATTTCCATTGATGACTTGTCATCTTAGACATGCGTTTGTTATTTGCTATATTTATATTATAGCACAAAATTGTATGTTTGTGCTATTGTATTATCTTTCCAATTAGAATATAAAGTTCTTATGTAAGGACCATGACTTAGGCTCCTTTGGATTCCCTGTGCCTGTTACAGTGCTGTGGGTACAATAGGAGGCCAAACACATGTGATTGCAGTAATCTGCATGGATAAAGTGGCTTTTCTTTTTGGTAACTTCAAAAGCCTAGTAATCACCTAGAGTTCAGATATAATTGCAAAGTCTGTAGAACCAAAACAACAAAAAGGTGCTGTTTTGTACATTGTAAAAATGAAAACATTATTTTTTTTTAATTTTTATTTTTTTGTGGTACGCGGGCCTCTCACTGTTGTGGCCTCTCCCGTTGCGGAGCACAGGCTCTGGACACGCAGGCTCAGCAGCCACGGCTCACAGGCCTAGTGGCTCTGCGGCATGTGGGATCTTACCGGACCGGGGCACGAACCCGTGTCCCCTGCATCGGCAGGCGGACTCTCAACCACTGCGCCACCAGGGAAGCCTGAAAACATTATTTTTGAAGATTGTTATGTACTCATTGTAGAAGAAAATATTTTATCTTTCTGAAAAATGACTTAAACACATTTATTTAAAATTAAATCCATTCTGACTTTTGGAGGTGATGAATATGTTTATTACCTTGATTGTGATGATGCTTTCATGGGTGTATGCATATGTCCAAAGTCATCAAATTGTATATATGAAATATGTACAGTTCTTTGTATATCAGTTATAGCTCAACAAAGCTGTTAAAAGATTAAATCTTAAAAAATTAAACTGATTTTTAATAGGCAGTATAAAATTATAGCACATATTTTTGCTGATTTGATTTTCTGTGTGTTAGGCTTCTTGCTTTCTCCTTTGTCTACACGTTGTCTCTTGCCATTTTTTTCCAATTTTTCTTTTATAATACTTCTGGTCTTTAAAGTATTTTTCTTTATATTAACAACATATTTTAAATTAGTTTAATTGTCTCGAGGTTATGAATACAGACATGAGGACAAGGGCCATGATTTGTCTTTATATTGGCAGTATGTCTAGCACAGTGTCTGGCAAAGAGCCAGGTGGTGGCAGATCACTCAGGTCTCTTGAGATGGAGGCTACTGCTCCTTATTCATTATGCTGTGTGGGTCCTAGCCTACATTCACATTATGAATTTAAAACCTTAATGATGATTGACTCTCAAGTTAGCATTTTAACAAGCCTTGATTGTGACTTTAAGCTTTTGGAAAATATCTCTCATTGAATAAGTGACTGTATATACAAAGAGTATGTTGATGTTGCTGCTTTGTCTAAAATAGGAGTGGATCAGAGTTAATGTCTTCTGATTCTGTATTTGTCATTAGTCTTTTATTAAAGTCATTTTTAATCAATACAAAACATGTGGCATTTAAATTTAAAAAAATTTTTCTTTCCCTGCCCCCTTCTCCTTATTTTTATAAAGTTACCAGGCAGTGACATTGCCAGTGGGAGTGATGTACTTTCTGATGTCATACCCAGTATTCCAAGTTCACCTTGCCTGCTTCCTAAAAAGAAAAACAAGCACCTGAATTTAGATGAACTTCCTTGGAGTGCAATGACAAATGATGAACAGGTAGCGATCTCAACATTCTTAATTAAAAGCATATATGTGGGGGACTTCCCTGGTGGTCCAGTGGTTAAGACTCCGTGCTTCCAATGCAGGGTATGTGGGTTTGATCCCTGGTCGGGGAACTAAGAGATCCCACATGCTGCCTGGTATGGCCAAAAAAAAAAAACAAACAAAACACATATATGTGAAGCTTGATTTATTGCCTATTTAAAGCTACTGGATAAATGTGGATTCCTTAGTAAATATGAATTTGAGCTCTAACTAATTGCTTTGCAGGGAACAAATATAATATTAAGTGCTTCTGATATTTAAAACATTAAAAATTACACTCTAAAAGATCAGAGGTTTTGGCATTGATCTTGTTTATTGTAATTTTTCATCATATAGGTGGAATATATTGAGTATCTGAGTCGTAAAGTCAGTACTGAGATGGGTCTTCGGGAGCAACTTGATATTATTAAAATAATTGATCCTTCTGCTCAAATATCCCCTACAGACAGTGAGTTTATTATTGAACTTAACTGTCTCACAGATGAAAAACTGAAGCAGGTATGTAAAGAAAATACAGATTGTACAGCTATTGAAAATACCATTGTTTTATAACATGTATACTTGAATAGTCATATGTAAATACATAAATAATTAAGGTCAAAATCACTGCTGTGAAATGTAATATTAGAACATGTGGTTTTAAGAGGTTTTATGTTCATCTTACCTGGCTGTACCTTTCTGGGACCATGTGGATCTAGAACCTGCTTTTTAGTTATGCAGGTTTTGAAACCTAATTTCACAATTTAAGGGGTGGTTAGGCTAAATTATAGATTTATTCTAACTCAGTTTACAGAAGACCAATTGACAGAATCAAAATATTGATTATTGAGAGCTGTACTTGAGTGAACATCTGAGCTGGGGGATTTGAATAGTCTTATGCAGTAATTGAGCCTGGCTAGGGTAAAACAATGAATTTTCCTTCCGCTATTCTGAGGTACACATTTCTGGTATCTTCTAAATATAGGCTTTACTTCTCTTTCTCTGATACATAGCTGAATGAGTACTTATGTTCTACTTTTTATTTTTTTGCATTTATCATGATTTATGAAAAATTTCTCTCAGTATTTCTCTCAACAGACATACTATAATTTTCTACATTCCAGCCCATTTTTCATTAGTATGGTAAATTGATGCCTTGCATTTGAAGACAGGTACTGTGGGCCCCTAGCTAAGATCTAGGAAACACTCTAATCTTAGATATAATCAGCAGCTTACTTAAATCATCTTAAGGTGCAACCTTTAAAAAATGCCTACTCTTATGCATTTTATTTTATTGTTAGTTTCTATTTCTGAGTGTTATTTTCTTATAATCCTAAATTCTATAGGCTAGTAGCCTTCCATTTACTGATTATATTTTATATGCTTTTAAAAATCTAACTTCATAATATGTATTCTAGAATTTTGAACATTGTCAATTTTTCTGGTACTTGTTTCTACATTTAGAGATTTTTTTTTGTCTTTATATTCTACCTATGTGCATCTGTAGCACATTTGACAATTTTAAGTACAATATTCTTCTTTTCTCCATTATTCTGAAGGCAGAATGTCGAGGAACAGCAGTAACCACTTTTTGTCTGTCTGTTCCAAGGTCAGAAACTATATCAAGGAGCATAGCCCTCGCCTACGGCCTGCAAGAGAGGCCTGGAAGAGAAGCAACTTTAGTTGCGCAAGCACCAGTGGAGTGAGCGGTGCCAGTGCCAGTGCCAGCAGCAGCAGTGCCAGCATGGTCAGTTCTGCAAGCAGCAGTGGGTCCAGTGTTGGAAACTCTGCTTCAAACTCCAGTGCCAACATGAGTCGAGCACACAGTGACAGCAACTTGTCTGCAAGTGCAGCAGAGCGGATTCGGGATTCAAAAGTAAAACGTCTAATCAATACAAAACTTTACCTTTCAATATTAACATTAGTATTCCTTCATATAAATTTCTTGATGAGTTATAATTATCCTGCTGTATAGATGCCTGTGGGTTTTGGTTTTAATTGAACAAGCAGGATTCTCTCCTATTGATCAAAGCCCTCTAGGCTGAGTGCTTTGAAATGCTGTTTTGACCCACAGCCATATTACCTTCAATTTTATCTGATTTTATGTCTGTTTTAAGTAAGATAAATTGATGGAAATAATGAGTGAGTCTCAAGATTGCAATACTGACTGCAGCTTACTACTAAGCGGATCTTACTATGTTGCTGATGTTGCTGTCTATTAGCTCCTAAAAATGTTCTGTATGTTTTTTGTGTGTGTTAAATGTTTTCTTAATGTTTTAATCTTGAATGTTTCTTCTCAGCTCTTTTTAAAATGTAATAATGCTTTCTCTAATTTCTGTCTACTCTTCTGACAGTTGAAAAAGTTCTGTGTAATATTATTGGGCACATAAATAAGAAGTTTAAATGTGTACAGAATGGTTCTGTGATGCTTAGCAGGGGAGTTCGGTTCCTTGCAGTGGCGACAGTGTGGAGCCAACTTATGGATGATAAGGGTTTCTCTATAACTCTTTGGGAACCCAGTGGTGACAAGGATACACAGTGATTTCTTCCCTGATTCTTACCAAAGTAGCAGAAACATAGCCAGCTTTGTTGGTTGCCATGTGTTTCCTTTGGATATGTGGTCATTCCTTTTTGGCATCAGTTTACCAGTGACAAGGAATAGAGTACCCACTGGGTTTCTAATGGACTTTTAAGATGGTATTTGCTTAATATGAAAAAGACATGGTTCTTTCCCAGCCATTGTAAAATTGCTAGTGCTTTTGGATGAAAGGCACCTTAAAAGCATAAGCATTAGAGATTTTGACAATGTTCTCTATATTTGTATTCAGTATTGTTCACTACATGTTTCCTCTGCACTGACACCAGTGTGCCTTAATTTGATATAAAAAAGTCTTAGAAATGATTGGTTGTCCATAACTAGTCAAATGATAAGTTTCAACCCTTCCTTATAAGAAGATTCACTAGTCAAATACCATTGAAATAGAATCTTGAAGAATCGTTTTCATGTCTAAGCTAATGGCTCACTTACTGGAACCAGGATTGTACTGCAGAGGAATTTGAACATCTCTAATCAGAAAATATAGAATTTGATCCATAAAATACTCTGGGGTAGATAGGCCAGAACTGAACCTTACTGATTTAGAAATTTTTTATTTTGACAGAAGCGATCCAAGCAGCGGAAGTTACAGCAGAAGGCCTTACGCAAGAGGCAGCTGAAAGAGCAGAGGCAGGCTCGGAAGGAGAGGCTCAGTGGGCTATTCCTTAATGAAGAAGTGCTGTCCTTGAAAGTGACTGAGGAAGACCACGAAGCAGATGTAGATGTTTTGATGTAATAAGGGTGAATTTATCAGCATTCTTTCTAAGCATTATTCTATCCTTATTTGTTTACATGCATCTCGACCAAACTTTTGTTGGTTAGGGCTGTGCTGATATACTATTCATAATTTAGGTCTGTGCTTCTCAGCAGGTGGTCCTCAGACCAGCAGCTTCAGCATCAGCTGAGAAGTTATTAGAAATGCATACTCTTGGGCCCCACCCCAGACCTAGTGAATCAGAAATGCTGTGGGAGGGGCCTAGCATTGTGTTTTAACAGGCACCAGGTTATTCTGCCACACCCTCTAGTTTTAAGAACCACTGATTTAGTAAATGTTTTGACTATTTAAACTTCAGGGTGGTTAAGTGGGCTTTTTCATAGACTAGTACTTTTACAGTTTAGAAGACTTTAAGGTACTGCTGACAAATAGTTTATTATGTCAGTATACATATGTAGAGATCATAATTCAGTTTCCTTCTTAATGTTATGATTTCTTAGTTTAGTTTTTCTAAAGGGCCATAGCATAATTCTCAATTCCTAGTGGACATCTTTTTTCCAGGTTGGGGCAGGGTGTGGATTGCTGTTTACAATAGTGCCTTCATTAGGTTTAGTTCTGTTTTCATTAATTATTAACTCAAAGGTGTAAAAACAGGCCCTGATATCTTTCGTTAGGTTTGTTTTTGTTTTTCACTTTATGTAAATTCAGAATCCTTTCTGCAAGTGATGACTACTGAGAAAATAATGTTACTAGTGGCGAATTTTAGACATGATGCTATGTTGATTAATATTCAAAAGGAGAAATCAGTTAAGTAAAACAACCAATTCTACTTTTCCACTGCTTTTTGAAATTTTAGGCTGTGAAACTGCCTTAAAGGCAGAAAATATCTCTATCAAGTTCTTTTGTAGGTCTTTTTATTTTCAGCACAGCTCTAATTTTTAAATATTTGGTGTAACAGCTTCTGGCATGTGAACAGGTTAATGTTCAAAATAAACTAAAGAAAACCCTTACAGTTCTGCTAAACTCTATAAATCGCTAGAAATACACTGAGCAGTGAGATATAAAAAAAACTTAGCTTCTTGGCTACTAATAGAACTCTAATTTTAAATGTGAAATCATGGAGTCCCTTTAAATGTTTTCATGGAGAGTTTGTTATGAACATTAGAAGTAGTGTGATTCCTTTTATTTTTCCACACATCTTTAAACATTCACATGGGTTAAAAAAAAGGAAACTGATACTACTGACAATCAAGCTGCTTTCTGACTTTCATAATTTTCTTTTTGTTGTGGAAACTTGGGAGGTAATCATAATTTTGTAGGAGGAGTTGTAATCAATACTTTTTTTTTTTTTTTGCGGTACGCGGGCCTCTCACCGTTGTGGCCTCTCCCGTCGCGGAGCACAGGCTCCGGACGCGCAGGCCCAGCGGCCGTGGCCCACGGGCCCAGCCGCTCCGCGGCATGTGGGATCTTCCCGGACTGGGGCACGAACCCGCGTCCCCTGCATCAGCAGGCAGACTCTCAACCACTGCGCCACCAGGGAATCCCTAATCAATACTTTTTTAAACTCTAGAGTCAGCAGTTGATAGATTCCTACTTTTTTTTTTTACATTGTATCATATCAAGTAACCTGTTAAAAAGATTAACAACTTAGGTTCTTAATTCTCAGTTGATAGAAAGGCTTAACCTTTTCTTACAGTCATGTGTTTTGAAATTTTGATTTTGTTTTGGTTCCTCAAAGGTTAAAGAATTGAAACTGAGGGAAAAAATTGATATATTGCAGCTTTGCTGAGAGGACTGTGGTATGGTTGTAACATTTCGAAGATTACTAAATTCATACTTTAAATTTTTACTAAAATAAAAGTATATACGTATATATGGTTATCAGTTGGAGTAGTCCTTCTGACTTTCCTCCTACCCCCTCTTTGTGCTTCTAACTAGCTTAAAGGGCCCAAAGAGAGCTTGGGGATAGATCCCAGAATATTCTGAGGAAGACAGAAAGGGTCCACCTCGTTGTTTTCCCTTCCAAATAAGAGTAAATGGAGAGAAGAGCAAATACAGGTGAATTCTCTACCTGCTTTTAGCAAAAGCAAAATTCCAGGGAAGGATTGCCTGTTTTCTTTACCTACTCTTCAAGGAAAACAGGCTACTTTTGGAAATCATAGAGCAGCATTTATCTATTAAATACTTGGAAACAGTTTACTTGACAGTGACCAGTAAAAGAAAATCCTAATAAGACCAATTCCTCTACTCTCCCAACAGTCACATAGTCTTATTACCCTAGATTTAACTTACATCACTATTAAACAAGCTTACCAAAGCACCACAGAGCCAATTTTTAAAGTTTATAAAGGTTTGAGTGTTTATAGTAAAGTGCGCCGTGAAATTTTGTGTAAACTGGATGTGCTGTTTTTACGGTACCATAAATTAGAGATAGCTCATTAAGTTGGCTTGGAAGAGATTGAAAGAATGAAAAGAAAAGAAATTAAGCAACTTGGATTTGCTTATGATCGAAGAGGGAGATTACAAAGTTTTTCTCTACCTAACCCCCCCTCAAATAAACAGCATAAAAAGACAAAAAATTCTCGTCTTTGTTAATGTGCTTTCCTTTTTTTTCGGTTTTATTGCCTCTTGTAGGTAATTCAAGTTTGAATTATTTCTTTCTTGGAATAAGTAATAAATTCAGTCTGGTGTCTGTCTGAGTTCAATTTAAAACAAATCCAACTCAATATTTATTTCTTTTTAAATATAAACCCCAACTAACCAATTAATAAAAATGTGAGATTTATTTGCTCCAGTGTCAGTTCTCATCTGTAGAGAGTTGATGTTGGAGCAAATAAAATAAGTCTTTCCTTTTAAAAATAAGCCTTCTTAACTGAGGGCATGATAAAAAATAAGCCTTGTTAACTAAGGGCATGATAAAGTCACATCAGATTTATCCAGAAACATTTTATTAGAGATCTTGTATGTATGTCAATTATATCTCAACAAAACTGGAAAAGAAAAAGATTTCGTAGAAGCCTGTCAGTCCCTACCACAGCTTTTAAAAGTGTGAACCTTGAGTTTAAACAAAATGGCATGTCTTTTTCCACAGTTTTGCAATGGAGTTAAAGTAAGACAATGTAGTATAATGTGTAGTGGAGTATAAAGGGCTAATTCATTCTATCCCAAGAAGAACTTAGAGTAAAATAACTTTTTTTTTCCTTGTCTCATTTTTAGTTAGGTGTGCTGGCAGTTGTGTCCATTTCGTCAGTCCTTTGGGTTAACTAGATATTGCTGAATTAATCCCAGAAACTGACTTGTAATTTGATGACTCCATGAATTGGGTGGACATTTCATTTTATTTAGCTCTTAAAAGTGCTAAAACCCCTCATGAAGGAAAAATTTCAAGAAACTATTGTTATAAAGGTATCCAGATTCTGATGAGCTTTAAAAATTGTGAAATTGATCAAATGTCTTCATATGTAAGCCAAAAATGTTAGTACATGACAAATATAGAAGTCTTGTTCCCAGGATTCTCTAGCAGAATTTTTTGTTTGTGGCTTACTCTATGTAGCCTCATGTGCCTTAAAGGTGAACTCTGTACTTTTCGTCAATATCAGGCTTTTCCAAACTCAAAAGTAATCTAAATGTTTTAATTCGTTTTATAAAATGCCCATGCTGTTGGATATCAGTAAGCAAAGGCATTAAGTCGAGCTGCGTAATCAATGATAAGAGTGTATAACAAAACAAAAACCTTCAGATCTGAAGTTTCATTTGCATAACTTGATTTTTGGCCCAGCTAGATCATGGAAGAACATTGAAGTCAACTAAAGTATAGCTTAATGTATTCTTTTATTTTTTTCCCCTGAAAAAAGTCATAAACCAGAATACTTTTTTTTTTTTTTTTTGGCTACGCTGTGTGGCTTGCGGGATCTTAGTTTCCCGACCAGGGATTGAACCCAGGGCCTCGGCAGTGTAAGCACAGAGTCCTAACCACCGGACTGCCAGGGAATTCCCGAGAATACTTTTTAAAACCAGATAACTCTGGAAAGATAATTTTCAAGGCAAAAATACTTTCAAGAACAGAGATTATATGGCAAGTTGATTCTCTTGTTAACTTTAGGGATTCTTTGTATTCATTCATGTAATAGCTGAACATTCCTTTTCCCTTTAACAAACTACCTTTTAGCACTTCTATCTAGAAGAAAAAACGTTTGCTTCAAATTGGGAGGGGGTTACTTAAAGTCAGTATATAGTATGAGATGGTTGATAGGAAAATTTCCAGTTACATTCAAATAATAGTAGTGATGTTGATTACACTGACATTCAACATGTCTAAACTTAGAGGTAAATTTAATCCTTAAAAGGACTATTAGGTAGAAAATAAGTATTTGTATACACATGTACTGTGGTAATTTTGGATTCATTTTAAGTCTGACAAAGTAAGATAAGTTTTATCTTTACAATGAAATTATGCTAAGTGGCAGGAAGTATCTGAGAGATATTTAGACCTAGGCATCCCTGTCAGTATCTGGAACGTAGCTCCTTAGAAATGCTTAATTCTTATTTCTTTGGAAAATAACTTACTTATTTACTTATTCCAAAAGGCTTAGAAGGAACTATGAAAATTCCTCTAGGTTAACTGGCTATTAAGAGTAAGAAGTCAACTATACTTTGATAAAATTTTTTTTAAGGATAAAAAAGAGTAAGGAGGTTGCATGGTATAGCTGAGTTGACTCACTAAAATTTTATTTTCATATTTTTTCTAATATTAAAATTATTTGTTTTCAGCCCCCCTTCACAATTATATTTTAAATTAAGGTTATTAATGTTGTAACCTAGATCACATAATGGTAAATTAATTTTTAATTAGATATTCATACTGAACTTGGAGGAACTGATTTGGTCTTCTCTGATTTCAATATGTAATACTTTTTATTGTTAAATTTCTTTGTTACATCTTTGTGGTCAATGGAACCTGTGGAAATTATAGGAACCTGTGAAAAATACCAGGAAAACCTGTTATTTTTTTTGTGGTGAGGGATGGGGGTAGAAAAGAGGAGAGTTGTTCTAATTATACATATGCATTTTGACTATATAAAGGTAGATGTAGAATTAATATGTATAAATGACAAGTTAACACTTACTTATTCTGAATTGTTCTAAGGAACAGTGGCCTGAAGCCATGGCTTGTTTTGTGGAGCTGCTTGCTCTTTAATAGTAGCTGACCAATTGGATTTAAGTTGAGACTTTGGGGTTAGGTTATCAAGCTGAGGCTTTTAGGAATGGAGCAGACCATGTCTGTTCCTATAGTGGATCAATTTCATTTCTCCTTTGAGTACTCTAATTTAGATATAGGTATTATCCATTCTAAATCTTTGTGTTGGGAGTTTTATAGAACTGTTTTCAAAAACTATTAAGGATAAACACAAGTATATATAAAACATTTCACAGACGGTTAAAATTTTCAATTTTTTGTTTTAGTTTCAAAGGTTAGTTATGTAGCATCAATATCATAACCAAAGCAAGTAGGAAGTTGACTGGTTTGGAGAATCTTCAAGTAGTCTTAAATACTGTAATGTATCAGGTTGTTAACCAGGATTTTTTTCCTGTATTTCTGCTAAATGTATTACTATATTAATGCACTTTTGTATATATAACTGTCTTCTGTACATTCTGTACTTACTACAATGTATATAAAAGCTGTTTTTCCTGAAGCTGTGAGGGAAAAGCAATAGCTGTAATGCAAGTCATTTCTATTTTGAGTTTCTTCTTGTACTTGAAAGTAGTTGTTCAGTAGTTAAATCTAAATGAGTATATATGGTTGTAATTAAAATGGCAATGTGGCAGAGCTGTCTTTTGAAACTGATTATCAGAATGAAAAGTGTTTTGGTTATTAAGAACTCTTGTAATATTTTAAACTGTCTCTTTTGATGTACCATGAATTCTTACAAACCCACTGCTGCTTACTACTTTATACTTCTGATTCTACTCCTTTTCTTGTCTCATCCCAGAACATTTATCAACAGAGAAGAATTTCTCTCTTTTCTTTTGCTCATGGTTTGGTTAAGGCTCCATAAACTTGTGTTTTGTGAAAGCTCCAATTTCTCAAATGTCATTGGCAAATCATTTTTTTTCCTGGAAAGATCAGATTTCTAGAGAGATTAGCATTCATAGTAAGTGAAAATTAGGTCTAATATTGTTTACAAAAAACCAGATCTATTTTCCTTATATATTGTTCTAGAGTCTTTTTAAGTTATAATTATATAAATGTCTGTGAGCAGTTTTATGTATAGGTACAGAAGCAGTTCAGCTTTTCAGCAGCAACTTTATCTCCTGCCACTAGAGGGAGGTCTGTGGTTGCTCTCTCCTTCGGAAAATGTCTTAGCTGCTTTTCTTTTGTTTTTAATTTCAGAGGTTGGAATCGACCTCATGCTCAAAATTTCTTTTGTGATATTAAATGCTTTGATTTGTTAGTCAAAGGTAAGTTAATTGAGCTTCTTTAATAAAGCCAATATTATTCATGCTTTTCTGTAATCTTCAATTTTTAATAAATGAGTTAGATATTAAGTGAAGTGTCTGTGTCTGTGTGTTTCTTAGGTAGTCTAGAGCTGTATATACTGTTCATTATGGTAGCCCCAGCCACGTGTAGTTATTTAAATGAATTAAAGTTAAAATTTAGTTCCTTCGTCCCATTAGCACCACTTCAAGTGCCCAGTAGCCACAGACGGTGAGAGGCTACTATATTGGAAAAAATACAGAACATTTCCATCATCACAGAAAGTTCTGTTGGATAGTACTGATCTAGATATTTGATGTTTTATGCAGCGACCACTGTCATCATTTTACCAATAAACAGTAATCAGTGACTCAGAACTGCTGCCCACTAATCATTTATTAGTGATTGGTGTGAGAGGAAGAGTGAGCTGTATTTCATTTTCTACTTCATTAAAGCCACTATCTATGTTGGGAACTTGGTGGTTTAATGGAGAAATTTCTCAAATATTGACTATTTCATTTGACTATGAATACAATTTAATGTTTGAATAATGTGGAAATTGGGTGCCAGTTTCTGTTTTGATTGTTGCAAAGAGTGATACCATGGAGCTTTTTATGAGTTTATCCTTCTCTGATGCAAAATCAATTTTAAGTGACAATACTGGGACATAAATTTTTAAAGAATCCATTTTTTAAAAACTGTGCTTACAGATACGTAGAAGTATAAATTTCAGAATCATCCCTCAGAGTGTTTCTTTATTCTTGTGATGTGAGAACCTTAATAGAATCACTGTTACTTAGGTCTGACAATCTCTACCTTCTCCCTCACTATCAGTTTGAATCTCATGGTAAGTGGGATGTTTATATTACATTATCTGTGTTTGTTAGTAATAGCTTGATAGATACTAGATTTAGGTAAAATGTTACTTCCCTTTGTAATGGGTGAAAAACATTAATATTTTTAACATTCCAGTTTATTCATTTGGTTGCCAGGATACCATTATATGCTTTTTTTTTTTTCTTAAGAACAGCAGATAATTGAATTGGTACATTTTCTGCTTTGTCTTATAGAAATCTTGAAGTAGGACAGTAAAATGAATCCCCACATACCCATATTTCAGCTCTTCTCTCATGGCCAATCTAGTTTTCTTTTTCCTCTCTACCCACTCACCTTAACACTGATGATACTAAAGCTCACAGGTAGCATACTTCATATATCATCATATCTCATTAAAAATAATTCCTTAATATCAAATATCTGGTTTACTTGTTTGAAATCAAAACCATAACCATTAGTCTTAATTTCAAAATCATTCTGCTTTTGTTAGCACTAAGGTTGAATAATAATTTTTATTATTGCTTGATAAGTCCTGATGGTGTGTCTTGAGCACATTTTCAGTGAAAACGAGATACGTGTTGCTTTTAGATAAAAACAAAGTCCAGTTTTTTTCCATACTTCTTTGTTAATAAAGCCATGGAATAATTTGGATAGCAGGCAATAGGGAAGGAAATAACTGTTCAAGATAAGCTGAACCAGGTATTTTCTGTCTCACCTACCTCTGGGTTGAAAAGTTTCCTTTTTCAGCCAAATTGGACCACATGGTAAAGATATGAATGTCTAGTATTTGTAAAGAGTTATGCACGGGTACTATAGGGGACATAAGGTAAAAATAGAGATTCTTATGCTTTTATCCCTCAGAAATTAATTTTAGAAAATCTTTTTCAACAGATGTGACCGGGACTGTTGGTTCTGGTTTTCTATTTTAACTTACTGAAGTTTATACTTTCCAAATAAATTGTAGAATTTGAGAGCTTGAAGAGACTTTAGAGATCATTTAGCTTGGTGGTTCTCAAACTTGAGTGTACATCAGAATCCCGTGGAGGGCTTGTTAAAACACAGATGGGCAGGCCCCACTCCCAGAGTTTTGATTCAGTAGGTATTTTTAATGAGTTCCTAGGTGATGCTGATGCTGGTCCAATGAACACATGGAGAACCATTGGTATAGCTCATGCTGGTCCAATGAACACATGGAGAACCACTGATGTAGTTCAATCCCTTTTCCTCTTCCACTTTGCAAATGAGGAAATTGACACTCAGAGGAAAGTGACTTCTTCGCTCCAAACTGGTTAATGGCACAGCCAAATCATCCAAATCCTGAGGTGCCTTGTTCACACCCCAAGCCCAATGCTTTTCGTATTGTGCATTTGTTTCCTTCAGAGAAGGTGCCTCCAAAGGATTCCTTCTGAGTCTTTTCAGAACATTTAGATTTTCTTAGTAGTGGTACATCTTTATTTCCCCAGACTGGGAGTTTCTGAGTTAGAGTCTAGGGATTAAAATTGTCAGCAAAAATGTTTTGCATGCTGATGTACTTTTCTGGGGAGGGCTGTGTATCTTTCATCAAGTTCTCAAACGAGTTTTCTTTCCCCTAATGGCTAAGACTCTGTTCTTTTAGGGCAATTTTGGCTTTTAGAAATAACTAAGGGTCATTTGGAGGGCTGTCTGGTGGTTACGTGCCAGTGAGAAAGCTGGCTATGTTTGGTCAATGAGGTGTGATTTTAAAAGACTGTCTTTCTTGTATGGCCTAAAAACTGGCTTTGATGTATATTTAAAAAAGAGTTCCAAAAGTATTTTGGGCAATGACAACATCATTGGACTAGGTGTTTGGTGATGACATGAAATGTGGATCTTATTAATTTGAATATATTAGCTCTGGCTTATTGATTAAAGTAGCCTTCATTACTTCATAATCATAGCATGTATTCTAGAGAAAAATATTCCACTAATGTTTTAGAAATATTGGGTTAGATTTCATGGAATTGTTTATCAAGTCTGAGATAACAGAACTAGATGGTAATCTGAAAAGTTGAAAGAGGTATAGATTTTTTTGATTTAATGGTCATTAAACCAGTCTCTCTGTTTTGTAGATGAGGAGCTTGAGGCTAAGAGAGATGAAGTGCTTCATCCACGTCCTATAGCTGAATGATGACAAATTAAGGACTAGAATCCAAGTCTCTTGAGCTATAGACTAGTGCTCTTTGCACTGTATAACACTGCTTTGTATCATGCTGTTACTTTTCACACTGTTTTGAGAGAAATCACTATAAGATTTTGGTATAGAGCAGTAGTTAAAGTGTGGACCCCACACCAGCACAATCAGCATTACCTGAGAACTTTTAAGAGGTGCAAATTCTCAGGCTCCACCCCAGACCTATCAAATCACAAACTCAGGGGATGAGGGCCTAGCAATCTGTGTTTTAACACGCTCCACCCCCACCCTGCTGAGAATTCTGACGCATACCTGAGTTTGAGAACCACTAATATAGAGTAATAATTCTCTACTCTGGCTGAACACCAGAATCCTCTGGGGAATTTTTAAAAACTAATCGTGCTTAACCACCCACCCCCCTCACTCACCCAGGCAAATTAAACCAGAATCTCAGGAAGTGAGGCCTGGACATCTATTGTTTTGTAATGAGCATTTTATTTTGGAATAATTTTAGGTTTACTGAAAAGTTACAAAGATAGCACAGAGAATTCCTGTATATCTGTTACCCAGTGCCCTAATGTTAACATCTTATAACTATGGTACATTTGTCAAAACTAAGAAATCAACATTGGTACATTACTATTAACTAAACTACAGATTTATTCAGAGTTATTTCTTCATTCGTGATTTGATTTCACTAGTTTTCCCCCTAATATCCTTTTTCTATTCCAGAATCCAATCCAGGATCCCTCATTGCATTTAATCATCACATCTCCTTAGCTTCCCCCAGTCCGTGACAGTTTCTGTCTTCACTTGTTTTTCATGATCTTGACAAATATAAGGTGAATTGGTCAGGTAATTTGTGGAGTGTCATCCTCAGTTTGGGTTTGTCTGAAGTTTTTCTCATGGTTAAACTGGGGTTTTGAGATTTGGGGAGGTGAAGTACCATTCTCATCACATCATCCTGAAGGGTGCATCCTATCAACGTGACTTTGACACTAGTCATGCTAACTTTGGTCACCTGGCCATTGCAAAGCTATGTTTTCCTTTTCATAGTCTGTTCTTCAGAAGCAAGTCTCTTCTCAGTCCAGCCCATACTCAGTGGTGAGAGGAAATACATTCTACCTCCTGGAGATTTGCCTCTCCATTTATTTATTTATTCAGTCATTTATATCAGTATGGATTCATGGATATTTATTTTATACTTTGGGTTATAGCCTAATACTATGTTATTTATTTTGTTGCTTAATTTTTCCAACTTTGGATGTCGGGAACTCTTTTTTATTGGAGTATAATTGCTTTACAATGTTGTGTTAGTTTCTGCTGTACAGTGAAGTGAATCAGCTATATGTATACCTATATCCCCTCCCATTTGGACCTCCCTCCCCCCCCCATCTTAAAGGTTGGCTCCAGTGTCCCTTTGACCTACCCCTATTCTTTTGTATTTTTAGTGCTTTAGTTTTGGCACTACATGATGCTCCAGCCCTAGAATCAGAATTTCTCCAAAAGGAGCTTTTGAAAAGCTCCTCAGATGATTCTAGTGCAGAATTAAGTATGGGAACCACTGATATTGAGAGTGAACCATATTCTTCTGTAAATCTCCTAATGCCATGATCAGACCAAATCTGATGTTGTATTTTCAAAAAACATAGTCATCTTTGATTCATTTCTCCTCCTCTTCCTTCCATGTTCAATCTTTTCACAGAAGCTGTTTTCTCCTTCTCAGCAACAGGAGCGGCATTTTAGAGACTTTAATGTTCATAGGATCTTGTTAAAATGGCAGACTGATTAAATGGGTCTGTGGTAGGAGCCCAAGATTCTGTCTTTCTAGCAAGTATTTAGGTGATATGAGTGCTGCTGATCCATGAACTGCATTTTGAGTAGCAAGCATCAGAACAACGTTCAGACAGCTTAGGACATCTCAAGAGCCTCCACAGTCGGCCTGACTCCAGTCTACTTTCCAGCTTCATCATCTATGCATTTCTTCATTTACCCTACACTCAAATCAATCAGTCTACTCAGCATTTATAGTATTCACCTTCTGATGTGGCCCCCAAAGTTCATATAATTCACTCCTTTGTATAATCCCCTTCCCTTAGGTGTGGGCTGGACCTAGTGACTTGCTTCTAACCGACAGAATACAGCAAAATGGATGGGATGTCACTTCTGTGATTAGGTTACAAAAGACTGTGACTTCTGTTTTGCTTGTACTCTCTCTTGTCCCCTTGGTTGCTCACTCTGATGAAGCAAGCTGCCATGCTGTGACATGCTCAGTGAAGAGGCCCTCATGACAAGAAACCAAGGGACTGAGGCCTTGGTAGTTCTACCAAGGCCTGTTCAGCCCATGAGGAACTGAATCCTGCCAACAACCGTGAGTGAGCTAGGAAGCAGATCCTTCCCAGTGGAGCCTTGGAATGACTGCAGCCTTGTGAGAGATCCTAAGCTCAAGCACCCATCTAAGTCATGTCCAGATTCCTGACCCACAGAAACTGTGAGATAATAAATGTGTGTTGTTTTAAGCTGTTAAATTTTGGGGTAATTGGTTATGCAGCAATAGATAGCTAATACATTATTTACTAAATATACAATGAAATGACTTCCTGTTGCATCCTTGTTATCCTGCAAAGGAAAACTCAGCTGCTGCTTCCTCATCTATGTATTCAGCAATAGGATGCTTATTATGTAGTAGGCACTGTGGTAAACACTAGGAGATAAGTGGTAAATAAGCAGACACAGTCTCTGCCCTCACACAGCTTACATTATTTTGCTTTGGTTTTCAGAGTTTCACAAAAGATGGAACCAAGATGCATTTCATTAAAGGAAAGCTAGTTTTTAATGCCGAGAAAGTAGGAAGGAAGTAATCTAAAGGAGCTTTAGCCTGTATGCCATTCTTTCTTACAATTAGCAGGATTTATTTGTCTTCCCCACTAGTCCTCATTTTCATTTTTACATCCCCATGGTTCCTTCCTTGCACATGTGCAAATAACTTTGCTAATTTAATATTAATAATAGCTTTGTTAATCTGAGATTAATGAAGATTTAAAATCAAATAGAGTTCTTTACAAAATCCAAACAATGATGTTCTTCATTTTCTCCTGTTTTTGAAAGAGGATATTTATTGAAAGCACGAATACTGTTTGTCTCTTTGTAAAGCCCTGTTCCTTTCAACATGATTTAGGTCATGATAATGCTACTTATTAAGGTTACAAGTTCTAGTCATTGCAACATGAAGTACAGCCATTTATAGGCTGATGAAATGAAGATACTTTATGATTCTTTAATGTTGTAGTGACATGTATTGAAATTCTCTTATTTTAAAATTTTCTTCCATTAAAATAGTTCTCTTAGTATTCTATTATTCAAAATTTATCTGTAGGTATTTGATTTCATTTTATATATTTGTATAATACCATGTATGATAGAAATATGCCAAAATATATTTTAAGATAGTCATCATTTTAGGTTAATTGTGTACAAATTTCCTGAATACCATGATGCTTGTGTCTGTTTATAGCTAGAATTAACTCATTAGCTTATAAATTTAGAGTTTCTAACTGCCTTGCAAGGGAAGGATAGACACTCAGTGAGCCTAGCAACACTGATTTGTGATTAATCATTTTACTTAGTGACTCATCTATGATCACAGTACAACAAAAGTTTCATGTTTGCTTAATGGTATTAACTCCATTTATCTCATGTGCAGTCAGAAAATTGCCTTGTCACCAGAGGACTATATCTAAATAAGACAGTTATTAAAAGATTTATTTCCATTGAGAGTGTGACCATTTAAAACCTCCCCAAAGAATTCAGATTAAGTAAATACTTTATTATATAATTTAAAACACCATCATTTGTAGCAGAGGAGTTTGACACCTAGCTTTTCCTTGATTTTTTTTGTCTTAACTGTATATTTTTATTTACTTTTTTTATTGGAGAATAGTTGCTTTACACTGCTGTGTCAGTTTCTGCTGTACAGCGAAGTAAATCAGCCATATGTATACATATATCCCCTCTTCTTTGGATTTCCTTCCCATTTAGGTCACCACAGAGCACCAAGTAGAGTTCCCTGTGCTATACAGTAGGTTCTCATTTTCCTTGATTTTTGAAAGAAATATGTTTTTAAGTTAAAAATTTCAAATTCTCCATCTACCTTTCCCCATGTTACCACATACATTTCTTCAAGTAGTTGATGTTTTCCTCACTTTTAAAATTAAATTGTCGACCAGTTCTATCTGATATCTGATCTTTTTGTGAAATTTTGTTAGTTGTTTTAAGTCACCATTTGGTATACATGTAAAACACTATAAAGGAATAGGAAGTAAACATGGAGGATGCCTGATTACCTAGCACTTCACATTGGATGGAAATGATGCCATCCTTGTTTGCATACCTCTGGAAGAAATTAAGTGTAAATTTTGATGGCCTGGTTTGTATGTGTGTTCTTTGATTCAGGATTGTGCATAGCTAGTTGGTTTGAGTTTGAATGAACTAAAATGAAACCAAAAGGATACAATTTGCAAAATCCATACTCTAGGAAACACAACAGAGCAAACAACCGAATTTCCTGAACAAAAACTTGCAGGGAAAACAAGAAGATGGAGGGGGAATCCTAGCAATTAAAAGAGATATGAGAGGGACTTTCATGGTGGTGCAGTGGTTAAGAATCCGCCTTCCAATGCAGGGGATGCGGCATCCATCCGTGGTCAGGGAACTAAGATCCCACATGCTGCGGGACAACTAAGCCCGTGTGCTCCACAGCAACTGAGCCCGAGTGCTCTGGAGCCCGCATGCCACAACTAGAGAGAAGCCCACAAGCCTCAGAACAGGGTCCACAAGCCGCAATGAAAGATCCCGCGTGCAGCAACTAAGACCTGATGCAGCCAAATAAATAAATACATATTTAAAAAAAAAGAATTGCTGCAATTCTCCTTAATCTCCTCTCTCTGGGGCTCCACCTCTCAGTAGCTCCCTCTCTTTTCCACCAATCTGCTGCAGGGTTGAAATTCTATCATAGGTCATTTAAGATTTATTTCCTAGAATCCTGTTAAAAAGTTTACAGCCCTAGGAAGGGGAACATGCCATACCATTACTTCCTTTTAACATACTTCTATAACCTGATTAGGCAAATTGTCCTAAGTGTATATACAACCTGGACACAGGAGCAGGCTTCCCAGTAAGTTCTGGATGCAGAGTCAGAACAAACAGCAATAGTTCTGCCACTGCCTACGCTCTGCCCTTCATGGTTGAGGGGGAACAGAAGAGTAAAAAATGAAAAAGAGTGAGATGAGCAAAGTTTTTCTTTGACACTACCACCCTCTTTTTCTGTACAATCCTCCATGCTCTCATTACCCTTCCTTCCATCCTCATGTGGATTTGCAATTGAGAGTTGCTTAGAAAAAGAAAAAAAAGAGTCAGATCCCCAGGCTCTATGCCTAGGGATTCTGATCCAGCAGATCTAGGTGGGACCTGGGAATCTATATTTTAACACTTTCTTCCAAGTGACTCTGATTCTTGTCTTCCCCATACCACACTGAGAATTACTGATTTAAGGTCATAGAGATGACTGGAGGGCAGTTGCGACTGAGGTTTTACACCTGAGTTTGTGCATTTGGGCTGATGTTGCTACAAAGCCTGGAATAAGGATAAATCATTTATAACAAAATACACTACCTAGGCGCTTGCTGGTCAGAGCAATGATTTCTAACAACTTAGCAACCATGTTTGAGGAAGAGTTCAGAAAGTCATGTCAGGGCGGGGGATGGGGAGGAAAGTGAGACAAAACGGCTGCCACTGACCAACTGCACATGTGCAGTAAGGGGGAGATGTGAAGAGTGGAGATGGTTATCGATCTCAGAGGGGCTTTTCCTGTCCAGATATAAAGGAGCATAGGCACCTACCTGAGTAGGTATAGCTATTAAAGTGGTGTTACAGAGCAGAAAAGACAAGAGGGGTGCTGGGGTGAGAGAAGTGGAGTCAGAGATGGAGCTAAGAAGGGGCAGGACTAGAGTTTGAACCTATGACCCTCTCACTCCAAAGCATTACTTTTTAATCCTTCCACTATTTGAGGAACTCAGCAGAATTCAGTTCAACTCAATAAGCCTTCATTGTTGGCAATCATGGATGTTCTCTGGACCGTGCAGTAACTACAAAGATGATGATACTAAAGCACTCTACTCACATTTTGTCACTTATCTTCACTGCAGAGGTAGGTACTATTATTGTTCCCATTTTATAGATACTCACATTGAGGCACATAGGCGTTAAGCAATTAGTCCAGATCACACAGCTATAAGTTACAGAGCCAGGATTTGAACTGTGGCAGCAAGACTCCTGAGCTTCACTGTCCAATTTGATAGCCACTAGCCACAAGGGACTATTGAGCACTTGAAATATAACTAGTTCAAATTGAGACATGCTGTAAATTTAAAATATACACCTGGTAATTTAACCAAGGAGGTGAAAGACCTGTACACTGAAAACTATAAGACATTGTTGAAAGAAACTGAAGAAGACATAAATAAATGGGAAAATATTCCATGCTCCTGAATTGGAAGAATTAACATTGTTAAAATGTCCACATTACCTAAAAGCAACCTACAGATTCAATGCAATCCATTTCAAATTTCCAAGGACATTTTTTTCACAGAAATAGAACCAAAAATTCTAAAATTTATGTAGAATCACAAAATACCCTGAGTAGCGAAAGCAATCCTGGGAAGAAAGAACAAAGCTGGAGGTATCTCATACCTTGATTTGAAACTATATTACAAAGCTGTACTAATCTAAACAGCATGGTACTGGCAGAAAAACAGTTACATAGGTTGAGAGATCAGAAATAAACCCTTAAGGGACTTCCCTAGTGGTCCAGTGGTTAAGACTCCATGCTCCTAATGCAGGGGGCCCAGGTTTGATCCCTGGTCAGGGAACTAAATCCCACATGCCACAACTGAAAGATCCTGCACGCTGCAACTACAGATCCCGCATGCCTCAACGAAGATCCCACATGTGGCAGCAAAGATCCTGCATGCTGCAGCTAAGACCTGGTGTAACCAAGTAAATAAATGAATAGTTTTTTAAAAAAGAGAGAATATTTACATTTATTTTAAAAAAAGAAATAAACCCTTACATATATGGACAACTAATTTATGACAAAAAAGCAAAGAGCATACAATGGAGAAAAGACAGTCTCTTCAATTACAGGTGTTGGGAAAACTGAAGAGCCACATGCAAAAAAATGAAACTAGACAGCTGTGTTACACCATACACAAAAATCAACCCAAATGGATTAAAAACTTGAACGTAAAACTTGAAACCATAAAACTTCTAGAAGAAAACATAGGCAGCATACTCTTTGATGTTGGTCTTAGCAATCTTTCTGGATATACCTCCTCAGACAAGAAAAGCAAAGCAAAAATCAACAAATAGGACTACATCAAACTAAAAAGCTTATGCACAACAAAGGAAACCATCAACAAACCAAAAAGACAATCTACTGAATGGGAGAAGATATTTGCAAATCATATATCTGATAAGGGGTTAATATCCATAATATATAAAGAACTCATATAACTCAACAACAACAAAAACAAACAACCCAATTAAAAAATGGGCAGAGGATCTGAATAGACATTTTTCCAAAGAAGATATATGGATGACCAATGGACACATAAAAAATGTTTAACATTAATTTTCAGGGAAATGCAAGTCAAAACCACAGTGAGATATCACCTCACGCCTATCAGAGTGACTATTATCAAAAAGGCAAGACATAACAAGTGTTGGTGAGGATGTGGAGAAAAGGGAAGCCTCATACACTGTTGGTGGGAATGCAAATTGGTGCAGCCACTATAGAAAATAGTAGGAGAATTCCTCAAAAAATTAAGAATAGAACTACCATGTGATCCAGCTATTCCATTTCTGGGTATTTATCTAAAGAATACAAAAATCCTAATTCAAAAAGATATATGCACCCCTATGTTCATTGCAGCATTATTTACAATAGCCAAGATAGGGAAACAAACTAAGTGCCCATTGACGGATGAATGGATAAAGATGTGGTATATATATATATGCACAATGGATACTACTCAGCCATAAAAAAGATGAAATCTTGCCTTTTGTGACAACATGGATCAACCTTGAGGTATTAAGTGAAAAAGTCAGACAGAGAAATACAAATACTGTATGATTTTACTCATATGTGTAATATAAAAGCAAACAAACAAAAACAAAATAAATGAAAAAGCAGAAACAAATATGTAGATACAGAGAACAGAGTAGTGGTTACCAGAGGGGAAGGGGTGGTGGTGGGGAGGGTGAAATGGGTATGGTGACAGATGGAAACTAAATTTTGGGGGGCCATAAGCATGCTGTAGTGTATACAGAAGTAGAAATATAATGTTGTACACGTGAAACTTACATAATGTTATACACCAGTATTACCTCAATAAAAATAAACTTTAAAAATACACACCAGGTTTCAAAGATGTAGTATGAAAGAATATAAAATATCTCAATGATATTTTTATATTATTACATATTGCAATGTTAATATTTTGATATGAATTTAAATATATGAGCACAATTAAATTTATCTATGTCTTTTAACTTTTTTAATATGGCTACTAGAGAATTTTAAATCACATGTGGCTCACATTATATTTTCATTGCACAGATCTGCTCCAGTGGCTGCATGCTAAAACCACAACTTTTGCTTGAATTAAAATGGTTCACACTGTCAAGAAGCTTATAATTTGAGTAGGGAGGATAAAAGAATCAAAATTTTTCTTAAAATTGTATTATAATTAAGTGCTATGAAAGAGAAAGAAGAGAGACTTTCTAGCATGTCATGCGGCAGGGGGAACATTTAAATTGGTCCTTAGAAAGATTAATAGTGAAGGTGAGGATAAGAGGAAACATGGGTACATTTGGGAAAAGGCTAGTAGTCCAGTTTGGGACACATGGTACAGCAAGGAGAATAGAAGATGAGGCTGGATAAATGAGGATCAATTCTTAGCAGGACTCAAATATCAGGCCATGAAGTTGGGACTTTGTGTTGTCCGTTACAGGGAGCCACAGACAGGTTTCAAGCAAAGTTGTCATAAGACGACTTGGTTTTAGAAATGTTAGCCTTCCAGCTGTATTGAGGGTGGCCGTGGAGAGGTTGGAGACGAAGAAACTGGTGATAGGAAACAGGAGGCTGTACCAATAATTCAGGGGAAAGCACAAAGCCCCTGAACTTGATTGTTGGCATTAAGAATTAGGAAGGCATGGGTTGACATGGAAAATAATGCTGAAGTAGAATCATTAGATTTGGCAGTAGGTTGATGCAAGTCCCAGAGAGTGAGTCAAGGATTCAGTAAATGCAACCAATGGGGTTCCCCAGTTTTGGAGACTTGACAAAGCAGGTCAAAAGGGTCAGGGGTTCCTGCGTTCTAGACATAAAATGACTTAAATGACTAACCTTAGGGTCTAGGCTGGCTCAGAGGCAAGTGAAGGCTAGCAGGAGGGAGGACAGGAGGGAAGAAGAAAGGCAAGCCTCGAATCGCTGGGATCTCAGTTTTCCTGTCTGAAAAAAGGAGATTGAACCAGATGATCTGTTAAGTGTCCTTCCAAGGCCAATATTCATTCTAAGACTTGTGCTGACAGTAGAGGATGTCAATAGGGCATAATAAAGTTACTATTTTGTTCTCAAGATCTATTTCTATTAGCTGCTTCTCCCACCCACTCCCACCCCCCGGAACTTGTGATCAACTCTCTCCAAAGAAAGTTTTCTATTGCAAAAAATTTCTAGATGCTAAATTTGATGACAGGGATGGGAAAGAAAAGAGAACTTGTGAAATATTTAAAGATCAGTTAAACGGTTTGCTGCCCAAGAGGCTACAATGACTAAGAGACGAAGGAAAAAATATATAACTTAACTACAAGGAGTTACCGAACCAAAGTGATTAGCATCAGCTTAAAACTTTCAGGCCTTCCCTTCTTATTGATTTTAAGCAGAATCAACCCGTAAACGATAATAGTGCAAAATTTAAATTACCCACAGCAAGTGCCGCTTTTCAGGGCCTGTCAGACAGCGTGCTGTTCTTTCAACTGCACTTTGCATGTACGAAACAAATTAATGTGGACAGAAAACAGTTGTAATTTGGGCCAGTTTACCAGTGTATCTTTTCACTGCATACAATTACTTTTGACATTAAATGGTCTTAATTACACATATAATATGATCCATGGTTTTGTACATAGATAGCCCTGCTGATGAAGAGAGATGATCCCGGTAGCAAGCGCTGCTGTCAGGCTCCTTCAGAGGCTGAGGAGAGGAGGAATGACCAAGAAGGTAGAGAAGCAGGAACAAATATGATTTCAGCAGGGAGGGGTCCACAAAATGCTTCTCCCTCTGGGAATTTCACATATCTCAATACATAGCCAGTCCGTATCAAATTGTCACGTGGGCAGCCAGAGAACAGGGAGGAGGCCTGGAAGAGAGTGGGGTCCTCGGAGGCAGGGGTAGAGAAAGTTTGCAGACTATGTCTTTGTGGTTTAGGATGCTATAAACCGATGACTTGGAAGCTGGAATGCTAAGTGACAGTGTAGTCATCCAGTACCCTTACAGCAAAATTAGGTTGCCATATTTGTGATGTCTTTATTACAATATGTATCCGATGGACTCTAGGAACCACTTCCATCAGTACCAGGGATTGAGAGAAGCTTTTACAAACACAGATTCCCTGACTCCCAGGCTCCACACCAGACCTACTGAATTAGACTTTTTGGAGGTGAGGCCTAGGAATATACACTTTAATACGTTCCCAGAAGTTTTGGATGCATACCAGAGTTTGAGAACTATTACCTCACTAGAGCAGAAATCCTTGAGGTGCGTATCGTGTCCTGTGTAGTGCCTGGCACAGTGATGCTTAGTGAATTATTACAGAGCAAGAGATTCTAATAAATGACTGGCTTTTACACTACTTGCCCAAAGCCAAGTTTTCTTTTCCTTCGTTAGTTCTTCAATATCTGTGAGCAGTAACAGAGTGATAGAGAACCCAGTATAGGCAGAGAATATTACCTCCTTCAGAGAAAATTGAGGCTATAGCTTCAAGTCCCTCAGCTTCCTCCTTGCCTTGCTTCTGTTCTTAAACAGAAAGAATTCAGTCTATTACCATTACAATATTAACTGGAGATTTTTCATAGTTGCCTTTAACAGATTAAGGAAATTTCCATCTATTCCTGGATTGCTAAGAGTTTTTTTTTTTAATCAGGAATGGAGGTTAAATTTTGCCAAAAGCTTTTTCTGCATCTATTGAAACCATTTTTCTTTTTTGTCTGTTAATACGGTAATTACACCGATTTTTGAATGCTTAAACTGTGTGTTTCAGCAAATCATGGAAGATTCCAAAAGTTTTCACTAAATACTCTTAACCAGAGATAATGGCTTAGCTTTGGTCCTAACTTATTTGCTGAGATAATTTCAAAAGTTAAAAAATTTTTTGGTTTGTTTCATTATTGCTGATTTCTTTTTTTAAAAAAGAATAATATCCCTGTATTGAGAGAAACTGAAAAGGTAACATGATTTGAGGTAGTATAAAAACATAAATGCTTTAGGGAAGTGTTTGCTATATATCTTGTATATGTGTCTATTGTATTTCCACTTTGTTAACACTATTTAAAGAGTGATATTATCACGCTCATTTTCTGTTAGACCCAGCTTTATTTGCCTGTGCTTACAGGAGGCAAGTGATCTTAGGACTGAAAGGAATGATCTCCCAGTAAATTACTGTTAGCTCTGATACCGGATTCTCACTACCTTCCCCATTAACCATCTAAGTATCTATGGAGATAACATTGCAATTTGTTTGCTTTATCCTATACTTGTAGGTGACATCCAGCTCTTCTCAGTCAAAGAAGTGATAAAGTGTTAGAGATACCAGGTCGGCTTCTCTTGGAAAGTTTACTTTGATTATGTAGTAAGTGTCCTGCTGTACAGTAGCCAATGTCAGTTCGTTCACCCTATTTGATGGTTCTTCTTTTTTATGGTTGATTGGGCCAGGGCAGATGTTTGTGTGAAAAGTCAGGCAGATTATTCTTTTTTCGTGATCCACGATAAATAAGATTCTCATTCTCACTCCAGTCTCTCTGTCCCTCCCCC
>NW_020175311.1:123478-143340 GCF_003031525.2 Neophocaena asiaeorientalis asiaeorientalis
CCTGTCACTACATTTCATTATTTGGACCTCCCCCTTTCCCCAAACTGGACCATCACAGCCACAGAAAGTATCCTTTTCCCCCAAGGTATCATTAGCTCTAGACCTCTTTTGGGCAGATCTTATTCCCTATTGCCAGACACATTTAGGCATTGTTACATTGCTAGTAGAAAAGCCTGATGCTATGGCTTCTCTCCCTGTCCATACTGCTGCCAGAGGGAGTTTCCTAAAACACAGGCCTCCTCTAGTCAAAAGTCTTCAGGAACTCTCCGTTACCAACAGAATGAAGATAAAGCTTCTTAGCTTGGCATTCAAGGCCTCCCCAAAGTTGTATTGTATGATAGCATCATTTCTTTTTTTTTCAACATCTTTATTGGAGTATAATTGCTTTACAATGGTGTGGTAGTTTTTGCTTTACAAGAAAGTGAATCAGTTATACATATACATATGTCCCCATATCTCTTCCCTCTTGCATCTCCCTCCCTCCACCCTCCCTATCCCACCCCTCTAGGTGGTTACAAAGCATGGAGCTGATCTCCCTGTGCTATGCGGCTGCTTCCCACTAGCTATCGGTTTTACATTTGGTAGTGTATATATGTACATGCTACTCTCTCATTGTGTCCCTGCTTACCCTTCCTCCCTGTGTCCTCAAGTCCATTATCTACCAGACCTACTAGAGGATAGCATCATTTCTTAAAGACTGTCCCCACCCCCAACTTTGCTCTCGTTTCTTCCCCACTATGCTCCGAACTGCCTTGCCTCTGCTCCTTTGTGCAGGCTGCTCCCGCTGCCAGAAATTCTCTACCCAACTTCTCTGTCTGTTGAAATTCCATTTATCCTTCAAGGTTCAAGTAATCGTCACCTCTTCTCTCCCTCCATTCAGAAGTAACTGCTTCCTCCTCAATACCTCTGAATAACATTCTTCAGCAACCCTGGCGGCAGTTGCCTAATATCCTGCTGGCTACTGTCTGCCACTGGAGGGCAGGGACCAGGTCTGCCGTGTGTCTGTAGCCTCCATAATGTCCAGCACAGTGTCATGGACTCACTGGGCTCTCCATTTTGGGTCTGACAATGCTCTGCATTGATCTGGCTCTTGCCTGCTACCTTAGCCAAATCTCTAGCCACCCTCCTCCTTTCCACAGCACACTGGCTTTCTGTCAATTCTTCAAAAGTGCCAACTGCTCTCCTACCTTGGGGCTTTTGCCCACACTGTCTTCACTGCCTGAAATCCTTTTCCATCCATTCGCCATCTGGTTAACTCCTACTCATCCTTCTCATGTCAGCTTAAAACATCGCTTCTCAACGAAGCCTGCCTTGACCTCTCAGAAAAACTGTATGTTTATCACCTCACCAGACATCTCATAAGTTCGCAGTCACGGGAGAGGGAGGGAGGGAGAGTGGAGGTCTCAGAACAGACCTACCCTCTCCCTCCACCGCCATGACTAAAGGCCTGCCCTGTGGGTTGTTGGTCAGGAGTGAATACTTTGGGTTTCAAGGATAACACAAGACCTGCTGCTCCCCAAGGATGCCTTGCCCTTCCCAGCCCATTCTCTTGCCCCTTGGGGCACAGTGTTTCTTAAGACTCTGCCAAGTTACCTGCTTATCATGAAAAAGAGCAGCAAAATGTGCCAGAAAGAAGAGTCAGGTCAGGTGGGGCCTAAAGCTTCGTTTGTTATCGTGAGGCCTCTTGTCTTAGAACCTCATGATGTCTTGGTTCTCAGTGGTCTGGGATTTGAGATCAGAACTAGGTAATAAGAGTAAAAGATAAAGTTAGACAAACTCAGAGGTAGGAATGGAGGATGGAGAACAAAGCATATATGGGAGCAGGACTTGTAATGAGGAAGATCAGGGCAGAATGATGGCATTCTAATTTTGTTGATTTTGGAAGGGCTTTCCATTACTTTCTACTGCTTCCGAGTTGTGAAATTTGCCTAAAGTTAGCCTTTTAGGCAGAGGTTACGAATTGGCAATTGCAGTCTGGATCTGGTCCTCAAACTTGTTTTAGTTGGCCAACACAGTGTCTATAAAACATATTTGAATTAGTTACCAACATTTAAGGACTGGAAGATTTCATAGAAAACTTTTTATTTTTGGCTTCTGTTGAAAAAATTGGAAAATCTGGCTGCCCAGGCCCACGTTCCCATCCAGCAACAGTCAGCTGGAACTGAGTACCGCCATCCCTTTTGGATGAGACATATTCTTTCCCAGTTTTCCACAGTTCCCATCCAATTTGCTTCACTTATTTATGTTACCTGCCTGGCTCTGTAGGAATGTGAGTTTGCAACCCTTGACTTTTTCAAGTTTTATTATGGAAAAAATCCAACATATACAAAAGTAGAGAGAATCATAAGATGAACCCCCATGCACACACCATCCAGTTTTAACAACTGCATTCATAGCCAATCTTGTTACATCAGTGCCCTCACCCATTCTCCAGCACTGCTACCTCCTACCCCTGGATTATTTCGAAGCAAATCCAGACATTATATCATCTTATCAGTAAATATTTCAATATGTGTCTCTAAAAGATAGACCCTTTTTATCAACAGAACCATAGTATTACTATCACAGCCAAAACATGACCAAGTATCCACTCTAACGTTTTAATTCTTCTCCATGTTATTCACTTCATTTGATTTCCTTTCTCTTTCTTTGAGGATAAATAAGAATAAGAAGTGTTGGTCTAGGAACGGGGAATGGGAGTAGAAATATGACTAGGATATCCTGTTCTCCAGAAAGTAACAGATGGAATGATTCCTTGTGTCTGTGTGAGATCTTTATCCCTTTACACGTTTCTGATTTTTTAAAAAAATATGTCTGATTTCACTTGCTCCCTAGAACAACTTTGTTTGCATGGGGCTGGGTTTTGCTTTCACAATTTTGTATGAAACCACATAGATACAATGGGTTAAGTGGGTTTTGCAAATTACAGAGATAGTAATAGAGCTGCCATAAGAACCCAGACCACCTGACTCATAGTCAGGCCTCTTTCTGTTGTGCTGCATATGAAAGGCATATGTGATGATAGGACGCAGTATAGAGTAATAGTAGTGAGCCTTTCCTGAGCACTAACTCTGTGGCCAGGAGCTGTGATAGGTACATAAGTTATGTTATATTATTTATTCCTCTCATCAGTTCTCTATTATTCCGATCTTAGAGAGAAGAATGCTGAAGACATAGAGGTTAGGTAACTTTCTCAGGAACAAATAGCTGGAACAAACAACCGGCAGAGCTAGGATTGGAAGCCAGATCACTCTAACACTAGCATCCCTGTGCTTTACCACGTTATTAATCTTGACAGAGGAAGTGCTTTAGAGTCAGAAGGATTTGACTTCGAATCCTAGCTTTTATTCACTTTGTGACTGTGGGCAAAAACTGTCTCATCTTCATTTATTTATTTTTTTCCTCATCTTTAAATGGAAATAATAGTACCTAACTCCTAGGATTAATGGGACGATCAAATAAGATCATTCATTTTAATTATTTAGCACATCACTTGGCACAGAGTAAAGGCTCAATAAATGAAAGCTACCAAATGGGGGAGGTTTATAATAGTACTATAGCCACCAAAGTGCCTCAGCAAAAGGATCAGTTCTATCTTACGTTATCCCAGCAACATGTGGTTCATGATTTGTGTTTCTATACATTTCTATATGGGAAGTAAAATGAAAGTATGCTTTATACTTTGAAATGAAAGAGCGTTTTTCATTCTAATTCTAAAGATTTTAATTGTCAAAGGCACAACAGGTTTGATGCGGAAATTCCAAATCCAGTCTGCCACAAAGCCTCTTGGCTTTTCATCCTAAGAGCTAACTTCTCAGATACTTGGAAACTAGTGCCAAGTGATTCTGGAAACCTTTTCTGGAGTTTAAGGGGAAGACGTATGTTTGAGAAAGTCTTGGGAGGGTGTAAACATTTCACAAATCTGGTCAATCGCCAGCCCCCAACCCCAGGGAGGTGGTATAATGGGAGGGTGATTTCAAGCTCCCGTGCTCACTTTTCCCCATTTCTTATCACCTACAGATTCCAAAGTATTTTAGGGATGAGGTCAAAGAGCAAAAGTGGGTGGGCTAAACAAAGTGGTATAGAATATACCAAACAGAAACAACTAATTTTTTGAAAGATATTGCCTATGTTCTGGGAGCCAAAAAGGCAGGGGCCAAGGACAGGCCTGCTAATTTTTACTGGCCTCAGGGAAATAAGGTTAAGGGCAGAGAGCACAAGGGTCTGCATAAGGAGAATCCTTGCACAGCTTTCACTTAGCTAATGTATTAGTTTCCTATAGCTGCTGTAAATAATTATCACAAACCTGGTGGCTTACAATACATATTTATTATCTTTTAGCTCTGTAGGTTAGAAATCCAACATGGGTCTCAGTAGGCTGAAATCAAGGTGTCAGCAGAGCTGCATTCCCTTCTGGAGGCTCTGGAGACTAGTATGTTTCCTTGTCTTTTCCAGCCTACATTCTTTTTGACTCATGATTCCTCTCTTCCATCTTCAAAGCCAACAAGGCCATTCAGAGTCCTTTTCACATCTCATCATTCTGACCTACTCTTCTGCCTCTCTCTTTTACTTTTAAGTGCCTTTGTGCTTACATTGGGCCCATCCAAATAATCCAGATCATCTCTCTGTTTTAAAGTCAGCTGATTAACAACCTTAATTCTATCTTCTACCTTAATTCTCCTTTGGCATATAACGTAGCGTACTCACAGGTTCCAGGGAATAGGACATGGACATCTTTGGGAGGAGGTATTATTCTGCTTACCACAGCTGCTGAATGTTAGAAAGAGAATTGGCCCCTCTTACTAAAGAGAGAATAGATTAGGGACAGTTGTGGGACTTCAGCAATACCGACAGATTAAGTTTCAGGTGTTATTTGTAAAATGGCCTGCTATACACCTGCTCTTGAATGGGAAGATAGCATACTTGTAAGTATGACAATTTGTTCCCAATGATTTTCTAACTTTAACACAATTTCGATTAAAAGGGGAAAATAATCAAGAAAACCAAAAAATAGTCTTGAAAGTAATAAGGAAGACTCATCTCACTACAAATTAGAGCAAGCTACAAAGCAGTAATTTTTAAGATGGTCATGCTGGCTCAAAAGTGAGATATTTATCAGTGGAAAAGAGGAGAGAGGTTGGAAGTAGCTTTAGCATATATAACATTAACAGATGTCAAATATACACCATAAAGCAATGAGCAAAATATTTTATATTAAGTAAGCACTTTGAGACAACTGGATAGCAATGCAGAAAAAATTAGAACTACACATCTCCTACTATAGGGCACAATTGATCTCAGCTGGGATTTTCACTGAGCTAAAATCAGGTAAGGGGCTTCCCTGGTGGCGCAGTGGTTGAGAGTCCGCCTGCCAATGCAGGGGACACGGGTTCATGCTCCAGTCCGGGAAGATCCCACATGCCGCGGAGCGGCTGGGCCTGTTAGCCATGGCCGCTGAGCCTGCGCGTCCGGAAACTGTGCTCCACAACGAGAGAGGCCACAACAGTGAGAGGCTCGCGTACCGCAAAAGAAAAAAGAAATCAGGTAAAATCAAATCTAGGAATAGAATAGACAACTCTTCATAAGCACAATTATTTGATAAAGTATAATTACAACTGTGGGGAAGAGGACAGACAATTCACAGAACAAAAAAAGCACATAACATAAATCAATACTTGAAAAAATATGTATACCTCATTATAGGATAATGAAGTAGAAATACAAAAAAGTTCCATTGTATACCTACTTAACCAAAAAATTGTTTTGAAAGATAAAACCCAATATTCTTGAGGCTGGGGGAAATACAAAATGTTAGAAATGATGATCATAGTAACTGCAGTAGCCAACCCACATTCCTCATAACATTTCTGTGCAGGGGGACTTGATTTCTCCCATGTAATGATGGAGGAAACTGTGACTCAGAGAGGTGGGGTAACTAGTCCACCCTCACATAGCTAGTATAGGCAGAACCAGCTTAATCAAACTTTGTTGAAGTCCAAACCCTGTTTTTAAGCAGAACTCCTTCTACAGCAATATGCAACTAGAGCAATGAAAAAATTCTTACCCTTTGACTAATGTATTCCAGGCCCAGAAATGTAGCCTGAGAAAATAATTTCAAAGAAAAAACAACCTCTCTATATCCATGTCTATATCTAACTATGCACACAAAGATGTCTATTAATTCAACCAATAGCTATTGATTGCTCATAATCTACCAGGGGAAAAACTATAAGCAAATTCCAATATACGAATGTAAACATTAAAATGATCAATGTGAAGAATATGATCAAACATGTAAAAGAATTTATGAAATGATGTTAAAGGAAAAAATAAGTTGACCACACTATTGGATATCCTCTGTGTAGAAACGACTGGTCACAGGGTGAGATTCATGAGCTAAATTTAATCAGAAAAGTTTTGTGACTTGGGATGGGAATTGCGGGAAATTTCTAATAAGGACTTTTTCAGTGGGGAACCCTGTTGCTTGACCTTGGCGAAACCGGGGGTAAGTTTTAGTGTTGATTGCCTATAAAAGCCAACTTTGCAAAAGTGGTGGTCTTGGCGCCCCAAATGCCACTAATTGTTTAAACGATTGCAAGACTAAAAAAAAAAATTAATCACTAACCTGCTTTTGAAAGGACTTTTAAAAATTTCCTTCCTGAATACCTCTTAGTTAATGCAGACTTGTGAGCAGGGGAACCCTTCTGGGGCGCTGGCTTTGTCAGTCCCTGGCTCACCAGGCTTTCTTCTCTGATGAAGAATTGTTCATGTTTTCTATAGGAAGGAGTTTGATCGTATTAAGCCAGCGGTCCCCAACCTTTTTGGCACCAGGGACCGGTTTTCGTGGAAGACAATTTTTCCACGGCAGGTGCGGGGCGGGGAGGGGAATGGTTCAGGTGGTAATGAGAGTGATGGATGAAGAAGCTTTGCTCTCTCGCCCGCCGCTCACCTCCTGCTGTGTGGCCCGGTTCCTAACAGGCCGCGGCCCGCTACCGGTCCGCGCCTCGGGGGTTGGGGACCCCTGTATTAGGCCATTCGATTTACAAAATATTTCCCGAACTCCTTGGGTTAGCCAGTTGGAATTTCACATTGGAAAAACTCTGCCATAAATGGACAATTGTTTCTTGTTTGACCTCACTGGGAGCAACTCGGCAGCTACTGGGGGACAATCTAATGCCCAAAAGAAGAACAGAATGAAATAGACTGATGTGACCATTGGGATATTTTCAAGCTGAAGATCTCATGTGCACGTTTGTGCAAAAGAGAAAAGAGCCAGTAATGCCAAAAGAAAGAGAGAAGAGCCAATAATGCAGAGCTCAGAGCATGACTAGGACAGAGCATTTGAGTGCAACAGGTCCCTAAGGGAAGAGGTTATTTAGGTTTTTGATCCACATTGAGGGAATTTTTGGATATGGTGTAAGGTAAGAGTCCACCTTTATTTTTTTGCAAATGGATATACAGTTTTCCTAGCACCATTTGTTGAAGAGACTGTCCTTTCCCTATTGAACGGTCTTGGCACCCTTGCTGAAAATCATTTGGCCATATATATGATCCATGAACTGCTTTTATAAGTATTGCCAGACAAACTATACCAATAAACTAAACACACACACACACACACACACACACACACACACACACAAAACCACTAAAATAGGAACATTTTGGAAGCATTGGATTCAAAGTAGGAGAGAGTTGGTCACATTCATGCTCTGATTTTGCCTTGCTTTTTAAAGTATGACACTTCCAGATTCCAATGATATTGTATGTTCATAGACTGCTTATAATTCACCCAGAGAAAAGGAGATCATGTTCTCTTTTAAAAAGGACAGCTTAAAACAGAGGAAAAGGAAAGGGATGCAATTAAACATTCAATAGTTCAGGTAGAAGAACAAATTAAAAAAAAAAAGCCAGGTTGATACAGAATGATTTTACCTGCTTAAGTTTTATCCAGAAAATTACATGATGATATATTAAAGTAAATGCTTAATACATCAGAGTGTCCAAGAAATGGGGTTCTTCTTCTTAATGGAGCTTTCTGATGAATTGAAATTTAACAAGAAATCATGTTTTTGTGTATTTCCATCTTTTCTGTTGAAAAACTTGTGAAAACATTCATTAGTCCATTTTCCTCTCAAACTTAGAGCATAGTAAACAAAATTCAATGTTTACTTCAACGAGTATGTATACATCAAAGTGAAAAAGACTTTGGTTTGAATTCTATTATAGCCACTCATCAGCTGTGTGATTTGGGGCAGGTTACTTATCCTCTTTGTGTCTTAGTTTCCTTATCTGCAAAATAGTGATCATCATAATCCATGCATATTGCTCAGCACAGTATATGGCACATCATAAGCCCTCAGGAAATTTTAGCTGTTACCATCCATCACCACTGTTTTGTTTTTGGTTTTGCTTTTTTGTTTTTTGAATTCTGCAACATCCTCGGTGCAATTGGGGAACAAGAAAATAGGAGACACAGTGGGCAGAAATTTCAGGTGCTTCCTGTGCAGGTAAGGAATATAAGAATTGCATCTATGAAATGGTTAAGTTTCAGTGAGATGCCAGAAGCTATGAAGGTTCTGATCCATACCTCAAGCCTACAGGAATGTAGGGAAGGGAGGCAACAGCTGGGTAGGCGGGATTAGGAAAGGGAGGAGCAGTGACAGGAGGAGGAAAAGGCAAAAAAGAGGCAGGTAAGCCCTGAATGATTCAGCTAGATGAGGGAAGCACACAGGAATAGTACAAGCAAGGATGTAGGGTCAGAAATGAGCATGGCATATGGTATTTGTCTTTCTCTTTCTGACTTACTTCACTCTGTATGACAGACTCTAGGTCTATCCACCTCATTACAAATAGCTCAATTTCATTTCTTTTTATGGCTGAGTAATATTCCATTGTATATATGTGCCACATCTTCTTTAATAAAGAGATACACTTCAGAAAGAAAAAAGAAATGAGCATGGCATGTTCTGGGGATAGGCTGTGAGGTAGTATTTCAGACTCATCATTCTGGAGATCAAATTTCTTTGCTGAGACAGTAACTGGGAAAGATGTAGGCAATTAGACTGAATGTGTGCTGACCCCTGGACTTTCTTTAAAAGATTATACAAAGCATAACACTATGAAAGTAACAGGAAAAAAAAACAGGAAAATTAAAATTTAAAAAAACGGAGAAAAGGGAAGAAAAGACTTTCCTGGCAATTTGTTTTTTCCTGTAATAAATATACAGTCCTGATAAACTGAAGTTCCTCGCAAATGTGATGTTATTTAATAGAGAGGATGGTGTATAATGTTATAAGCCTTATCAGTTATATGGGAGAAGAAGCTACACTTGTGCACAGGTCCCTGAAATGTAGCAGAGGAGGTATTAAAAATACCATTTGACACATATATATGGAATCTAGAAAAATGGTACTGATGAACCTAGTGGCAGGGCAGGAATAGAGACACAGATGTAGAGAAGAGACTTGTGGAAACAGCGGGGGAAGGGGAGGCAGGGGCAAATTGAGATTTTAACATTGACATATATACACTACCATGTGTAAAATAGGTAGCTATGATAAGGATGTAAAAAAATACCTTTTGAGTTTTGCCAGTGAATTGAGGCTTTCTCATGGTTTGCAGGGGAGGAGATGATAAGGAGGAGTAGGGTGAGGCTAAAGGACCTTGCTTTCTGGCCTTCACTTTGCTTGTTACTCCTGGACAGTGATCTCATGACTTGTGAAGAAGACTTCCTCATCTCTTCATGTCCCACATGTTTACTAGGATCACAGCTGGTAACCAGCTTCCTTACTTTCTGTTTGGAATGAATGGATTGATCACTTTTTTAAAAATTGATTTTTATTGGAATATAGTTGATTTACAATGTTGTGTTAGTTTCAGGTGTACAGCAAAGTGAATCAGTTATACATATACATATATCCACTCTTCTTTAGATTCTTTTCCCATATAGGCAATTACAGAGTACTGAGTAGAATTCCCTGTGCTATACACTCAGTTCTTATTAGTTATCTATTTTATATATAGTAGTGTGTATATGTCAATCCCAATCTCCCAATTTATCACCCCTCCCTTCCCCCTTGATAACCATAAGTTTGTTTTCTACATCTGTGAGTCTGTTTCTGATTTGTAAATAAGTTCATTTGTACCACTTTTTTAGATTCCACATATAGGTGATATCATATGCTATTTATCTTTCTCTGTCTGACTTACTTCACTCAGTATGACTATCTCTAAGTCCATCTGTGTTGCTGCAAATGGCATTATTTTGTTCTTTTTTTTATGACTGGGTAATATTGCATTGTATACATGTACCACATCTTCTTTATCCATTCCTCTGTTATGGACATTTAGGTTGCTTCCATGTCCTGGCTACTGTAAATAGTGCTGCAATGAACATTGGGGTGCATGTATTTTTTGAATTATCGTTTTCTCTGGATATCTGCCCAGGAGTGGAATTGCTGGATCATATGGTAGCTCTATTTTTAGTTTCTTAAAGAATCTCTATACCATTCTCCATAGTGGCTGTACCAATTTACATTCCCACCAATAGTGTAGGAGGGTTTCATTTTCTTGGCACCCTCTCCAATATTTACTGTTTGTAGATTTTTCGATGATGGCCATTCTGACCAGTGTGAGGTGATATCTCATCGTAGTTTTTTTTGTTTGTTTGTTTGTTTGTTTGTTTGTTTTGCAGTATGTAGGCCTCTCACTGTTGTGGCCTCTCCCGTTGCGGAGCACAGGCTCTGGACGAGCAGGCTCAGCGGCCATGGCTCGCGGGCCCAGTCGCTCTGCGGCATGTGGGATCTTCTTGGACCGGGGCACGAACCCGTGTCCCCTGCATCGGCAGGCAGACTCTCAACCACTGTGCCACCAGGGAAGCTCTCATTGTAGTTTTGACTTGTATTTCTCTAATGATTAATGATGTTGATCATTCTTTCATGTGTTTGTTGGCAATCTGTATATCTTCTTTGGAGAAATGTCTATTTAGGTCTTCTGCCCATTTTTGGATTGGGTTGTTTGTTTTTTTGATATTGAGCTGCATGAGCTCTTTGTATATTTGGGAGATTAATCCCTTGTCAGTTGCTTCATTTGCAAATATTTTCTCCCATTCTGAGGGTTGTCTTTTCGCTTGTTTATGGCTTCCTTTGCTGTGCAAAAGCTTTTAAGTTTAATTAGGATAGAAAGTGCAGAGATTAACACACGCACCTGTGGTCGCCTAATCTATGATGAAGGAGGCAAGAATATACAATGGAGAAAAGACAGCCTCTTCAATAAGTGGTGCTGGGAAAACTGGACAGCTACATGTGAAAGAATGAAATTAGAACACTCCCTAACACCATACAAAAAAAAAAATCAAAATAGAGTAAAGACCTAAATGTAAGGCCGGATACTATAAAACTCTTAGAGGAAAACATAGGCAGAACACTCTTTGATATAAGTCGCAGTAAGATCCTTTTTGATCCACCTCCTAGAGTAATGAAAATAAAAACAAAAATAAACAAACGGAACCTAATTAAACTATCACTCTCTTAAATATAGTGTTAAGCCGAGAGAGTTATGAGGCTATAGAATATGTTCACCTAATGCAAGAACAGATTTGGCCATGCAGATTCCTGAAGTCTAAGCTTTTGTGTTAAATAAACAACAGAAGAACCAACTTAGCACCCTGCAATATTTCCATCTGACTCCCTGTTGGAGTTGAGGTTTTGACATGGTAGGTGAGCCCATGGAATTAATTGGGCATCCTTAGAAATTCCTCCAGGATAAAATGAAGGTATAGAAGCATTTTGGGTGAGGTTTCTTGCTTGTTTTTATTTTGAGGTGCTGGGGCTGGGGACCTGGGCCAGGGGCAATCACATGGTAGTAGGGTTCCCTCTCTGTGCTGACTTTCCCTCTTTTCTCACGAATATTTCAATCCTGGTGAGACCCCTTGAAGTGATCATTTGAGTTAAAGGAATGTAGAGATGAGAGGAAAAGAGAAAGAGTTGCCCCCTTGTTTTATCTTGTAATGGGGACTATGGAAGGAGATATTAGGGACTGATTTGCATATTAACCTGAGTCCTGTTTTTCCTTTCTTCTTTTTTGTAAAGCTCAGCTGGCCAGGGCCACCTCCTTGTGCCCCACTGGCTACCTCCCAGAGACACTACTCAGCTGCCAGTGCCCACTAACTCCCCAGCTCCCTACTCCCCAGCAACAGCTCAGGGCCCAGCCATGCACGTGGGTCACCAAGGCCTTTTATTTCCACTCCTGACTTCAAAACATCTTTTGCTTCATCTCTTTGTCTCCCTTGTTCAAGGGGAACTGGTCAGACTATTCCTTAATCTCTACTCTGCCTCCTGTTTTTTCCTAAACCAAGATTCTTGGGCCAAGAATAGAAAATTGTGTTCCAGCTCTGCAGTTCTCAGAGAGGCCCTAGTTTTGTCTGGGGGCTGTGGTTCAGAAGGGTCCAGGTGTATCAATTATGCTGCCCATGCCTGGGCGCCGCCTCTTCAATCACTTGTGTCCCCTTGTTTGTGAAGCACAACAGAGTGTGCTTTCAGAGGGAGTCTTTTGTATTCCTAGAGTCTAAAAATATTTGCATGTAAATGTTGGGAATCCAGACAGTCTCCTTAAGATCTATGCTTTGCATGGGGAGGCATGCCGACCATCAGGGTGCATTTGAAAATTAAATTTACACCATTGCACTTTGGGTCCCTGCCCCAGAGCATTTCAGTGACGTCTGAGAAGGAGAGAGTGTGACATTGATCAAGGCAAAGCATAAATAACCACATTTCAAAATGAATACTAATTGCATAATGACAGTTTCCAAACTATTAGCCTACTTTACAAAAAAAGTTAATTCAACACAAGCCCAGAGCTGGCTATGGCTTATATTCTGTGCTGCCAGTTGGCAGGCACAGCTTTGCCAGGGGATTGGGAGAAACGCGGGTTATTGTAATGGAAGCACACTTGGCCTTTTGTGAGGAGGGTACAAACTGCATCACTCTCTCAAGCCCCTGCTGTTCAGCGTTCAAGAGTAGACACCAGGATATTGCATGCCTTCAGGGAAAGCTGCTTACTTTTCCTAGAGGTAAAATGGCCCAGTGCCGAAGCTTGGGAAGGAACCTTGAGTTTGTAGCCCCTTGAAGGAAAGAGTTCTGGACGGATGGAGGTGATGAGCACAGAGGAGCTGAACCTGGCCTGGTGTGTGCTGCCCCTGGCTTGGAAATCCTGGGGCCAGGGGAGGGTATGGCCACACAGAGGCTGGCCTTCTCCAGGATGAACTGTGCATGCTACCTAAGGCAGGCCACTCCAGTGCTCTGGGCCCGTGTTTTCTCATCTGCAAAATGAAGGGAGTGGACTGGATGACCGTGAAAGCCCCCTCCAGTTCAGAGAGAATACCAGGGTCTCTTCCTCTAAGCCTAGTGTCCCTCAGAAAAAGAAAGGCACTCGGCTTGGAAGAGTGGCATGAAATGACTGGACTGATTCTCTGTCATCACTGTCCTTTGACTGCAGGACTTGTGAACATTTGTCTTATTTGCCAAGTTAACGTGACCTTGTGTGGAAATACATTAAAGGAAGATGAGAAAGTATCTGCTAGGAAGAGGAGGTATCTGACGCAAGAGTTCATTCTCTTTGGGACGTTCTATTGCCTTGACTAGTTGGGAGGGAGCATTAGGAAAGCCTGAAATGAATCCCCAAATGATAATTTTGTGCAGCATTCTTAGGAAGAAGGGTGTATGATGAGAGTTAGATTATGATATGATTTGCCTCCAGCCAGTGTCCACTCAAGGTCTGAGAACCCCTGTCTATGTACCACTTTATACCAGCTCCCCCACCATCATCAACAGGAGGCCCTGGGCTACAGGATTCAAATTAGACAAAGTAGGATTTACCAATCAGGAAATACAGGGAAGGACTCTGGTATTTTACTTTCAGGTTTCCATCAATTCCAAGAGTCATACCAGCACTAAATGTCTGGGTGGGAAAACAGTATAACTGTATGTGTTCAGAGCATGCCCAACTTTAAGCATATTACCCTATGTTCAGAATGCAAGCAAATGTCTGATTATCTTTTTGAAAACAACTCAGATCAAACTCTCTTCCCCTTTATAAAAATACACTTACAGGGACTTCCCTGGTGGCGCAGTAGTTAAGAATCTGCCTGCCAATGTAGGGGACATAGATTCAAGCCCTGGTCTGGGAAGGTCCCACATGCCGCAGAGCAACTAAGCCTGTGTGCCACAACTACTGAGCCTGTACTCTAGAGCCCGTGAGCCACAACTACTGAGCCCATGCACTGCAACTACTGAAGCCCATGTGCCTAGAGCCCATGCTCCCAACAAGAGAAGCCTCTGCAACGCGAAGCCTCTGCACCGAAATGAAGAGTAGCCCCCGCTCGCCGCAACTAGAGAAAGCCCGTGCGCAGCAACGAAGACCCAATGCTGCCAAAATAAATAAATAAATAAAAATACACTTACAGTACTGTAACTCTTTGTTTAAAAAGTCACTTTTCACCCCAATCTCAAGGAAGATCCTTGTATTCTCAACCAAATAATTATTTCTAGTCTCTCCTTTCCTTGCCCTTTTTTCCTAAGTACTTGTAGTCCAAAGGATGGCTGGGATTTTGATTCTCAGGCTCTTCCAAGTTAGACCTCCAAGGTTCTGACTAGATTTGTTTGAAACAAGATCCAGGTTACATAAATCTAATTCTAATAAAAAAAGCTTGCTTTCCCCCCAAATACCTCATACCTTCTCCCTGCTTAATTTGACCACAAAAATGACTATTGCGTGGGCTTCCCTGGTGGCGCAGTGGTTAAGAATCCGCCTGCCAATGCAGGGGACAGGGGTTCGAGCCCTGGTCTGGGAAGATCCCACATGCTCCGGAGCAGCTAAGCCCGTGCACCACAACTACTGCGCTTCCGCTCTAGAGCCCGCGAGCCACAACGACTGAGCCCATGTGTCACAACTACTGAAGCCTGCATGCCTAGAGCCCGTGCTCCACAACAAGAGAGGCCACCGCAATGAGAAGCCAGTGCACCGCAACGAAGAGTAGCCCCTGCTCGCTGCAACCAGAGAAAAGCCCGCACGCAGCAACGAAGATGCAACACAGCCAAAAATAAAATAAAAAATTTTAAAAATGACTATTGTGAAAACTGTCATGTGTTCATGAATGTGAAACAACTTTAGAAAGAGCACATCCAGAATTATTACTGTAAAATGCTGAAGCACTTGTACTTCTCCTGAGATTATGTTTGTAAAATTTGTCACCCAAAACTGCCAGGTCTTTATAGACCATCTATCTCAGGTAAATATATTTGCCCATAGTCAATTTCTAATGATTTTTAATAAATGGAAATAATTTCCTTATATTAAAATAATTAATTTCTGATCTATGCTTTGGGGATATTTGAAATACACTTTAAGAGGATGCTATTTGTGAGATTATTTTAAAAGACCTCTCCCTTTCAAAACCTAGACTGAGGGGAACCTATCTTATGCAGAAACGTTTTGCATATTTCCTCTGCCTCCATCCCACCACCCTTCCTCAAATCATCTGGCACATGGAAGAAGTAGATGTGTTGTTTTTTTTAAATTTTATTATTTTTGGCTGTGTCGGGTCTTCGTTGCTGTGCACAGGCTTTCTCTACTTGCAGTGAGCGGGGGCTACTCTTCATTGTGGTGCGCGGGCTTCTCATCACAGTGGCTTCTCTTGTTGAGGAGCACAGGCTCTAGGTGCGCGAGCTTCATTAGTTGCAGCACGTGGGCTCAGTAGTTGTGGCACACAGGTTCTAGAGCACAGGCTCAGTAGTTGTGGCACATGGGCTTAGTTGCTCCGCGGCATGTGGATCTTCCCAGACCAGTGATCGAACCCATGTCCCCTGCGTTGGCAGGCGGATTCTTAACCGCTGTGCCACCAGGGAAGCCCTAGCCCTATGTTTTTTAAAATAGTATATATGTCTCTTGAAGACCCCATCCACTTATGGGGAAGGGTATTTACTTTTTTGCTTCTTCCAGGCAGCCTGAGATGAAAAAATGTTCTGTGTTTGTCAGACTGCATCTGAGAGTAAACTGTGGGATTTGTGCACTGTATGGGGCTGTATGGGGTCCTGGAGCTTCAATCTGTACAGATCCTGTAGTTCCAAGAGGACTTACAGCATTGAGGAACCTGATGTTTAGCAAGAAGGAACGGGGGCAAAAATGGGAAATGAGAATGGTTGTTTCAAAATCACTGGGGGAGGATGGCAATGGGTATGCACAGGCGCATCCTGGATGTCCCTCACTCCTAACAGGGGCTGGGGCCTCTGCAGTAGCAATAACCTCTTTTCTGCAGGAGTCCCACATTTGATACAACCACCTTGCTGACATTTGGTATCCATATGTGTGAAGGGAGGGAAGAAAGGAATGCAAAGTATTGGACAATACTGCAAAAGTCATATGCTTTTCCATGAAAATAAAGCCTCCCTTCAAACTAGGAACATGTAACTGCTGTGAAACTTGTCTTTGATAAGCCCCTTCTCCCCAACCCACTTCCTGTGCGAGGAAATTCTGGTGTCACTGTGACACCCCTATGTGAAGTCACTGCAGTCACTTCATAGCATGACTGTTCATAAAATCACTGTACATTGATAGAAATTGATAAGAAGCATGAGTTATACTGAAAAGATAGTAATATTTTAAAAATAGTTAGCCTGGCCTCCTTTTCTCACCTCCCATTTTTGTTTTTCTTTTCTCACCTGGCAGTTTTACATGAAGACATTATGGGTAAAGTAAAGATCTGCTTCTTTTTAATGAGTACCTATTCTGGAACTCTGTTCAGGGGACCATCTCTCGGATGTTGAGGGTGACAAAATACACTTCAGGGTGTGATTGTCTGCCTCTGGGCTGGGGAAGCTACAATAATAGGCTCTTTTGGGCTGGGAGTGTGGGGTGAGAAAACAGAACCATTTTCTGATCTTAATGGAGCCCCCTCTTGTGTCTTGGGACCAGAATGGTTCCTATCACCTCCATAAAATGGAGGGCAGTGAACAGAATTTGGAGACCAGATGGATGTTTGGCTGCCACCTCCTTTCCTTACAGCCCTGTGAGCAGCCTCTTAGAAAGATTCCCTTAGAGTCCATGGCTGTTGAGCTCCTTGAATAGAACATGTCCCTGCCTGGAAACACACTGTACTCTCAGCAGAGGGTCATCCCTCCCCATCTCGCACATGTATGTGCTCCCAACGGGTCAGGGTACGGATGGGGATGGGGGGAGAACATGTGGTCAGTGTAAACCTGCCACAGGCACTGGGAGGACTCTGTTACCTATTATGGTGACTCAGAGCTATCACATTATGAAAGGAAGCTTCTTCGACATTCTGTTTGAATTGCATTGCCTTAGCCATTCCCATGCATACCCAACTTAGTCCATTTGACAGCAAAAATCAATATATTGCTAACTTGTAACTTTATTGAAAACACAACATGCTCTCCAAAAACAACATGCACTGATTTTGTCCAATTATTCATCTAACAGGATTCTGATGAATTACTTTTGATGTGCTGTGAACAACTTCTATCTGGCAGAACAATACAATGGAATAACTATCATGAATACCATATTCAGAAAATGGGACCTGTGAAATGACCATTGATGACAGGGCCCCATGCAATACCTACAGGGGCCACAGCAAAGGGAGGCACAGGTGGTAGGGGTGGCAAAGGCATCCCGGGTGGCATGGGTGGCAGAGGTGGTGGCCCGGGTGGCAGAGGTGGTGGCCCGGGTGGCAGAGGTGGTGGCGGCGGTGGCAGAGGTGGTGGCCCGGGTGGCAGAGATGGGTGGCAGAGGTGGTGGCCCGAGTGGCAGCCTGGGTGGCAGAGGTGGTGGCCCGGGTAGCACAGGTGGTGCAAGTGGCACTGCAGGAACACATCTCCATGCAGGCCTTATAACAGGGACTGCCTGATAGGGCCCATTCAAGATTATCCCCACATGGGGGCGCAAGGCAATGGGGATCAGATTTCTGAACATCACTGCCCTCTGTTGTCTTCTCCACTTGGCCCTTCTGTTCTGAAACCAAACCTTCAATCAGAGGGAAAAAGAGATTGGTTTAGTATATTGAACAGTTAATGTCATAATAGAAAACACACACCATGCAAGTCTGCCATTGAGATTTTACACTGCAGCAGGAGAAGCTATTCCCTTATTGCTAAAATATCTTAGGAAAGCAAACAGCACACCTCCCTCAGCTAACCCTTAGTGAACCAAGCCTAGTCCAGACTTTGGCACATTGACTTGTCTCTCATTTTTAATATTCCTTAATGGGTTTTTTCCAAGTCCTGGATACAGGCCTAACTGATGAATTGCACCAGGTCCCTGCTGTTGGACTATCACTGTCCAGCTGCCTCCACCCCCTTCTCACCAGGAGTAGTGTCATCATGGTTGTGAGGGAAGCTGAGTGTGGGATAAAGATGGGTCCAATTAAAGTCATACCGAGGAGAACCATACCCTATTTGCAAAGCCCATCTTCAGTCTGAAGTAACTAATGCATAGGGGCATGGTGCACTTTTAGACAGAAGGTTTCCTTCAATGATGTTTAACCGATCATTCTTTCTCTGAAACCTCGCAAGACTTAAAGCAGATGGTATGTCAATGGAGGCCTGATCATGGGGGTCCCAGGGACTTTGTGGCTTGTCTTGCTGGGACACGAGAGGTGCTGAAGCCCTGGACACTGCCCTTGATATTTCAGCCATTAGTGTTAAGGAAAGTTTAGCTTAACTAAATCCAAATTCACTAAAGCCAAAATCCTTTTCCCCAGATAAGATATTGGGCACCCTATTGTCACCACTGTCAATTTTGTATTCTCCAATTTGCCCTACCCTGCAAACCTTTCTGGGCTCAGGACAAGGTCAGCTCATTCGGTCCCAGCTTCAGTTTCAGGATGCTGGACAGGAGCCACTGTTACCCAGAGTGTTATGGTACCCAAGGCCCTGCCAGCTTCACTCCTTAACCAGGAGACCCCAATCCCATCACTCATTCCTAAGGCAGGAAGGTCCAATTATGTTCAATCCTGTGGGGACAGGGGTCACAAAAGAGGCTCCTCCCTAAATGCTTGCCAACTATTAACAAACAAACAAACAAACAAGCTATCAATTAGACTCTAGTGTCCTCTTAGTGTACTAGTTGATGGGGTTTACATGGTATTTAATCCTTTTGGACGTGCCCAAATGGCAGGTTTTAAGTGAGACAAATGGCCTCTTCTCTCTGCCTGCCCGAAGCCACCTTCTCTCTCTCCCATTTTAGGATTTGGTGTCCTTCTACTACATGGATATATAGTCTGAAGAAGGCCACCATAATAGAGCTCATTTTGGAGGGGTTCAAATGTACCTGTGGTCTAATCTCCCTAAACATAACCAAAAGCCCACGTATGGCAAATTTTGGTATGGGTCAATATTAGGTCCATATTCCCAACACTGGTTTCATAAAAGAGATCTACTATATTTGCACAAGATGGGTGGGAGAAGCATCTATTAAGTTTCTTGGGGAAATTCATGCTGTAGTGTTTGGAAATTTATGAGAACACTGTCTTTTTCCTTACTTGTGTCTTCTGGCTCATTTTCCCTTCAGAAATCCATTAAGAGGACTATGTAAACCAAGGCATGAGGAAAAGCAATTCAGCAAACCTTGTTTTTCTTTTCCTCTGGGTTTACCTTGCCTGTCTGAGACTGGTCCTGAGACCAAGCCTGACTGTTGGTCCAGCCTGTGGCATTAGGATGCCACCATCCAGTGGCCTGCTTTTCTGCATACCACAGACAGATGGGCAGTACGTTTCCATCACTGTACTCATGCATGTGCTCTGGGGCAAAACAAGTAAGCCATCTGAGGTAGGTATATATATATATATA
>NW_020175311.1:143623-204481 GCF_003031525.2 Neophocaena asiaeorientalis asiaeorientalis
ATATATATATATTCATTTATTTATATATTTATATTGAGGGGGGGAAATACTTCTTTGATGTAACTATGGTGTTCTATGCCCTAAGATAGTCACTTTTTGATTCCATGATCTACAAATTTGTAATCACTGCCTGAATAAATGAAAAAGTATTTTAAATTAGCACAGGTGAGAATCTGGCCTTAAGTGAGATCACCCTCACAACCAATCAAATTCCGGAAATCCACCTTTTCAAAACAATACCACCAAAAAGGATAAAACAATCTTAGATGTTAAAAATTCTTCAAGAGAATATTCACTTATTCATTTAGTAGTTTCAAAAAGTTGAATTTGTATGTCACCTGCGATGCACATATTTGAATGTATACAATTCTTCTCTAACCTTTCATTCCTTCTTAGGTCAATGGAACTTAATTCAAAATTATTCTTTCTCTTTTTTGGATTCATTTTCTGAGGATAATTTTCCAAAGCTTACGAACCTTTTCCCATTACCACCGTAACTGCAATATTTTAGCAATGTCTTCAGGCTGACATCAAAGTCTTCCAAAAATATTAGAATTTAAGACTGCCACTCTCTACACTGATTTGCAAAACACTTAAAAACAGCAGCAGGAGGATTAGGCACTGGGACTTGGACTTTTTAGCCACCCCCGGGCATCAGTTTCAGTTTAACTAAATGTGTATTAGTTACTCATGTACTATGTTCTGTGTTTGAATTACCCTCTCACCCCAATGTCTAAATATTTATATGTTCATTCATTTAGCCAAGAGCTTATGCCTGGTTTTAAGTATTTTAAATAATTCAGTACAGTTGAACTTTCTTATAACCTAGCTCTTCCGTGTATTCATTTGAATACTTCCCAGGTGAGACTGAGCCCCAATAAATTCCACATAGAAATATTCCTTTAGGGAATACTAACATCCTTCCTAAAAGATGCCAGTGTTAGAGGGAGATGAGCTTTATTTATTGGAAAATAAAGTGTGTGTGTGTGTGTGTGTGTGTGTGTGTGTGTGTGTGTATAAAGAGAGGAGAGACGTGTGTGTTTTATATTTTTCCCTTTAGGAAATCGAATTCTCTCTGGTAAAGTACAATTTCCATAAGCTCGAACTTACTTGTCCTATTTCCCACCCCCAAAGTGCCCATTGTTCAAAAGTTATTTGCTAAACACGGAAAAGACAACAAAACACACCAACCTGAGAGTTTCCAAGGCAAAACCTAAAGCATGTTTTAGAATGGCTGTCCTGCCAATTTTAAAATTAAGATTTACTGACCTGCACTATGGCTTCAGGCAAATTCAAGCGTCTTGCAATCGCCTCTCTGAGGGGGTGAAAAGTGCAAATGTTCAGTATTTGGAGTTGTGGATAAAATATATCATTTACATTTCTATATCCCTCCCCGCAGTTTTCTGTAATACAGCTTGAGGTTTACTTTAGGGAGAGTTTTCCCATGGACAACTCATCTGTTAAATAAAATATTAAAAGGGAATACATATTAAAATTCCTGATAGTGTATCTGTTAGTTGAATATGACTCAATTAATTTTTCCGTTTGTGGGAAACCAACACAGTATTGTAAAGCAATTACACTCCAAAGAAGATGTTAAAAATAAATTAAATAAATAAATAAAACGCCAAAATACCAAAAAAGTGGCGTTCTGAACCAGAGTATTTCTGTTTATTGTAAAAGGAAGCAGTAAACTCTCAGGGAGAAACTTCAAACCACGTTGGCCAAGCGATCAAGGGAAATTCTTTTTGCTCTTTAGCGGGTGAAGATTGAATACAATGGAACCTGAAAGGGCGCCCCTAAACCTCACACCTATTTGTCCTCGTCCCCCATTGCTACCGGGCCAGAACAGGCTTTCCCCTTGTCTGGACCACAAATTCTCCGGGGAAGGTAAGCGACGGGAATAAGTCACTGGCTTTCTAAGGGTCGAAACTGTCGCCTGGAAACAGCGCTCCACGAGGCAGGGCCAAGACTAGGGTGAGGCCAATGAGGCGCTCGCCTCGTGAGCAAAATTTAAAGGGCGCGAAAAAGCTGAGTAATTACGATAAATATTTTAATGCAATTTTCAAAATGTAAAAAGGAATGCAAAACTCCATGATGAACAAATTACCAAGATTTTAAATTAAAGCAGGATTAATCGGCACTGCCTTCCTTTCTCCACCCGAGTTCCGCTCCCGTCTTGCACCCCCGCAAACTCTATAGGCATTGCGCCACGCCCAGAGAGCTAGGGCGGACCCGGCGCCCTCGAGCTTCCTAAGTACCTTTTGGCAAAGGAGAGGAGGGGGAGGGTCCTGAGAAAGAGCCTAAGGCGCCCTGGGATGAGTGCGGGCTCCTGGAGAACTAGGCGTCTCCGGAGCCAGCCACTTACCGCGCGAACACGTCGGGGTAACGATTGCGCTGGAAAGTTCTCTCCAGCTCCCGCAGCTGCAAGATGGTGAACACCGTACGGTTGCGGCGCAGGTTTCTCGGTACGATCTGTGGCTCCTCAGCAGCCGGGGGGGCCAGCTCCTCCTGCTGCTGCGGGGGCTCAAGACCGCCGCCGCCCTCACGGTTTTCGTCCAAGAAGTTCGGACCGACCGCATCAAAGTAGTCTGCTGCTGCTGCTTCTCCGGGCTCAGTTCGGACAGCGTAACCTCCTCCTCTCCTCTGGTTAGTCTCCGAGGTCAAGGTAGGCTCCGCATCTGGGAAAAGAGAAAAGCAAAGGGGAGAGACCGGGGCGAGAGAGCCCACGGTGCGCGGGCTGCAGGACGGCTGCTGCCGCGCAGCGTCCCGTCCACCTGCCCTTCCCACGGAAAGTTCCTTTTCTGGAATTTGCCAAAGCACCTGTCCCCGTATAGACACTAACTATGCAGTTCTTCCTCGTCCTCGTCGACCCCCAGGCTGCGGTAGCCGGTGTCACGGTGGCTGCACGCCATGCCTTGACTGCTGTCGATGAAGGCTTGCACTTCAGCAGACTCCGCGCTGGGGCCGTGGCAACTACCTCGAGGTCTGCTCTTCTGACGCCGGGACCTCTTCTGCCGCCGAGGCTGGAGCTTGCGCACCTTATATAGGGGGGTATGTTGCTTCCGCGGGGTCAAAGCATACGCGCTCGCATTGGTTAAACGCCCCCTACTAGAATTCACATTGCCTCTAGTGGGGGTCGGTGGGACTCTTTGGGGGCGCGCTCGCGTCCACGGTGCGTAAAAAAAATAGGGCGAGTGCGTGGGAGTGGTGCTGGTAGTGGGCACGTTTGTTCGGCGAACGGTGACTCGTTTAACTGACTGCTTCCAACTTGTACGAAGTGTATGATTGGAGGAAGGGGCTGTGCTGGACTGCGAAAGCAGTTTGCGGGCGGGGGGCAAGACTTCACACTAGCTCCTGGAGCTTGTGAAGTGTTTGGAGAATATTCTTCCGCCCAACCCTCGATGTTCTGCAACCCGGCAGTGTCGCGGTGTTCCTTGCTTCCCCAGAGGAAAAGGCGGAGAGATACGGCTGGGTAAAGCACGAGCCCCGAGAAAACAAAGCGCGCTAAAGCGAAGTTAGTTTATCTTGCACTGGGCTCTGAGCAAGGTTCTACCTTCCTAGAAGTTGGTGGAATGGATGGGACTATCTGATTTTTTTACATTCGCGCGCGGAATGCTCGAATCCAGCTAGTGGTTAAGACGAAATGATTGGCGTGGAGGCTGTTTGCACGGGGTTTTTGAAATTAGACCCCACCCAGCATTCCGAGACCTGTAGTTTGCGGTTAGGTTTGCAAAGCAGTCCGGGTGCTCAGATGCGTGCGTGCCTCTTGTGAAATCTACAAGGACTTTATTTAGTAGTGAACCCACGTCAGAGTTCAAATATAGATACTTGCCAAGCGCTTAATGTATCCAACCATGCCTGTGCTGCACGGTCAGCTCCTGGAGCATGCAATATTTGCTGTTCTGGGTTTCTGCTCACCTCAAGGCACCCGGCTCTGCAGGCGCCTAAAGCGCGCCTTATTCCCGGGCGGGTACTGTCGACTTGGGAAGAGTTCCTGCCTTCCCCACTGCCGCTTCCTCTCCTCTCTCTCCATTTTTCTAGATTTATCTTACTGAGCTGTTTTCCCTACCAATGTGTCAAATTTAAAAAAAGTGCCAGGGGCTCCCCTGGTGGCGCAGTGGTTGAGAGTCCGCCTGCTGATGCAGGGGACACGGGTTTGTGCCCTGGTCCGGGAAGATCCCGCATGCCGCGGAGCGGCTGGGCCGGTGAGCCATGGCCGCTGAGCCTGCGCGTCCGGAGCCTGTGCTCCGCAACGGGAAAGGCCACAACAGTGAGAGGCCTGCGTACCGCAAAAAAAAAAAAAAAAAAAAGGGGTAGGCCACGAATTACGATTGTGGTTCTTCCTCCAAGAAGTGTTTGCAGTTGTTCCAGGACGTTTTCACGTCCTTCATATTATAATAATCACTTCTAAGGGACTTCCCTGGCAGTCCAGTGGTTAAGACTCCGCACTTCCACTGCAGGAGGCACAGGTTCGATCCCTGGTCGGGGAAGTAAGATCTGGAAAAGACTCACATAAAAAGAAATGAGTCCTTTGCCTAGCACTGTGCATAATTTATCCTACTTTTACAACCACCATTATTATCTCCCCATTCTTTTTACACAGAAAACTGAGCCCCAGGGAAGCCAGGCAACTTGACCATGGGCATACGAGTGAGTTTGTGCACTTTTCACAATATTCTTGCTGTCTTATTTCAAAGGAGTAAATAATGGTGTGATTCCAGGCAGGAGTGGAGGAGGGGGAAAGATATTTTGGGGAAGCAGGCCATTGGGCAGTCTTTAAAAATCCTGAGTGGGACTTCCCTGGTGGTCCAGTGGTTAAGACTCCACGCTTCCATTGTAGGGGACGCGGGTTCGATCCTTGGTCAGGGAACTAAATCTCCCCCGTTGCACCAGGGCCTTGGCTGAGTCTCCCTAAGCCAGAGATTTGGGATCCAGGACTGCTGGGTTTCCCAAATGTGGTACCTTTACTTTTCTCAACACTGAGGGGATGCTAACAAGATCAGGGTGCTGCGTGCATTGGCTTCTGGACTGGTTCCTTCAAGACACAGTCAGGAGGGAGAGGTCATGAGACCCACCCCAGTATCAGGGCCACATTAGGACTTTTGTGAGCCCTAGGCAATTCTGCCTTCTTGGGCCTCTTCCTCCATAACATTTTTTTAAAAATTATATTTTACACCTGTTGGTATAAAGACAAATATAATTTGGGCTGGATCATATTAATTTTTTCTTTTAATTTAAAAAGAAATTAAAATATTTTGGGGCACTGTGACTGCTGTGCGTCATGTTCCCAGGGGTTGGTGGGTAGGAAACCAGGGAATAGATGGCTGGTTGACCAATTCACTTTCAAACAGATGTCAAGGGATGGCACCTCTACAACCTCTCTCCAACTTTAATCAAGATGTTTCCTCCTCAGGGCAGCTTTCGCTGAGTTCTGCAGGCTTCCGTCTCTTTTGGCTAGATACCTGGTGAACAATTATGGCCTGGGACGAGTTATTACACAAGAGATCCATACGGGTTTTCTTTTTCAATTTTTATTTATTTGTATTTTGGCCACGCAGAGTGGCTTGCGGGATCTTAGCTCCCCAGCCAGCGATTGAACCCGTGCCCCCTGCAGTGGAAGCGTGGAATCTGAACCACTGGGCCACCAGGGAATTCCCCATGCAGATTTTAATCATGGTGGGCAGTAGCCTACCTAGTACATTGGTAACAGCTCAGGTATATTCTGTCATATCTTAGATTTACATGGTTTACTCCAATGTTTTCTAAACCTCAGTCATTCATGTGCCCTTGAAAGTTTTGCCATGCCTGGGTACCAGCCATGGTAGTATTCACTCAACATATTTACTTAAATTGATTCACTTTTTGAAAACCTTAAATACCTAATTGAATCTCATCCTAGGCAAAAAATAGCTATGAATTCCAGGGCTTGATATACCGAATTTATGTGAGGTAGAGCATGGCAGTAGTTGAGAGCAGGGACCCTGAAGCCAGACTGCCGGTGTCTGAATCCTAGCTTTGCTTGCCACTTGCTAGCTGGCTCACCTGGTGAGTTGCTTATTCTCCTTGTGCCTTAGTTTTCTCATCTGTAAAATGGGAATAACTAACAGTACCTACTTCATGAGGTTGTTGTGAGAATTCATTGAAATGATCACAGTACAGGCATACATCAGAGAAACTGTGGGTTCAGTTCCAGACCACTGCAATAAAGCAAATAACAAAGCATCACAGATTTTTTTTTGTTTCCCAGTGCATATAAAATTTATGCTTGGGCTTCCCTGGTGGCACAGTGGTTGAGAGTCCGCCTGCCGATGCAGGGGACATGGGTTCGTGTCCCAGTCAGGAAGGGTCCCACAGGCCACAGAGTGGCTGGGCCCGTGGGCCATGGCCGCTGAACCTGCGCATCTGGAGCCTGCGCTCCACAGCAGGAGAGGCCACAGCGGTGAGGGGCCCGCGTACCGCAAAAGAAAAAAAAATAATAATAAAAAAGTGGTCTAAAAAAAGACTCAGGGTCATTGCACTTTCTTTGATGACCATATTCTAGGGACACTGTGAGGTATCTGAGATCTCAAGTATGTTTTAAGCATTTAACTAGCCTTATGTATGCTGTGACTTTCTGATGTGCCCTCTATCTTTCTAGTATGTCAGATGTTATTTCTCTGGGAAATGAAGGCCGGAAAAAAAGAGAGAGAGTGAGCTGGTTTCTGTACACCTTCCAATGAATAAAGAATCCAAACCAAAATTACCATTGGAAATGTAAATTTTCTAAACACAAAATAATATGTAATGTAGAAAGGTAATGAAAATAACCATATATTTTTTTATGGAAAAAAAAAGGAAATGTGTCACCTATATACAATGGAAAATTACTCGTCCATAAAAAGTAATGAAATTGAGTTACTGTTAGTAAGGAGTATGGACTTGGAGGCTGTCATACAGACTGAAGTAAGTCAGAAACAGAAAAGCAATTATTGTATATTAATGAAGATATGTGGGACCTAGAAAAATGGCACAGATGAACCGGTGTGCAGGGCAGAAATTGAGACACAGATGTAGAGAACAAATGTATGGACAGCAAGTGGGGAAAGTGGCATGGGTGTGGTGGTGCTGGTGTGATGAATAGGAAGATTGGGATTGACATATATACACTAATATGTATAAAATGGATAACTAATAAGAACCTGCTGTATAAAAATATGTATAACAATTATTGTATATTAATGCATATATGTGGGACCTAGAAAAATAGTACAGATGAACCAGTTTGCAGGGCAGAAATTGAGACACAGATGTAGAGAACAAACGTATGGACAGCAAGTGTGGAAAGTGGTGGGAGGGTGGTGGTGCTGGTGTCATGAACTGGGAGATTGGGACTGACATATATACACTAATATGTATAAAATGGACAACTAATAAGAACCTGTTGTATAAAAGAATATAACATAAAATTCAAAAGAAAATATTTCTGATGAACCTAGGGACACCAGAGATATAAAGACGCAGATGTAGAGAATGAATATAAGGTTACGGGAGGGGGAAGAGTAAGGTAGGATGAAGTGAAAGAGTAGCATGGACATATTTACACTAAAATATGTAAAATAGCTAGCCTGTGGGAAGCAGTTGCAAAGCACAGGGAGATCAGCTCAGTGCTTTGTGACCACCTAGATGGGTGGGATAGCGAGTGTGGGAGGGATGGAGACGCAACAGGGAAGAGATATGGGGATATATGTATATGTATAACTGATTCACTTTGTTATAAAGCAGAAAATAACAACAACAAAAAAAGCCTAGTTCCTGAAATAACCATGCACAATACCACTATAGCACCAAAATTTAGAAATACTTCCTTCATAGTATCCAATATCAAAGTCACATTAAAATGTTCCCAATTAAAAGAAAAGAGTGATACAGAATTATTACTTCCATGCTCTGGATTTTTGTGAATTCACTGTGAAAAAGAAAGGGAAAAAGCAAAAAATACACTGGGAATAAAATGGAATTAAAATGTAAAAGAAGAAATATTAGTGTTCTAGAAGGAGGCACAGAGTCATTACACTTTCTTTGATGACCATATTCTTGGGACACTGTGAGGTATCTGAAATCGCAAATGTGTTTTCGGCATTTAACTAGCTTTACCTATGCTGTGACTTTCGCATGTCCCCTCTGTTTTTCTAATATGTCAGATTTTGTTTCTCTGGGGAAAAAAGACCAAAAAAAAAAAAAAAAAGAGAGAGAGACACTGCTCCTGTACACCTTCCAATGATAAAGTATCCAAACCAAAATTGCCATTGGAAACGTACATTTGCTAATCACTAAATAATATGTACCATATAAACCTAATGAAAATAACCATATATTTTTCTATGGAAAAAAAAAAGAAAATGATTCACCTCTATACAATGGAATATTACTCGGCCATAAAAATAAATGAAATTGAGTTATTCGTAGTGAGGTGTATAGACCTAAGCCTGCCATACAGAGCGAAGTAAGTCAGAAAGAGAAAAACAGTTTTCGTATATTAACGCATACATGTGGAACCTAGAAAAATGGTACAGATGAACTGGTTTGCAGGGCAGAAATTGAGACACAGATGTAGAGAACAAACGTATGGACACGAAGGGAGGAAAGTACCAGGGAGGTGATGGTGGTTGTGTGATGGATTGGGAGATTGGGATGACATATATACACTATTATGTATAAAATGGATAACTAATAAGAACCTGACAGAAACAAGAAAAGAAAAAAGTGCATAGTTCCTGAAATAACCATTCAAAATACTACTATACTACCAAAATATAGAAATATTACCTTAATAGTATCTAATATCAAATTCACATGAAAATGTTCCCAATTCCCAAAAAAAACAGTAATACAGAATTAGTACTTCCATTTTATAGGGTTTTCGTTACTTAAGTGCTTACAAGAAAGGGAAAAAACACATGGAATAAAATGGAATTATGTTGTAAAAAAAAGAATGGTCAAAAAAAGACTCAGGGTCATTGCACTTTCCTTGATGACCATATTCTAGGGACACTGTGAGGTATGTGAAATCTCAAGTATGTTTTAGACATATAACCAGCCTTACCTATGCTGTGACATGCTCATGTCCCCTATATTTCTGTAGTATGTCAGATTTTTTTCTCTGGGGAGCAAAGGCCGAAAAACAAGAGAGAGAGAGAGAGAGAGAGAGAGAGAGAAAGATGGCTTCTGTACATCTTCCAATGAAAAAAGAATCCAAACCAAACTTACCATTGGAAAAGTACATTTGCTAAACACAAAATAATATGGAACCTAGAATTTTAATGAAAATAAACTATATATTTTTTTATGGAGAAAAGAAAAAAGAAGATGTGGCACATATATACAATGAAATATTACTCAGCCATAAAAAGAAATGAAGTTGAGTTATTGGTATTGAGGTGGACGGACCTAGAGCCTGTCATACAGAGTGAAGTAAGTCAGAAAGAGAAAAACAATTATCGTATATTAACGCATTTATGTGGAACCTAGAAAAATGGTAGAGAGGAACCGGTTTTCAGGGCAGCAATTGAGACATAGATGTAGAGAACAAACGTATGCACAGCAAGGGGGGGAAAGTGGCAGGGTGGTGGTGGTGGTGGTGTGATGAATTGGGAGATTGGGATTGACATCTATACACTAATATGTACAAAATGGATAACTAATAAGAACCTGCTGTATAAACAAATCAATAACATAAAATTAAAAAAAAAGGATTTGATGAACGCAGGGACAAGACAGGACAAAAGACACAGATGTAGAGAATGGACTTGAGGTCACGGGGAGGGGGAAGAGTAGGCTGGGACGAAGTGAAAGAGTTGCATGGACATATATACACTACAAAATGTAAAATAGATAGCTAGTGGGAAGCAGTTGCCTAGCACAGGGAGATTATCTCAGTGCTCTGTGAACACATACAGGGGTGGGATGTGGAGGATGGGAGGGAGGGAGAGGCAAGAGGGAAGAGATGTGGGGATATATGTATATGTATATATGATTCACATTGTCATAAAGCAGAAACCAGAACAAAAAAAAGTATAGTTCCTGAAATAACCATTCAAAATACTACTACACTACCAAAATATAGAAATATTACCTTAAGAGCATCTAATATCAAATTCACATGAAAATGTTCCCAATTCCAAATAAAAGAGTAATACAGAATTAGTACTTCCATTTTATAGGATTTTCGTGAGTTAAGTGCTTACAAGAAAGGGAAAAAACACATGGAATAAAATGGAATTAAGATGCAAAAAAAAAATAGTGGTAAAAAAAGACTCAGGGTCATTGCACTTTCCTTGATGTCCATACTCTAGGGACACTGTGAGGTATGTGAAACTCAAATATGTTTTAGACATTTAACCAGCCTTACCTATGCTATGACATGCTCATGTCCCCCATACCTTTGTAGTATGTCAGATTTTTTTCTCTGGGGAGCAAAGGCCAAAAAAAAGGGAGAGAGAGACGGTTTCTGTACATCTTCCAATGAATAAAGAATCCAAACCAAATTTACCATTGGAAAGTACATTTGCTAAACACAAAATAATATGGAACCTAGAATTTTAATGAAAATAAACTATATATTTTTTATGGAAAAAAGATGTGGCACATATGTACAATGGAATATTACTCGGCCATAAAAAAAATGAAGTTGAGTTATTGGTATTGAGGTGTATGGACCTAGAGCTTGTCATACAGAGTGAAGTAAGTCAGAAAGAGAAAAACAAATATCGTATATTAACGCATATATGTGAAACATAGAAAAATGGTAGAGAGGAACCGGTTTGCAGGGCAGAAATTGAGACACAGATGTAGAGAACAAACGTATGAACCCCAGCGGGGGAAAGTGGCAGGGTGGTGGTGATGGTGGTGTGATGAATTGGGAGATTGGGATTGAGATATATACACTATTGTGTATAAAATGGATAACTAATAAGAACCTGCTGTATAAAAATATGTATAATGTAAAATTCAAAAAAAAATCTGATGAACCTAGGGACAAGACAGGAATACAGATGCAGATGTAGATAATGGACTTGAGGTCACGAGGACAGGGAAGGGTAAGGTGGGATGAAGTGAAAAAGTAGCATGGACATATATACACTACCAAATGTAAAATAGCTAGCTAGTGGGAAGCAGTTGCATTGCCTGGGCAGATCAGCTCAGTGCTTTGTGACCACATAGAGGGGTGGGGTAGGGAGTTTGGGATGGAGGGACACACACGAAGGAAGAGATATGGGGATATATGTATAGTTGATTCACTTTGTTATAAAGCAGAAACAGACAAACAAACGAAACATAGTTCCTGAAATAACCACTCATAATACGACTATAGCACCAAAATATAGATATTTCCTTCATAGCATCTAGTATCAAATTCACATAAAAATGTCCCCAATGGAAAATAAAAAAGTGTAATACAGAATTAGTACTTCCATGTTCTGATTTTTGTTAATTTACTGTGAACAAGAAAGGGAAAAAACAAACAATACAAATGGAATAAAATTGTATTAACATGTAAAAAACAAATTAGTGTTCTTGAAAGAGACACAGGGTCATCGCACTTTCCTTGACATCCATATACTCGGGACACTTTGGGGTATGTGAAATGACACTCTCATGTCCCTTATATCTTATTAGTTGTCCGGCGAACAAAGTCTGGAAGAAAAGAGACAGCGAGAAACAGCTTCTGTACATCTTCCAAAGAATAAAGGATCCAAACCAAAATTAACATTGGAAAAGTACCTTTGCTAAACACAAAATTATAAGGAACATAGAAAGTTAATGAAAAAAAACTGTATATTTTTGTACGAAAAAAAAAAGAAGATGTGGCACATATATACAATGGAATATTACTCACCCATAAAAAGAAATTAAATGAATTTATTTGTAGTGAGGTTGATGGACCTATAGCCTGTAATACAGAGTGAAGTAAGTCAGAAAGAGAAAAACAATTGTATGTTAACGCATATATGTGGAACCTAGGAAAATGGGACAGCTGAACTGGTTTGCAGTGCAGAAATTGAGACCCAGATGTAGAGAACAAACGTATGGACCAAGGGGGGAGAGTAGCAGGGAGGTGTTGGTGGTTGTGTGATGAATTGTGAGGTTACGATGACATATATACACTAATACGTATAAAATGGGTAACTAATAAGAACCTGCTGTGTAAAAATATATATAACATAAAATTAAAAAAAAAATGGTTCTGATGAACCTAGGGACAGGACAGGAATAAAGACGCAGACATAGAGAATGGACTTGAGGTCACGGGGAGGGGCAAGTGTAGTCTGGGACGAAGTGAAAGAGTTGCACGGACATATATACACTACAAAATGTAAAATAGATAGCCAGTGCGAAGGTGTTGCATAGCACGGTGAGATTAGCTTGGTGCTCTGTGACCACGTACAGGGGTGGGATATGGAGGGTGGGAGGGAGGGAGTGGCAAGAGGGAAGAGATGTGGAGATATATGTATATGTATATGTGATTCAGTTTGTTATAAAGCAGAAACAAGAAAAGAAAAAAAAGCATAGTTCTTGAAGTAACCACTCAAAATACTACTATACTACCAAAATATAGAAATATTACCTTAATAACAGGTAATATCAAATTCACATGAAAATGTCCCCATTTAAAAAGGAAAAGTAACAGAATTAGTACTTCCAATTTGTAGGGTTTTCGTGACTTAACTGCTTACAAGAAATGGAAAAAACAAAAACTACACACGGAATAAAATGGAGTTAAGATGTAAAAAGAAAAAAAATTAGTGTTCTAGAAAGAGACACAGGGTCACTGCACTTTCCTTGATGACCATATTCTAGGGACACAGTGAGGTATGTGAAATCTCAAGTATGTTTTAGGCATTTAACTAGCATTACCTAAGCTGTGACTTTCTCATGTCCCCTATATCTTTGTAGTATGTCAGATTTTATTTCAGTGGGGAACAAAGGCTGAAAAAAAAGAGAGAGAAGGAGACGCCTTCTGTATATCCTCCAATGAATAAAGAATCCAAACCAAAATTACCATTGGAAAAGTACATTTGCTAAACACAACATAATATGGAACCCAGAAAGTTAATGAAAATAAAGTATATATTTTTTCTATGAAAAAAAGAAGAAGATGTGGCACATATATACAATAGAATATTACTCGGCCATAAAAACAAATGAAACTGAGTTATTGGTATTTTGGTGGATGGACCTAGAGCCTGTTATACAGAGTGAAGTAAGTCAGAAAGAGGAAAACAACACAGGTATGTGGAATTTAGAAAAATGGTAGAGAGGAACCAGGTTTCAGGGCAAAAATTGAGACACAGACGTAGAGAACAAACGTATGCACAGCAAGGGGGGGAAGTGGCAGGGTGGTGGTGGTGTTGGTGGTGGTGGTGTGATGAATTGGGAGATTTGGATTGAGATATATACACCATTATATATAAAATGGTTAACTAATAAGAACCTGCTGTATAAAGATATATATAACATAAAATTACAAAAATAGTCCTGATGAACCTAGGGAGAGAAGAGGAATAAGGATGGAGATGTAGAGAATGGACTTGAGGTCACGGGGAGGGGGAAGTATAAGGAGGGACGAAGTGAAAGAGTAGCATGGACACATACACACTACCAAATGTAAAATAGCTGGCTAGTGGGAAGCAGTTGCAGAGCACGGGGAGATCAGCTCAGTGCTTTGTGACCACCTAGAGGGGTGGGATAGCGAGGGTGGGATGGAACGAGATGCAAGAGTGAAGAGATATGGGGATATATGTATATGTATAGCTGATTCACTTTGTTATAAAGCAGAAACTAAAAACAAGACAAAACAAAACAAAGCATAGTTCCTGACATAACCATTCAGAATACCACTATAGCACCAAAATATAGAAATACTTCCTTCATAGCATCTAATATTGAATTCACATTAAAATGTTCCCACTTAAAAGAAAAAAAAGAGTAATACTGAAGTACTACTTCCATTTTCTAGGGATTTTCCTGACTTAACTGCTAACAAGAAAGGGAAAAAACCCCCGCAATACACATGGAATAATATGGAATTAAGATGTAAAAAAAATATAGTGGTTAAAAAAAGACACAGGGTCATTACACTTTCCTTGATGACCATATTCTAGGGACACTGTGAGGTATGTGAAATCTCAAGTATGTTTTAGGCATTTAACTAACCTTACCTATGATGTGACTTTCTCATGTCCCGTATATCCTTCTAGAATGTCAGATTTTATTTCTCTGGGGAATAAAGGCCGAAAAATAAGAGGGAGAGTGTAATGGCTTCTGTACGTCTTCCGATGTTTAAAGAATCTAGACCAAAATTACCATTGGAAAAGTAAATTTCCTATACACAGAATAATATGGAAACTAGAAAGTTAATGAAAATAAAGTATATATGTTTTTATGGAAAAAAAAACACCAAGATGTGGCACATATATAAAATGGAATATTACCTGGCCATAAAAGGAAATGAAATTGAGTTATTCTTAGTGAGGTGTTTGGACCTAGAGCCTGTCACACAGAGTGAGTAAGTCAGAAAGAGAAAAACAATTATCGTATATTAACGCATATATGTGGAACCTCGAAAAATGGTACAGATGAGCGAGTTTGCAGTGCAGAAATTGAGACACAGATATAGAGAACAACTTATGGACACCAAGGGGGTAAAGTGGTTGGGGGTTGTGGTGGTGGTGTGATGAATTGGGAGATTGGGATTAAGATATATACACTAATATGTATAAAATGGATAACTAATAAGAACCTGCTGTATAAGAAAATATATAACATAAAACAAAAAATGTAGTTCTGATGAACCCAGAGACAGGACAGGAATAAAGACACAGACGTAGAGAATGGACTTGTGGTCACCGGGAGGGGAAGAGTAAGGTGGGATGAAGTGAAAGAGTAGCATGGACACTTGTACACTACCAAATGTAAAATAGCTAGGTAGTGGGAAGCAGCCACATAGCACAGGGAGATCAGCTCAGTGCTTTGTGACCACCTAGAGGGGTGGGATAGGGAAGGTGGGAGGGAGGGAGATGAAAGAGGGAAGAGATATGGGGATGTATGTATATGTATAGCTGATTCACTTTGTTATAAAGCAGAAACTAAAAAAAAAAAAGCATAGTTCCCGAAGTAGCCTTTCACAATACCACTATAGCACCAAAATACAGAAATATTTCCTTCATAGCCTCTAATATCAAATTCACATTAAAATGTTCTGAATTAAAAAAAAATGTAATACAAAGTTAGTGCTTCCATGTTATACGGATATTCGTGTTTTCACTGAGAACAAGAAAGGGAAAAAACAAAAAATACACACGGAATAAAATGGAATTAAAATGTAAAAAAAGAGGGTGTCTAAAAGAAGACACAGGGTGTTTGCCCTTTCCATGATGACCATATTTTAAGGACACTTGAGGTGTTTGAAATGTCAAGTATGTTTTAGGCATTTAGCCTGCCTTACATTTGCTGTGACTTTCTAATGTCCCCTATATCTTTGTAGTATGTCAGATTTTATTTCTCTGGGGATCAAAGGCTGAAAAAAAGAGAGATGGCGTCTATACATGTTGCAATGAACAAAGAATCCAAACTAAAATTACCATTGGAAAAGTACATTTGCAAGGACAAAATAATATATAATGTAGGAAGCTAATGAAATTAACCATATATATTTCTATGGAAAAGAAAAAAGAAAATGTGGCACATAAGTAAAATGGAATATTACTCAGTCATAAAATGTAATAAAATTGAGTTACTGGTAATGAGGTGGATGGACCTAGCACGTGTCATACATAGTGAAATAAGTCAGAAAGAGAAAAACAATTATCAAATATTAACACAGATATGTGGAACTTAGAAAAATGGTACAGATGAACCGGTTTGCAGGGCAGAAATTGAGACACAGATGTAGAGAACAAACGTATGGACAGCAAGTGAGGAAAGTGGCGGTGGCTGGTGCTGGTGTGATGAACTGGGAGATTGGGATTGACATATATACACTAATATGTATAAAATGGACAACTAATAAGAACCTGCTGTATAAACAAATCAATAACATAAAATTTAAAAAGAAAGGGTTTGATGAATGCAGGGACAAGGCAGGAAAAAAGACACAGACGTAGAGAATGGACTTGAGGTCACGGGGAGGGGGAAGAGTAAGCTGGGATGAAGTGAAAGAGTTGCATGGACATATATACACTACCAAATGTAAAATAGCTAGCTAGTGGGAAGCAGTTGCATTGCCTGGGCAGATCAGCTCAGTGCTTTGTGACCACATAGAGGGGTGGGGTAGGGAGTTTGGGATGGAGGGACACACACGAAGGAAGAGATATGGGGATATATGTATAGTTGATTCACTTTGTTATAAAGCAGAAACAGACAAACAAACGAAACATAGTTCCTGAAATAACCACTTATAATACGACTATAGCACCAAAATATAGATATTTCCTTCATAGCATCTAGTATCAAATTCACATAAAAATTTTCCCAATGGAAAATAATAAAGTATAATACAGAATTAGTACTTCCATGATCTACTGATTTTTGTTAATTTACTGTGAACAAGAAAGGGACAAAACAAACAATACAAACAGAATAAAATTGTATTAACATATAAAAAACAAATTAGTGTTCTTGAAAGACACAGGGTCATTGCACTTTCCTTGACATCCATATACTCGGGACACTTTGGGGTATGTGAAATGACACTCTCATGTCCTTTATATCTTATTAGTTGTCCGGCGAACAAAGTCTGGAAGAAAAGAGCGAGAAACGGCTTCTGTACATCTTCCAAAGAATAAAGGATCAAAACGAAAATTAACATTGGAAAAGTACCTTTGCTAAACACAAAATTATAAGGAACATAGAAAGTTAATGAGAAAACCTGTATATTTTGGCACAGAAAAATAAAAGAAGAAGATGTGGCACATATATACAATGGAATATTACTCGCCCATAAAAAGAAATTAAATGAATTTATTTGTAGTGAGGTTGATGGACCTATAGCCTGTAATACAGAGTGAAGTAAGTCAGAAAGAGAAAAACAATTGTATGTTAACGCATATATGTGGAACCTAGGAAAATGGGACAGCTGAACTGGTTTGCAGTGCAGAAATTGAGACCCAGATGTAGAGAACAAACGTATGGACCAAGGGGGGATAGTAGCAGGGAGGTGTTGGTGGTTGTGTGATGAATTGTGAGGTTACGATGACATATATACACTAATATGTATAAAATGGGTAACTAATAAGAACCTGCTGTATAAAAATATATATAACATAAAATTCAAAAAGAAATCTTCTGATGAACCTAGGGACAAGATAGGAATACAGACGTAGAAGTAGGGAATGGAGTTGAGGTCACGAGAAGAGGGAAGGGTAAGGTGGGACGAAGTGAAAGAGTAGCATGGACATATATACACTACCAAATGTAAAACAGCTAGCAAGTGGGAAGCAGTTGTATTGCCTGGGCAGATCAGCTCAGTGCTTTGTGACCACATAGAGGGGTGGGGTAGGGAGTTTGGGAGGGAGGGAGACATAAGAGGGAAGAGATATGGGGAGATATATATATATATATATATATATATATATATATATATATGCATAGCTGGTACACTTTGTTACAAATGAAGAAAAAATAAGTAAGCATAGTTCCTGTAATAACCGTTCACAATTCCAGTATAGCACCAAAGTATAGAAATACTTCCTTCATAGCATCTAATATCAAATTCATATTAAAATATTCCCAATTAAAAAAAAGAGTAATACAGAATTAGTGCTTCCATGTTCAATGGTTTTTCGTGAGTTCATTGCGATCAGGAAAGGGAAAAAGCAAAACATACACATGGAATTAAGATGTGAAAAGAAAAAAAATTAGTGTTCTAGAAAGAGACACAGGGTCACTGCACTTTCCTTAATGACCATATTCTAGGGACACATTGAGGTATCTGAAATCTCAAGTATGTTTTAGGCATTTAACTAGCCTTACCTATGCTGTGACTTTCTCATGTCCCCTATATCTTTGTAGTATGTCAGATTTTATTTCTGTGGGGAACAAAGGCCGAAAAAAAAGAGAGAGAGGGAGACGCCTTCTGTACATCCTCCAATGAATAAAGAATCCAAACCAAAATTACCATTGGAAAAGTACTTTTGCTAAACACAAAATAATATGGAACCCAGAAAGTTAATGAAAATAAACTATACATTTTTGTATGGAAAAAAGAAAGATGTGGCACATATATACAATAGAATATTACTTGGCCATAAAAACAAATGAAAGAGCTATTGGTATTGAGGTGGATGGACCTAGAGCCTGTTATACAGAGTGAAGTAAGTCAGAAAGAGGAAAACAATTAACACAGATATGTGGAACTTACAAAAATGGTGGAGAGGAACCAGGTTTCAGGGCAGAAATTGAGACGGAGACATAGAGAACAAATGTACGCACAGCAAGGGAGGAAAGTGGCAGGGTGGTGGTGGTGGTGGTGGTGTGATGAATTGGGAGATTTGGGTTGAGATATATACACTATTATGTATAAAATGGATAACTAATAAGAACCTGCAGTATAAAAAATATATATAACATAAAATTAAAAAAAATAGTTCTGATGAACCTAGGGATAGCACAGGAATAAAGATGGAGATGTAGAGAATGGACTTGAGGTCACGGGGAGGGGGAAGTATAAGGAGGGACGAAGTGAAAGAGTAGCACGGACACATGTACACTACCAAATGTAAAATAGCTGGCTAGTGGGAAGCAGTTGCAGAGCACAGGGAGATCAGCTCAGTGCTTTGTGATCACCTAGAGTAGTGGGATAGCGAGTGTGGGAGGAAGGGAGATGCAAGAGTGAAGAGATATGGGGATATATGTATATGTATAGCTGATTCACTTTGTTATAAAGCAGAAACTAAAAAAAAAAAAAAATAAGCATAGTTCCTGAAATAACCTTTCACAATACCACTATAGCACCAAAATATAGGAATATTTCCTTCATAGCCTCTAATATCAAATTCACATTAAAATGTTCCGAATTAAAAAGATAATAATACAAAGTTGGTACTTCCATATTATTCGTGTTTTCACTGCGAACAAGAAAGGGAAAAAACAAAAAGTACACATGGAATAAAATGGAATTAAGATGTTAAAAAAAAAGTGGTGTAAAAGAAGACACAGGGTGTTTGCCCTTTCCTTGATGACCATATTTTAAGGACACTTGAGGTGTTTGAAATGTCAAGTATGTTTTAGGCATTTAGCCTGCCTTACATTTGCTGTGACTTTCTAATGTCCCCTATATCTTTGTAGTATGTCAGATTTTATTTCTCTGGGGATCAAAGGCCAATAAAAAGGCTTCTATACATGTTGTAATGAATAAAGAATCCAAACCAAAATTACCATTGGAAAAGTACATTTGATAAACACAATATAATGTGTAATATAGAAATCCAATGAAAATAAACTGTGTATTTTTCCTTGGAAAGAAAAAAAGAAAAGAACATGTGGCACATATATACAATGGAATATTACTCGGCCCTAAAAAGAAATGAAATTGAGTTACTTGTAGTGAGGTTGATGGATCTAGAGCCTGTCATACACAGTGAAGTCAGTCAGAAAGAGAGAAACAATTCTCGTATTTTAATGCATATAAGTGGAACCTAGAAAAATGTACAGATGAACCAGTTTGCAGCACAGATATTGAGACACAGCTGTAGAGAAGAAACGTATGGACACCAAGCGGGGAAAGTGGCCTGGGGTTGTTTGTGGTGGTGTGATGAATTGGGAGATTGGGATTGACATATATACACTAATAAATATAAAATGAATAACTAATAAGAACCTGCTGTAGAAAAAAATAAATAACATAAAATTCAAAAAAAATGCTTCTGATGTACCTAGGGACAGGACAGGAATAAAGACGCAGATGTAGAGAATGGACTTGAGGTCACGGGGAGGGGGAAGGGTAAGCTGGGTCGAAGTGAAAGAGTACCATGGACATATATACAGTATGAAATGTAAAATAGAAAGCTAGTGGGAAGCAGTTGCATAGCACATGGAGATCAGCTCAGCCTTTTGTGACCACCTAGAGGGGTGGCATAGGGATAGTGGGAGGGAGGGAGATGCAAGAGGGAAGAGATATGGGGATATATTTATATGTATAGCGGATTCACTTTGTTATAAAGCAGAAAGAAAAAAAAAGGCATAGTTCCTGAAATAACCATTCACATTACCACTGTAGCACCAAAATATAGAAATATTTCCTTAATAGCCTTGAATATCAAATTCACATTAAAATATTCCCAATTAAAAAAAAGAGTAATATAGCATTTGTACTTTATTTTCTTGGATTGTCGTGACTTAACTGCTAAGAAGAAAGGGAAGCAAAAACAAAAAAATATATGGAATAATATGGAATTAAGATGTAAAATAAAAAATAGTGGTTAAAAAAAGAGAAAGGGTCAATACACTTTCCTTGATGACCATATTATAGGGACACTGTGAGGTATGTGAAATCTCAAGTATGTTTTAGGCATTTAACTAGCCTTACCTATGCTGTGACTTTCTAATGTCCCGTATATCTTTCTAGTATGTCAGATTCAATTTTCTGGGCAACAAAGGCTGATAAAAAAGAGAGAGAGTGAGACGGTTTCTGTACATCTTCTAATGATTAAGAATCCAAACCAAAATTACCCTTGGAAAAGTACATTTGCTAGCCCCAAAATAATATGGAACCTAGAAATTTAATAAAAATAATGTATATATTTTTCTACGGAAAAATTAACAAAAGATGTGGCCTATATATACAACGGAATATTACTTGGCCAGAAAAAGAAATGAAATTGAGTTATTTGCAGTGAGGTGTATGGACTTAGAGCCTTTCATACAGAGTGAAGTAAGACAGGAAGAGAAAAACAATTATCGTATATTAACGCATATATGTGGAACGTAGAAAAATGGTACAGATGAAATGGTTTGCAGGGCAGAATTTGAGACAAAGATGTAGAGAACTAACGTATGGACACCAAGGGGGGAAAGTGACAGGGGGGTGGTGGTGTGATGAATTGGGAGATTGGAATTGACATATATACACTAATAAAGATAAAATGGGTAACTAATAAGAAGCTGCTGTATAAAAAACTATATAACATAAAATTCAAAATAAACTTCTGATGAACCTAGGGATAGAACAGGTATACAGACACAGATGTAGAGGATGAACTTGAGGTCATGAGGAGGGGGAAGGGTAAGGTGGGACTAAGTGAAAGAGCTGCATGGACATATATACAGTACCAAACGTAAAATGGATAGCTAGTGGGAAGCAGCTGCATAGCACAGGGAGATCAGCTCGGTGCTTTGTGACCACCTAGAGGGGTGGGATAGGGAGGGGGGGAGGGAGGGAGACGCAAGAGGGAAGAGATATGGGGACATATTTATTTATAACTGATTCACTTTGTTATAAAGCAGAAACAAACAAAACATAGTTCCTGAAATAACCATTCACAATGCCACTATAGCACCAAAATACAGAAATATTTCCTTCATAACATCTAATATCAAATTCACAATAAATTTTCTAAATTAGAAAAAATATATAATACAGAATTAGTAGTTCCATTTTCTTGGGATTTTCGAGAATTAACTGCTAACCAGAAAGGAAAAAAATACCAAAAAATACACATGGACTAAAATGGAATTAAGATGTAAAAAACATAAAATAAAATAGTGATCTAAAAAAAAAAACACAGTGTCATTGCACTTGCCTTAATGACCGTATTCTAGGGACACAGTGAGGTGTCTGAAATCTCAAGTATGTTTTAGGCATTTAATTTGCCTTACCTATGCTGTGATTTTCTCATGTCCCCTATATCTTTCTAGTATGTCAGATTTTATTTCTCTGGGGAACAAAGGAGGAAAAAAAGCGAGAGAGAGGGACGCCTTCTGTACATCTTCCAATGAATAAAGAATCCAAACCAAAATTACCATTGGAAAAGTACATTTGCTAAACACAAAATAGTATGTAACCTAGCATGTTAATGATAATAAATTGTATATTTTTCTACAGGAAAAAAAACCCAGAAGATGTGGCACGTATATACAATGGAATATTACTCGGCCATAGAAAGAAATGTAATTGAGTTTTTTGTAATGAAGTGGATGGATCTAGAGCCTGTCATACAGAGTGAAGTCAGTCAGAAAGAGAAAAACAATTATCGTATTTTAATGCATATATGTGGAACCTAGAAAAATAGTACTGATGAACCTGTTTGCCACGCAGAAATTGAGGCACAGATGTAGAGAACTAACGTATGGACACAAAGCGGGGAAAGTTGCAGGGTGTTGCTGGTGGTGGTGTGATGAATAGGGAGATTGGGATTGAGATATATACACTATTGTGTATAAAATGGATAACTAATAAGAACCTGCTGCATAAAATAATAAATAACATAAAATTAAAAAAAATGGTTCTGATGAACCTAGGGACAGCACAGGCATAAAGACGGAGACGTAGAGAATGGACTTGAGGTCATGGGGAGGGGGAAGAGTAAGCTGGGACGAAGTGAAAGAGTTGCATGGACATATATACACTACAAAATGTAAAATAGATAGCTAGTGGGAAGAAGTTGCAGAGCACGGGGAGATCAGCTCGGTACTTTGTGACCACCTAGAGGGGTGGGATAGGGAGGTTGGGATGGAGGGAGATGCAAGAGGGAAGAGATATGGGGATATATGTACATGTATAGGTGATTCACTTGACTATAAAGCAGAAACAAACAAACCAAAAAAAAAAAAACATAGTTCCTGAAATAACCCTTCACAATACCACTATAGCACCAAAATATAGAAATATTTCCTTCATAGCATCTAATATCAAATTCACATTAAAATGTTCCCATTTAAAAAAAAAGAGTAATACAGAATTAGTACTTCCAGGTTCTGCATATTTTCGTGAATTCACTGCGAACAAGAAAGGGTAAAAAACAATAAATACACATGGAATAAAATGGAATTAAGATTTAAAAAAATTAGTGTTCTAGAAAGAGACACAGGGTCACTGCACTTTCCTTGATGACCGTATTCTAGGGACACAGTGAGGTATCTGAAATCTCAGGTATGTTTTAGGCATTTAACTAGCCTTACCTATGCTGTGACTTTCTCATGTCCCCTATATCTTTCTAGTGTGTCAGATTTTATTTCTCTGGGGAACAAAGGCTGAAAGAAAAGAGAGGGAGAGAGATGGCTTCTGTACATCTTCCAATGAATAAAGAATCGAAACCAAAATTACCATTGGAAAAGTACATTTGCTAAACACAAAATAATAGGGAACCTAGAAAGTTAACGAAAATAAACTATATATTTTTCTATGGAAAAAAAAGATGTGGCCCATATATACAATGGAATACTACTCGGCCATAAAAAGTAATGAAATTGAGTTATTTGTAGTGAGGTGGATGGACCTAGAGCGTGTCATACAGAGTGAAGTAAGTCAGAAAGAGAAAAACAATTTTCGTATATTAAAGCATATATGTGGACCCTAGAAAAATGGTACAGATGAACCAGTTTGCAGGGCAGAAATTGAGACACAGATGTAGAGAACAAACTTATGGACAGCAAGTGGGGAAAGTGGCGGGGGAGTGGTGGTGGTGGTGTGATGAGCTGGGAGATTGGGATTGACATATATAGACTAATATGTATAAAATGGATAACTAATAAGAATGTGCTGTATAACAAATCAATAACATAAAATTAAAAAATAGTTCTGATGAACCTAGGGACAGCACAGGAATAAAGACGCAGATGTAGAGAATGGACATAAGGTTACGGGGAGGGGCAAGAGTACGGTGGGGTGACGTGAAAGAGTGACACGGACATATATACACTACCAAACGTAAAATAGATAGCTAGTGGGAAGCAGCCGCATAGCATAAGGAGAGCAGCTCGGTGCTTGGTGACCACCTAGAGGGGTGGGATAGGGAGGGTGGGAGGGAGGGAGATGCAAGAGGGAAGAGATATGGGAACATATGTATATGTATAGCTGATTCAGTTTGTTACACACCAGAATCTTACACAGCATTTTAAAGCAATTATAGTCCAGTAAAGATGTTTAAAAAATGCAATTAAAAAAGTGAATAAAAAATCAGTTTCAAAGGGCATCACCTTTTAACTGTAGCCTTGTACTAACCCATAATATCCATGTGATCATGGGTGTGATGTGCTAGTTATACTCTTGCCAAGACTGGCTTTCCTTCCAAGCGGCATCAGTGGGCTTGCTCTGAGGGTCCAAAGGTCAAGTTCCCTCCTTTTTCATCAACAGTGACAGGCAGAGGGACCCCTGGAATATGTGTTCCTAGGCCAGGTTAGCTGTGAACAGTTTATCTCAGGGTCCATTCAAGATGAGTGCATTTGGCAGGAATTTGTGCTGCTGTGACACATCTCTAACCACTCTGAGACAGAGGTTATGGCATCCACATAAACATTTGTGACCCCCGTTGGGTTGACAAATATTTCGACAGGCAACTTTCCACTCTGCTGCGTTGCCACGTCTGCTAGAGTGGGTGTGTGAATCTCGCAAGTCATCTTCATGGGTGCTCTGCTTGGGCACATATGGGGTCCTCCTTGTTGGCTTTTTCCTCCATAAGGAATTAATATCCGAATGGAAATCAGACCTCCTTGGGGTGAGACATACAGCAATACAGCTACCCTTAGAGATGAAACAGATGCCTAGTATCAGAAGGGAAAGTGAAATACCAGCATTCTTGCCCTAATTCTTATTTTTAAAAATTTACTTTTACTGAAGTATATTTGATTTACAATGTGTTCGTTTCAGGTGTACAGCAAAGTGATTCAGTTTTACATACATATATATCTACAGTATTTTTTTTTTCAGATTTTTTCCCCTTATAGCAGGGGTCCCCAACCCCTGGACCGCGGACCGATATCAGTCCATGGCCTGTTAGGAACCCGGTGCACAGCAGAAGGTGAGCAGCCGGCACGTGAGTGAAGCTTCATCTGCTGCTCCACATCGCTCCCCATCGCTCCTATTACCACCTGAACCATCCCCACCCCCAGCCCTCCCCGTCCGTGGAAAATTTGTCTTCCATGAAACTGGTCCCTGGTGCCAAAAATGTTGGGGACAGCTGCCTTATAGGTTATTACAAAATATTGAGTATAGTTCCCTGTGCTATATACAGTAGGTCCTTGTTGGTTATCTATTTTATATCACGCCCTAATTCTTACATGGAGGCAATTACAAGTGCAACACTTTTACCTCCAACACCTTTCCCTCTGGACTAGCTGGGCATGGGGACCTCTGAGCAGGATCAGGTATCGGGAGATGGGAGCCTGGGTTTAGCTTCTGAGTAGCACAGTGATTTTGTTACAGGTCTTTCTAGTTCGCTCAGGGCACTTTCCCCAATAGCATCTTAAAGGCTCCCCTTGATCTTGACACCTGCCCTGTGTCCTGTCCTCTCAAAGCTCTAGTCATGGAAGCCCATTTGTCCAGTAAACACTCAGCAGTAGCATATTTAACAGTGCTGAGTTTATATATTTGTAACTGAATGAGGGGCCTTCTAGAGACAATTCCTCCTTACTTAAAATCAGTGTTTCCCAAAAAGTGGTATGAGAGATAATTTTGGGTGGTGCATTGACTAAATTTCTTAAAAAATCAACTGTCCAGTGACCAACCCATGTTCTTGTTTCCTATTTAACCACATTTCCTGGTCTCAGTTTCTTCCTTTAATTATGGCTTTCGGCATCTCGGTATAGAAGGCAGCATAGCACACTAGATACGTGTCGGGGCTCTGCATGAAACAAACAGGATTTTGAATCCTGGCTCTATCACTTACTATGGAGATGAACAGGCAAGTTCCATGAACCTCTTTGAGCTTCAGGTTCCTTATCTGTGAATTGGAGATGATAATGGATTTTACATTATAAAGTTGTTTTGATGATTAAATCACAGGCAAAACACTTAGCATTGTGCCTGACATATAATCCATGCTTGCATCATGTTATCTGTAGCAACAACAAGAACAACAAGAATTTTTATTCTACTTGGGATGTTGGTGCCTCCTTTAGTGCTCATTTCTGGTGTTGATATCTGCTTGCTTAGATCACAAACTGAACACATCTCTTTTTGGAAGGACCCCCGTGACTGGGCCTGTACTTCCAACTTCCCATCTATATCCCAACATTGTCTGGGCTTGCCAATAGGCAAGTTTTCCTGAGCAGGGGGAAGGGGGTGTTGGGAAAGGTTGAAGCCTTGGGAAAGGCTGCAGTTTGGAGAGGAAATCTGCCAGGCCACTCCAGCACTGACCAGGGCTTTGGGGCTCCCTCTGCTGGACAATCAAGTTTCTGTCTTAAGGTTGACTCATGTTTTAGGTGTACAATCAATTATGAGGAGAGAATGAAAGGAGCAGACAAGTGGGAGAATATAATGCATAATTATGAAAACATACAAGTATATGGACACGTACTGAGGGCTTATGGATTGCCAGGTACTGAGCCAGGAAGAGGAGCTACAAAGACAAATACAGCCTGCTGTTTAACAGAGGAGACAGACGCATGCTCAGACAAATGTGAGGGGGTGAAGTCTGTAGTGGCACAGCAGGGGGATGAGCAGAGGGCAGTACTGGACAAATTTACTGGCAGCAGGGGAAGATCTATAAAAAGGAAAGACTTCACAGAGCGCTATGACCCTTGAGCTGAGTCCTGAAAGATAAGTGGTGTCCTCTTGGCAGACAGGAGGGAGAGGGCAAGAAAAAGCACAGGAACCTCCAGCCTGGCTTAGCCATAAAAATTTACATTTACAAAAATTTACATCCAGGTCTCCTGAGGCAAGTTGTGGGTGATTTTGTTTGTTAACATGACACTGCTTTTAGGCATAAAAGAATATTCATGCTGTGGGTCTTAAGGGCATTCTTATTTCAAGTTAATTTTAAATTAATTGGAAGGTATGATGTGTATAATACGGGAAATTTTAGTATAGAAGGAAGTGCATTTCTAAAGGTTGACTTTGGCAGTATTTTAGCTATTTGCTTTCCTGTATTTTTAGAAAAGTGATTTTAACTGAGACTTACATAATCATTTGATGTTACAGAGTTGAGTGAGTGATAAGTATTTGCCAGGTTTGGGTGGTGTGTTACTTCATAAATCCTTTTAAAAACACCACAAACTCACAAAAAATGTATTTACTCATTTACTTATTTAAAATACACAGTGCCAGAGATGTATGAAGCACAGGGAACCCAATGACAACAAAGTACAGGTTCCTTAATGAAAGAGGCACACCTCCTGCTTTCCAGGAGGTGGTAGTCTAGAACATTTCACTATATATCTTCACTATTTTGGGTGAGTAAAGACATTGATTTGGTTCACTGGAGGGAAATCTCGACAAATTGCGGTAGAGTTGGGTGGTGCATTGACTAAATTTCTTAAAAAATCAACTGTCCAGTGACCAACCCATGTTCTTGTTTCCTATTTAACCACATTTCCTGGTCTCAGTTTCTTCCTTTGTCTTGCTGGGGAGTGGGAATTGGGGCAGAGACAGACCAGCCTGGGGTTCAGAATTTGATGGATAATTTCTGAAGTTCATTCACAGAGACAACAGGTTAAAACGGACTGGCCTGAATAGAATTTCTTAAAAGGCATCTAAAATCCAGGCCTATAATTATTGAATGAATAAACAGATAAGTCTACAAGTTTTTAAATTAGTGGTTTCAGAGGTATTGATAATCAATTTCTCTTAAAATAGGTGGCAGACACTAGATGTTTCAAGAGAACATTGTTCTAGGAAATGAGTGTTCCTTTTGATAGACTTTAATCTCACGTCACCACCAGTTCTTCCAGAAATCTTAACTGCTGGGATTGTTCTATCATACCAGCTTTCCTCTCTGCTTTAAAATAAAGGAGAACTCTGCTTTTAGGGGGGTAGAAGAAGGGAAACTACAAAAGAGTCAGCAATCTTTGCTTTACAGTTGAATTATTCAGCCTTTTTTAAGGTTGTGATAACCCTGGGGATTTGCCAAGTTCCTTAGTGGTGACTGTTCTTCACTCCATCTGCTTTTCTACCTCACAGCCAGCACCCTTCTAGAGTTTGGTTTTCAGCCCTGAAACTCAAATGTGCCCTCCTCAAACCCCACAAATCCCAGGCACCCTGTTTCCTTGCCTAGCTGGATGATAACCAGGCTCTTCCTTTTGGCACTCAATGTCTGATTCCAGGAGTGTAATTAAGGCTTCTATGGGCCACCATATTCTCCTCCACCAGTTTTGAGGCCTGGATTTCTAATCTGAGCCTAATCCTATAGTTTGAGGCATGGATTCCTGTCAAAATTCAAATCTGTCTTGAGATGGGCCACATTCTGCTATCATGGTTATCATCATTATCAGTTTCTTACATTGGTGACATTCTGCTCTGGTGATTATTATCAATATCAGTCTTACACCTGAGTGGGAATGAGTGCCTTGGGTAAAACCTTTGGAGGAAGGTGAAAGAGACCAAGAGGGCTCTGGATATATGGAGAAGAGAAAGGGGTGAAGAGGTATAGAAAACACTCTGACAATAAGGCAGAAGAGGGCCAGTAATGCAGGCGGAAGTCACTGAAGCTGAACTCTGAAGACAACACAGTTTTGCTAAGGTCGGAACTACCACTCCTTCTCTTTTCTGTCCCATCAGGAGTCTTCAAAGGGAACTGAAGACACCTGGTACTCACACCTCCCACACACCTCTCTCCTCAATGCCTGGAAATCCCCGAGTAAGAGAAAGTAATTTTAGCACGCCCTCAAGTGGCCAAATGTAATACTGCGGCAATGGCTCTGGATGGAAGTTAGTACTGTGGACAAACATCTTGGAATAGGCATTGGTGCTTGGCAAGTTGGTAGGCACCCAGCAGGGCAACTTGTGTGGAGATGGCATTCTTACCTCCAGGGTGCCAGTTCTCAAGCTGATTGGCATAGCATCCCTGGAATAATCTTTCCAAGTTTATTTTGAACTCCCTGCATCACCTCCTTCTCACAGTGCTTCATGGAGTAAAATAGTTTAATAGTGTATTAAAGTAAACCGAAATTATTTCTTATATTTAAATATTAGCTGGGGTAAATAGAGCAGATTTGTTTGGGTCCCTTTAATGTTGGTGACCCATAGGGGGACCCTTTGGCCCATCCAACCTTAGGTAGTATTTTATGAAAAGTTTTTAAATCTCATTAATGTCTATTTTATTTATCCCATTTCTTAACAAACATCTAAAGATTTTTATCCTTTTGGGATGAGTCCCTTTAAAATTTCCACCTTGTTGGGAAGAAGTTTTTAGACTTTCCCCTCAGTTTCTTCTTACTCCCCTGTTAATCAATCTAATTCACAATCTAATGTTTTTATTATCATCTAAAGGAGCCATTCAGGGGAAGCTGAGACCACAAGTAAGGCTTCCCAAACCGGTTTTGTTTGTTTTAAACTAATGGAGTTCTTAGGTTAGTCATTCTGTTTCGCTGGGTTTTTTTTGTATCTACCTTCTAATTTGGCCTTTTCATAGGTATCAATAGAACAGCTGTTTATAATGAGAGCTCTCTAAAAATTTGCCAATTTAGAAGTTTCTTCAGTTGAAAGGCTCCATCGTCTGGCCATTGACCAGTAGTATCTTAATAGCAACTCAAACCAGTATCGCGTAATAGGCGCCCCCACGAGAGAGTGCAAAGGATGCAGCTGTCGCAAGATCTAGAAAGTTTACTCCCGGAAGTTATCTAAGAAAGTATAGGGCCTTTGTTGTACAGGTAGATGCAACGAAGTTTAAGATGATGAAACCTACTTATGGGCTGGGACCCCTTATGACAAATTTCCCTGAGAGTTGGCACAGCTAGACAAAAAGACTGCTCAGAATCCCAGTCTATTCAACTGACTGCCAAATATACACTGAATACGTACCTTCCAAAGGGCAGAGACCAAGTTCCCAAAACAGAGGGAAAAAAATGCCTAAGATCAGGTAGAACATTTGCATCTCAAAGACACAAGGAGAGAAATACAAGTTTCTCCTGGAAGGGCTTTTGTTCCTTTAAGGTCAGAATTCTGAAAAGATGCTTTATCAAGCCAGTTTTCTCTAGTTGTACCCACAAAAATATTAATTTTGGAATGACAGAAGAACCCCAATTTGGTCATTTTTAGGTCTAGGACAAGATTTCCTTTAATTTCCAGTTAAGCAAGTACTTGTAAGTATAAATTCTGCACATACATAATAAAATCTTCTCAGTATCTTTCAGCTGGGGTAACCAACTCAGTGTCTTTCAACTGAGCAAAATCTCCCCAGTATCTTTCAACTTGGCAGGGGGCAGGTGCATTTTATACACTGCCAAATAAAACTCAGGATCATCAGCCACTAATTGGGAGATCTGAGAATCAGGACAGACTCACCCAAATTCATCTGTACCTTCTGAGGAGGCAGATGAGCACAAGGGGCCTCTGCTGGTACCAAGCCTCTGGATCCTTATAGAGTTCAGGCGAAGGAGAGAAGTCTGCTCTGGGTCCCTTCATGTGATCACCAAAAGTGTCAACTGAAGAAAAACGCACAATCTAAAATAAAAGTCAAGTTTTATTTAGGGACCTTACAGAGGACTGTAGCCCAGGAGACAGCCTCTCAGATAGCTCTGAGGAACTGCTCTGAAGATGTAAGGGAGGAGCCAGGACATATAGGAGATTTTGCTGAAAAAAACAAAACATGTAGTGGAACATAAAAAGATTACTGCTAATCACAGAGAAAAGACATCTCAAGTTAATCATTTTAGTGCTTTACTGTGTATTGGAAGATGCAAGAGGCTGGGCTCACTGAAATTGTTTCTTAGATATGCATCTTAACTCTCTAGGGCCAGTGTCCAGAAAATAGTTCCTGTTTTTCTCCATCCTGACATCCTAAATTCCCTTCAGGGTGCACCATGAGAGGGGTGGGGGTGGTGGGGTTTCCTGCTACTGCAGTGGCTGTTGGCTTCATGGTGGGCAAGATTTGTTGTTTACTGGAATGGCAGACGACTTCCCCTTTCCACAATTCTCTCTATGATTATAAATATGTATATTTTTTCTGATCTGTTTGAGAATAAGTTACAGACATGATGCTCTTTTATCCTTAAATACTTCAGTGTGTGTTTTCTAAAAACAAAAACATTCACTTATATAACTATAATTCAATGATCAAAACCAGGAAATTAACATTAATACAATACTATTTTCTAATATTGAGATGATTCAAATTTTCAAGTTGTTCCACAATGTCCTTTATAGAAATTATAAATACAGGATCCAATCCAAAATCACTCATTGCATTACATTTAATTTGCTGTGTCTCTTTAGTCTTCTTTAATCTGAAATAGTTCCTCAGTCTTAGTCTTTCACAACCTTGACATTTTAAAGAGTACAGGCCAACTATTTTATAGAATGTTCCTGAATTTGGATTTGTCTGATATTTCTTCATTGTAAGTTTCAGGTTATGCATTTTGGGTGGGAGTATCATAGAAGTGGTGCTATGTCCTTCTCAGTGAGCACGATGTCCATTTGTTTGACCACAGGTTTTGACACACAGATGTCAGAAAAGCTAATGTCGAAAACCACACATGCAGATAAGGTTGGGTTTCCTATAGGGTCATGGGAATTTCACCTGTGAGGTGAGACAAAAAACAAGGAACTTGGAGAAACCACCCCCTTTCCACTGATCAGTCTGGGAATGCCTTGTGGAGGGAGTGGGGTTTCAGGTACTTTGAGCTGAGACAAGCTGGCATTTTTCAGGGGAATGTTTTGACATGTGAGAATCCTTTTTTAAAATATTTATTTATTTTTTGGCTGTGTGGGGTCTTCGTTGCTGCACACGGGCTTTCTCTAGTTGCGGCGAGTGGGGGCTACTCTTTGTTGCGGTGCGTGGGCTTCTCATTGCGGTGGCTTCTCTTGTTGCAGAGCTCAGGCTCTAGGCGCATGGATGTCAGTAGTTGCAGCACACAGGCTCAGTAGTCGTGGCGCACGGGTTTAGTTGATCCGCGGCATGTGGGATCTTCCCAGACCAGGGCTCGAACCCATGTTCCCTGCGTTGGCAGGTGGATTCTTAACCACAGTGCCACCAGGGAAGTCCTGATATGTGAGAATTTTGATTATTGAGAGCCCAGGGTTTTGTTCCTAATCCTTTCTTGGATCAGAAGTCAGGGCTACTGGTTTTAGTCTCAGCTGTAGTTTAGTTGTTGTGTGACATTGGGGAACAGCCAGACGATCCCTTTCCTGGTTGCCTAACCTGTGTAATGATGGTCACTCACAGGGGAGGAGAGTGCTTTGAAAACTTTGGCTGGAGAAAGGGGTAGAAGATTCGAGTGGCACCTAACTGAACTCTTTGTTTCTCTGGAGTCGTTTTGGCTACTGCAATCGGACTTAACATGTTTCCATACGCTTCTTGATTCTGGACGGGGGCTCATAGGTACTGGAGAGCACAAAGCCATTTATACATAGTCATTTGTAATGGAGATGTGGATTTGAAAGTAGTCACCAAATATCAGTCACTAATAACTGAGCTTTTATCTTCCACTGGGTAATAGGAGGAGTTCTATAGTACTAGATATTTATAGTTGGGAATGTGGAGACATGGTTTTTAAAATAACAGCAACAGTCATTACTTTCTAGGCTCTGGTGTGTGGATGCATGTGACATTTTTTTTCTTCATTTCTTGTTGAATTTTGTGGCTGTTTGGGATCCCGTAAATTTGAATTCCATTACCATTTATTTGTAAAGAAGTATTTTCTGAGCTGTGACTGGTGCTATAGAACTGCATTGACCATTACTTAAAGATGTGGAGGGCTTTTGGCCACTGACCTTTTAAATGTCATAACAGCCTGATTGAATATTTGATTTCTTATAAATGTGCTCCCTGGCACTACATTTATAATCTTGAACTTTTAATTTTCTGACGTTGTGTAATGTTTAATCAGGTGCGACTGTCATAATGAGGCAATGTAATTTTCCAGTCTTTGCACAAATGTTTTCATAGTTTAAATAGAAGCTGTTGGGCTTCCCTGGTGGCTCAGTGGTTAAGAAGCTGCCTGCCAATGCAGGGGACACAGGTTCCAGCCCTGGTCCGGGAAGATCCACATGCCGCGGAGCAACTAAGCCTGTGCACCACAACTACTGAAGCCCGCGTGCCTAGAGCCTGTGCACCACGAGGAAGAGTAGCTCCCGCTCGCCACATCTAGAGAAAGCTGTGCGCAGCAACAAAGATCCAACGCAGCCAAAAATAAAAATGATAAATAAATAAATAAATTTATAAATAGAAGCTGTTGTCATATCAATCTAGAAAGGAACTTTTTGTATCAATCAAAGACCAGAATAAAACCACAGCAGACTAAAAGTGATTTCCACTGGGTGGACAATGAATTCTACCCTGATAAAAGACCCAGTTTATATATTTAATACATTTATTTAATAATAATAAGTACTACTATCATTAAGTTTTTAAAATTTAATACATTTATTGGGTACTTGTTCTGTGCCAAGCATTGTGCCATGGGTTCTGATACATAATTTGATAAGGTCCAGATAAGACAGTTAAATGAAGGAATATTTACAGTACAGGGTATGTAACAATAGGGTAAACATGGGGTGCTGTGATACCTAATGTAATATTGGGGGTCCAAGGAAAACTTTGGAGGGAGTGATGTCCAGTCTATCCCATCCACCATCAAGTTCTATCTACTCCACCTTCCCCCCAAACACATCCCGAATCCAACCAGCCCTCTCCATCTCCACTGCCTCACTCCTAGTGAGACATCATCATCATCATCTATCTACATAACTGGTCCCCACTTGATTGCAGTCTCCAAGAGGACAAAAATCGTTATCTGTTTTGTTCGAGGAGAGATCTCAAATTGTACCTGCCGTGTGGTGGGTGGTCAATACATATTCTTGAACAAATAAATGGTCTCCTGCCTTACACTGTTGGCTCACTACAATTTGGCAGCCAAAGTGATATTTTTAAACATGCAGTTGTTTTGCCTCCCACCAGTTCTTGGCACATTCCCCTTTTCTCATGTACACATTGGGCAAACTGCTTTGGATCCTAAAAGTACAGTTCAAACACCCTTGCCTTCATGCAGCTTGCAATCACATGAGAAAGATAGACACCAAACAACTAAAGAGATTAATAAAATAATTTCAAAAGTGATAAGTGACATGATAAAACAAAAAGGGTTAATCAAAAGAGTCATTGGCTGTACAGTAGACTTCTCTAAGAGGTGACATGTGAGCTGACACCTAAACGATTTGAAGGGGCCAGGCAAGCAAAGATCTGGGGGAAGAACTTTCCAGGACAGAGGAAACAGAAAATGCAAATACTTTGAAGGAAAGGAATAGCTTTGAGGATGGAACAAAGTAAGCACAAAGGATAGTGTTAGGCATAGGCCAAATCTTGGAGGGTCTTTTAGTTACATTAAAGAATTTGGATTTTATTTAAAGTATGATGGAAAGCTTGAAACCACCCCATCACATGTAGAATAAGACCCAAATTCTTTGCTATGGCCTCCCAACCCTGCATGATCTTCTCTTCATCAATTTATTTTCCCCGTACTCTACTCTTGTTTGTCTTGTTCACTGTTATGTCTCCAGTGCTCAGCATATGGCAGACTTTCAGGAAATATTTGTTGAATGAATGAATGAAGAAATGAAAAAAATTAAGATTCCTCTTTGAGTAAAATGAATGCTCCAGGGGGTTCCATATTCATCTTATGGCTTCTTGCATCCCAGGTTCACTTTCTCCAGTTGTAGAAGCACTATCCTTCCCTTATAAAAGTCTCTCTCTTACACAGATGAGCCACCTGGAGTCCAGAGATGCCCTGAAACTGAGTCAGTGTGATACACCCACTATGTGCAGAGCCAAGATTTGATCTCGGCTCTCCCAAGGATTGTTTCCAATGCATCACTGCCATTCAGGTTCTGGGGACTTCTATAGAAAGCAGAAGACACAACCTCAGACTTCCACAAGCTTACAGCATAACTGAAAAAGTGAGGTATGATACGTGAAAAGATAGCTACCAGTACAGGATCGTTTATATGTGGTCCAGCTAATCAGTAATATTACACTGAGAAAACTGTTTAAATTGTCACCAGAAACTGTTTGTTTGGGAGAGACAGCCCTCAATATTCAGAATTCACTGTGAGATGAAGGAAGAATATGACCAGTATCTTGTTGGGCAGTTTTTTTGGTTTGTTTTTTTACTTTTTGGCCACCCCACGCGGGATGCGGGATCTTAGTTCCCTGACCAGGGATCGAACCCACGCCTCCTGCAGTGGAAGCTAGGAGTCTTAACCACTGGACCGCCAGGGAAGTCCCTGGGCGAAATATTTTGAGTTGACAAAGTAGCCCTTCCCTTCAGGCAGTTGGTTTTAAATGGCCCATAGGTTTAAGTTCTTCCTCAAGCCTAAAGCAGTGCTGTGGCATTGCTACTTTGGATTGTGTTCTCACCCTTCCCTCTCCTCCCAGGGCCAGGGAATGCCTCAACAATTTATGGCTTATTTATAGATCTTTTGTGATCCAGAAAGACACTAGGTTAAAGGAAGCAAGTCCTTAACAACTCTATCTTGGCAGCTACCAAGAGATGCTACTGAGCGAGGTGGAAGATGCATTTACCTTGGTGTCTTTCCTTGCCTGCCAAGCCCGGCTGCCACCCTGGCGAGCTAGTTGAGGGCCTCTTCAGAGCACTGCAGAAAGGTGCTGGTAAGCGGCCCAGGTTCAGGGTTTAGAGGAGAGAAGTGGGCATTTCTGGCCTTTCACGGCTACGATCTTGTTTTTGGTAAGCCGGTGTGCCCCCTTTCGGCACGGCTGGGATGCTTGTGAAGTCATTTAGGTCTGACTGGCAAGAACATGACATTTCTGGATTTAAATAGATTTAAATAGAGTCTAACAAGGGCAGTTGCATTTCTTCACTTTCTAGAGCTATATTTTTCTCTGGTAGCTTGAAAAAAAAATGCACATGAAAAAGCCCCAACTTCATTTTGCTTCGGTCACAGCAGGGAATTTATAGCAAGAGCCCAGCTGTTTACAGCTCATGCCAGAGCTTTTTGATCCTAACGTAATCGAGCTCTCATTTTTGAATCGGGAAATAATATTCAGAGGATCCGACTTCTGAGTTTTCATGTTTCCAGGCCAAGCAACGGGTTCCTGAATCTATTTTAGACTTTTCTTCCCTCATACCTTTTCCTCCTCACCCTCAGAGCTCTTTGCTCCTTTCCTGGAACTAGACCTAAGGCTGTGCAAATCCCTTTCCATGCACACGCTGTTCTATCTTTTTGATAGCAAAAAATCCCCGTGATTTTACACCTTAACTCTTGCCTTCACTTTTTAAAACTCCTTTCTATTAATTGTGCTTCCATATATTCAAACAATACTAAGTATAACTCTCATTTCTCACTGTGCTAAGGGCCTTACGTGCATTATTTCCCTTGATCTTCCCAATATCCCTCTGAGGAAAGCACTGTTATTACTCCCATTTTATAGATGAGGTATCTGAGGCTTAGAGAAATGAACTGAATTCTCAAGGTCACACAGTGGTGGAGCTGGGCTTCAAGTCCAGGTCATTTGGTTCCAGAGCCAGTAGTTTAAACCCTGCTCCCATAATTAAGTGACCACCTGAAGCTGCCTGCCGACTGCTAGGTTCCATGGGGGATAATGAAGGAGAAAAGACACAGTTTTGCCCCCAGAGAGCCTGAGCTGGAACTGGAGAAAGCACTAAACGTAGTGATATGAAGAGCCAGCACCACACTTCTGCCAACCTCATGGGATTCTTGTGAGGGTCAGATTGAATGACATGTAAAAGCACTTGGTTCAAGGTAGAGGGGTGTAATGATGTTAGTTAGTGGTATTACACCAGCAGCAGCCCAGTCCTCAGCTAGTCACCTGCATGTCAGGAGGACAGATAGAGGAGGGTGGCGCAGTGCGAACTGTTGACATCACAGACTTGTAGAATCTCTTTTTGAATGTGGAACTTCTGCCACATCCTGGTTAGTCTGGCATTTCACACTTCCAGTTTGGCTTCTAAGATAACAGTGATCACAGCCAGCACCTAAATAGATCTTATTATGTAGCAGGCACTGTTCTAAGTGCCTTATAAATATTAACTAATTTAATTTTATTTGAAGGATTGTGTGTTAGCATCACAATCCTAGATTCCTTCCTCAGTGCCCTTTACTCCATGAGTAACTAAGTCCTGTTGTTGTTGTTTCTACTCCCTAAATATCTCTTATTCCCATCCCCTATACTCCATCTGCACTGCCTTTGCCACTGTTTTAGTTCAGGTTTACATCATCTCTCCCCTGGGGGATTGTAGCAGCAGCCTTCCTGGGCTTTGTGCTACTGCTCTCAACCCCTCTGCCTCCCTGAGAGAAAAGAGGCCTTGTTTTCATTGTTGCTCTTCTTGCTGTTTTGGTTCTTAGTCTCTCTGTTATTCTATTGTGCTTAATAGAGCTATTTCTCTTCTTTTAATCCAGTTTAATCTTTAAGACTTGGCATTCTGCTGTTACTGATCATGGAAGGGGCTTATTAATGTATAAGAAGGAAGAATGTAGGTTGGCACTCCCAAGGTGCTGTGAGTTATTTCCCCTGTGGTAGCTTGGCCATGATTCCTGGGTTCCCTGTGCCTCTTCAAAGTCCTCTCCACCCAAATTAAACTCAGGGCTGCATTCAGCCCCCACTGGTGGGATCGGGGCAGTTGCAGTTTCTGTCCGTATGTTAGCCCATCCCTGCTGCTCTGCAGAGGAGAGATGGGGCATGAGGAAATGATGCCTGCTTTGCATGAGACTTGGATTTTTCTCCAGAAGAGCCCAGTGAGTAATGAATCATGCCTTGAATATCCTGGAACACTAAACTCAATGCCACTGTCAGCTCCCCACCAAATCACAGTCATTTCCAGGCAATGGTTTAGTCTAGGCCGGGTTCCCCAAACCATCCAAATAGCGAGGGGGTGGGAAACTGTCCCCAACACCCAGAGTACAATTTTGCAGAGGAGATTTATTTTCACGTTGATTTGGAACATAAATACTGTAAATATCCTCCACCCTGTTAGACTTATTTTTTTTCTAGAGCTATAGTTAATGGGCTAACTTTCTGGCTTTCCACTTTATCAAGTTGATAGAACGTTTTAATGAAACCCACGGAGATTGGACAATTTACTCTAACGGTCAGTTGCAACCCTTGATGTAAGTAATTTCTAGCAATACTGTATACATCAACTGTCCAACCTGCCAGTGGTTATCAATATCCATTATGCTTTTGGTTGGCTTGAACCATTAATAACCTGTCAGATTAAGCAATTAGGCTGTCTCTACTTGCCAGAGAAAATTGTTTTCCCCTAACTGATGATACTGGTTTTGTGGTTGTGCAGATAAGTACTTGGTCAAAATGTTTGCCTCATTCTTAGCTGGGGAGTGAGTCTTTTTGATAGATAAGGAGCAAGAACTGAAATTCAAGGAGCTGAGAGGAACCTGCAGCCACTCTCTGAGAAAATGCCATTCCAGTGCACTTTTTAAAAGTAGCTTAATTATCACTGGTACTCTCTAGTGAGAGATTTCATTTGATGTGTCACCCAGGTGGGAGCACATGTCTCCACGGAGCCTCAGCTAAGCCAGGGCATTCAAGTTTGATTGGAAATGTGATCTGTCTTGGATTCTTTAGAAAGCACATCAGGGGCACTCTTGCGGTTTTGCCATTTTGTACATTCTCAAAAGCAAGATGAAGAACGGAAAAGAGAGGGGAAAAGTTCAGTGGAAACCGTTAACCCTCCTGTATGCTGTTTGTTTCTGGTCTCTTCGGAAGTTTTTGGTTTTGTGATTTTCCATTTTGATTTTCGTGTTGCAGTACAGGAGCACATGTTACTCCCTACCTTTATGTCCCTGTACATCCTAGTCACCTCACCTGCTGTGCCCTCATTTCTCCCTTTACCCGTTTACATACAACCATCACTTTGAAGACCTGGCATGAAAACCACTTCTAGGGAGACCCTCCAGAGTAACTCCACCCATTCTGATCGTGCAATTTACTCAAAGTCTTCTTATTCCTATGTCATCATTTCACACTTATTGATGCATTGTTTTTACAATGTTTTAAAATTTTGCATCTTCTGTTTTTATTTTCCTCATTACGAAAGCAATTTGAGTGCAACTCGGAAAACAGAAAACACATTTAAGCACAAAGGAGAAGAACCAGAAATCACCCATAATCCTACTACCCAAAGATAACCATTTGATATGTGTCATTCATTCATTCACTCATTCATTCAGGAAAGATTTATTGAGCAAGGATTTATTGGTTCTCTTGTAAGCTTTGGAGATATAATAATAGTGAGCGAAACAGTCACTGTCTTTGTCTCCATGGAGCTCAGAGTCTAATGAGGATTCTTCCATCATCACAAAGTAAACAAGTAAACAAGCAGTTACAAATCGTGTTAACTGCTATGAAGAAAAGGCATGCTGTGCTGTGAGAATGTATGGGAGGGGAGCCAGTCTAGACATCAAGGAAAACTTTCTGGAGGAAGTGGCATTCTAGTTGAAATCTGAAAGATGATTAGGAAGTAGTTAGAGGTTTGAGTGATGAGGGAGTGGGGAGGGGAGGGAAGGGTGAGATGAGAAGATCCTCTCAAGCTGAGGTGATGGCATGTGGGAAAAGCAAAAGTCCAGTGTCTAAGAGGGAATATGGGATGTTATAGGGTAGGGGTGGGAAAGCAAACTAGACTTGCTGGAACATTTCCTGTTTTTGTGAATAAAGCTTTATATGAAGACTGTGCCCATTCATACGCATAGTGTTTGTGGTTGCTTTTGTGCGTAACTGCAGAGTTGAATAGTTGCCCCATTGAATACTTCTGCAGACACCTTTGTAAAGCCTAAAATATTTACTCTCTGTACCTTTACAGAAGAGGTTTGCTGACCCCTGCTCTGGGACCTGAAAGAAGGTTAAGGTGACAGGAAAGGGGGAATGTGGGGGATCATGAGACAGAATCGAAGGCAAGGGCTAGACAGACTAGCAGGTTAAGGGATTTAAACTTTATTTTAAGGACAATGGAAAAAGCACTGAACAGTTTTAATCAGGGACTTGAAAAAGCCTATCCTTCCAACTCATACTGGTTCTTAATCTTTTTGTTTTTAATTTAGCAGTTCGTCTTGTATATTTTCCCATTCTTCAGTCATATAATCTTTAAAGGTGTGTCTACACTTCTGTCACATAGCTGTTGAAGTTGTATGTACTCAGCAGTGAACATCTTGTGCATATTATTGGTAATTTCCTTATGGTAATTTCTTAGGGGGAGAATTTTTAGGTCAACAGGTATATACATTTTATAAGACTTTTGCTTATTCTGTATTTCCATTCATCCAGAAGTGATGTTTACTATCACCAGCAAGTTGTGAGAGCACCTAATTCCCCTACTCTAGTGAAACATTTAATAATTTTGCCAACTTTATACAAGAAAAACTATATTTTAGCATTGCTTTAATTTGCACTTCTGTGATTACTGGAAAGGTCACATTTATTTCCCTTATGCATTTCTTCTTTTGCGAAATGCTTACTTATATAATTTGTTCATCTTTCTATTAGGATATTTATCTTTTATTATTGATTTTTTGTGAGCTCATTATATATTGAGTATGTTAACTTGCTGGTATCCATATTTTAAATTTATAAATATTTATTTAGTCAATAAATCAATTTTTTCTTTGGATTTTCTGTCCTTGGGGTTATGCTTAGAAAGACTTTCTCCACACTGAGATTATATAACATGCACATATATATTTTACTAGTTTCCAACTAGTTTTCTTTATATTTTAATCTTTAATCCATCTGGTATTTATTTTGGTAGTGTCATGAGATAGAATTTCAACAGATTTTTTTAAAAAGAGGAAATCTCTTTTTAGGGGAGAAGAAGAAATATCTCTTAGAAAAATTGGGAACTCTTTGATTAGAAACCCCAAACACTGTATCTGGAAGAATGGTTTCTGGATGAGGTGCAGGCATTTGCTATGCTCCAAAACCAACTAAGTTTACTTATTTTAAGAACAGAATTACTGTATATGCTTTTTTTTTTAATCACTCCCGCACTCCAAAGTTGATATTCCCAAACCACTTCCACCTCTAAACACCTACTACTAGAAAAACTCAAGATACATTATTGTATCAAGAGGGACTCTGTAAAATGACCTTTTGTGTGTGGAAGTGTTTATGTCACCTTTTACTCTTTTCTCTTGTATCCACATGAGGCATGCATTTCCGAACAGAAAAGTATTTGTGGCTTTAAATGTGTTTCTCTCACTTCTCTTTATTCCTTATCTTGTAAGCACAGAGGTATCATTGTTTTTTTTACTTCACGAACACTTAAAAATATTTACTAGGTACTAGGCACTGCTCTAAGTGCTTTAAAAGTATTAACTGATTTACTTCTTTTTTTAAAAAAATTATTGATGCTAAACTTTTATTATAGGTTTTTCCAAAAGGCCCTTGCAGAGTGCAGAGAATATGATTACACTGGGCAGTTAATAGAACCTTCTCAATAGTGGGGCTAACTAGCCAAGAAATCAGAATATAAATCTGTTTTTATGATATAAGTTACAGGTGTGCAATATAGTGATTCACAATTTTTAAAGCTTATACTCCATTTATTAACTCATTTCCTTCTCATAGTGGCCCTGTGATATAGGTAAAGCTATTAGCCTCATTTTACATTTGAGGAAACTGAGGAACACTGAGAAGTTCAGTGATTTGTTCAAAGATACATGGGTAGCAGGTCACAGAGTAGGGAAGGATTATTATTTTTTAATTATTTATTTGGCTGGGTTGGGTCTTAGTTGTGGCACGTGGGATCTTCGTTGAGGCATGCAGGATCTTTCGTTGCGGTGCGCAGGCTTCTCTGTAGTTGTGGCACGCTGGCTCTAGAGCGCAGGCTCAGTAGCTGTGGTGCAGAGGCTTAGTTGCTCCGCAGCATGTGGGATCTTAGTTCCCCCACCAGGGATTGAACCCATGTCCCCTGCATTGGAAGGCGGATTCTTAACCACTGGACCACCAGGGAAGTCCCAGGGAAGGATTATTTTTGGCATGGAAAGTTCTCTCTGTGGGGCAGAAACGAATACCATGAAAGGAAGAAACTGAAGTCTGAACTCACAGGGATCATTATTCCATCTCAAAACATGACTTATGTGGTTTAGAGTCTGTTGCCCTTACATAAATGTTTTTAGTTATGTTTTTTTAATTGAATATAGTCGATTTACAATGTTGTGTTAGTTTCAGGTGTACAGCAAAGCGATTCAGTTATACATATATATGTATATATTACATATTAAGAGTATATATATTCTTTTTCAGATTCATTTCCATTAAAGGTTATTATGAGATATTGAATAGAATTCCCTGTGCTATACAGTAGGTCCTTGTTGTTTATCTATTTTATATACAGTAGTGTGTATATGTTAATCCCAAACTACTAATTTATCCCTCCCCCCTTTCCCCTTTGGCAACCACAAGTCTGTTCTCTATGTCTGTGAGTCTGTTTCTGTTTCATAGATAAGTTCATTTGTGTCATATTTTAGATTCCACATAGAAGTGGTATCATATGATATTTGTCTTTCTCTGACTGACCTCACTTAGTATGATAACCTCTAGGTCCATCCATGTTGCTGCAAATGGCATTATTTCATTCTTTTGTATGGCTGAGTAATATTCTATTATATAAATAAACCAAGTCTTCTTTATCCATTCATCTGTTTGTGGACATTTAGGTTGCCTCCACGTCTTGGCTGTTGTAAATAGTGCTGCAATGAACTTTGGGGTGCATGTATCTTTTCGACTTTAGTTATGTTTTTATCTGTATTTTAATTGTCCTATCAGTGTTCCTGCACATATTGCCTTGTATTGTATATGAGCTTTTATTGTAAGCCATCTAGAATCTCTTTAGATGTAGGAAGGGTATAAATTAGATTAAAAAATCCGAAATATACTCAAAACATTTCAACTGAAATAATCTTAAGACAAAAGAAATTAATTTGTAACCTTAAAACAAAGGAAAGTAATTTGTACAAATGTTAATGGGAGTTCTATGATAACTATCAAAAACTGGAAACAACTAATTAGTCAGCAAGAGGTAAATGGTTGAACAAAATCATGTATGTAAATTATATGGAATGCCTTATGACCATTTCAAATGACAAACATGGGGACTATATTGATATATGGGCATTTGTATCTGAAGTAATATTAAATGAAAAAGACAATAAAAATATAGGTATAAACTTATAAATATGTGATAATATCTGAATACATATGACATTAATGGTAATATAATATGGATTAATATCTGTAGCCAAACGTAGTGTTATTAAGGGTTTGAGATAGGGTATTTAAAATCAGAATTAAAAATAATAAATCAAAGAAAACACATTTTTTTCAGGCATAAAGGAGTTGCCTCCCTGATTGTCCCTTTTGTACTTTGAGCTTAGGAAGGGGTCTCAAGAATATCTCTGGATGGGCTAGAAGTGTATCTGCTCTCTGACCTTTTCCCATGAGGGCTTGCAGTTCTTCTCCAACTTCAGGAAGTGCATGTTGGGCTTCCATTTGGAAAGGATCCAGTTCAGCATCTTGTCATCATCAGCTGGGAATGAAGAGACCAATTTAGTGAGAAGCTTGGCAAGAATGCTGGTGAAAGAGCAAAGATAGCAGAACTGGCTCCAAGGGGAGCTGTGCAGTTAGAAATGAAGTCCAGACGGAGGCCTGGCAAATCCCAGCCAGTCTTGCAGGTGCAGGGAATATGACCTGGGATTGTCATATTCTTCCTACTATAGAAGTACAGGACAGGTACAGCAAAACCTCAGATGTAGATTAGGTAAATGCAGGGGACTCTTAAACTAAGCAGGGAGTGGTAAAACCAGGGCCCGGCGAATGGGAAGTAGTGCCAACAGCAAGTGAGGCAGGTACCTGGAATATAGGGCAAGGCTTTCCCCACCACTGGACACCCAAGCTCTGAGGAGAATGGAGATGCCTCGAGTGCCCAATAGAAGTATGCTATGTGCTCAAATTCTTTGATACTCCTCCTTTCAAGAAGTGGAGCCTAATTTCCTTCCCCTGGAATATGGGTTGGTTCTTTGCGACGTGCTTCTAATGAACAGAAATGATGGACTGTCACTTCCAAGATTACTTTATGAAAAGACCATGGCTTCCATCCTGAGGACTGTGTCTCTCTTTCAGACTACTTGCTCTGGGAGAATCCAGGTGCCATGTTATATGAACAGCCCTGTGGAAGGCCCATGTGCTGAGGAACTGAAACCTCCTTCAGGAGCCACAAGCGTGAGCTTCTCCAGCCCCCTCAGATGACTGCAGCTTTGGCCTATAGCTGCAGTCTCCTGACACACCCTGAGCCAGCACCATCCAGCTAGGCTGCTCCTGGATTCCTGACCCTCAGAAATGGTCATATGTTTGTTGTTTAAGCTGCTAAGCATTTGGATAATTTGTTATGCAGCAGAGGATATTTATTTATTTTAATTGAAGTATAGTGGATTTACAATGTTTCAGGTGTACAGCAAAGTGATTCAGTTATATGCATATACATATTTTTTTCAGATTCCTTTCCATTAAAGGTTATTAAAAGATATTGAATATACTTCCCTGTGCTATACAGTTGGTCCTCGTTGGTCATCTATTTTACGTATAGTAGTGTGTATATGTTAATCCCAAATCCCTAATTTATCCCTCCCCCCTTTCCCCTTTGGTAACCATAAGTTTGTTCCCTATGTCTGTGAGTTTCTTTCTTTTAATAAATAAATTAATTTGTGTCAGGAGTAGATATCTATTAATGTATTAGTGGCCTAGTACCTGATTATATTGTGAAAGTGTCTGGCACCTTGACCTAGTGCTGGGGAAAAGACAAGATGGGATGGGCAGTATACAGGTAGTTGAATGCTTATTTCAAACATCTGGGATGGAGCTGAGATGGGGCAGCCACTGACAATCTTGGACGGTAAGGCGTTCAGTGAGATATTGTTCTATAGGAACTACTGAGAGATGTCTATTTCCCTTCTCTGTGTGGGGAAGTGGGGCAGGCTTGTCCCACAGTGCCAGGGCCAGTGTGGTGTGTGATGCTCAGAGCCAAGTGAAGAACTGTGGTTGGGGCTGGAGGGAACAAAGGGAGAGAGAGTGCTACTGAGCCAAAAAGGTAAGTCTAGAACAGATTGTTAAATGAGGGAGCCTAAGGAAGTTGAATCTGGAGGCAAAGCTAAAGACCAGGAATGCTAGTGTGAGGGACAGAGTAGCCCAGCAAGAGGCAGGGTGGATTAGCCTAGATTCCTTCCACAGATGTGGGGGCAGATGACAGTGGCGCATACCAGGAGCAAGGGTCTTCCATTTCTGACTCAAGCTTATACAGATGAGCTAGATTCACTTGGGCCAGGAAGGTTGGGAATGGAACTGGGCTCTTCTTCTTTCAACGACTTGGAGATGACTGGGGGTGGTTATTGAGTCTGGGTTGCTAATACATTTCTGTTTCTTCCCTCATCTTCAATCACTGTTCATTCACTGGACTTAAGAAGGGTGTGGATCTATAATAAGGTCTCCATTGGTTGCATTATTTCCTACAACATTACAAATATGTCACATGTAGCTAGGCTAGCCTTGGCTCTGGCTGCTGTTGAGGCTCTGATGGTCCTTCCGGGGAAGCGTACATCTGGATTTGTTGAATATCTCTAGAGGACCTAGCAGCTGGTGCTAAAATACGTGTTCAAGTGTCTGCTAATTCTATCGACTGAAAGCTGCATGGCCCTCTCAGCAGAATGACATTTCACAGCTTTCAGCTGCCATAAATCATTGACCTCAAGAGCCTTAGGGTTCAGTGCCTAATCCATCAGGCCAGCCAGGCGCTGAGGCACTTTAAGACTGAATAGAAATAGACCCAAAGACATGCTGTCCCCAAAAGTCATTCTGTTCCAGAATGATTAAATGTCTCTGCCCCAGAGGTTTTCAATGATAGTGTAGAAGATTGGCACAAATATACCCAAACAGTTCTTTTGCGTGTGTGTTCAAGCAGCAAAATCTTGATGGAGATGAGTTTGTGCCATTGCAACTTTCTGGGCGTATCTTTCAGGTGCAAACTCTTTGTCTTAGCTGAGCTGACATTTGGGCTTTAAATACCCCCAGAGGAGGGATTTGGAACTCTGAGGTCAAAAGCCCACATTTGGAAATAACTGTACTTTGTGTTTTCATCGAGTTTGCCAGCAAGGAGATGCAGAGCAAACTAGGAGAGGTGAGCCAATTGGCACCTTTAGCTCATCTGACTTTTGGTTCCATTCCTAGCTAAGCTCCTCAGGGACATTCTCTGCTCGAAAACAACTCTCTGTTCCTTCTGGTACAGTTGAACAGTTCTGCCAATCTCTGAAATGAAAATTATTTTGTAAGTTGTCTCTAAGGTTAAAGTTCAATTAAATATACTGGCCAAGTGGATTTGCAGAGTCAGCTTACCAGCTTATATGGTGTAGTAAAGATGGCTAATTAATCACCAAGAAATTAATATTCCCTATCTCTATGGATTACATTTCTGAGCTCTCTTTGCATTTAGGTGGTGCCATATGACTGATACTCTCTGATGGAATGTGAGCAGAAGTGATTTGTGTCACTTTTAGAAGCAGGTGTTCATTCTACATCATTTCTTCATACAGACAACCATAGTGACCTTGGGATTAAGTGTGATGAAGATGTGAGGAGCTTGGGTACCTATGTTTCCATCTGAAAAGTCACCTGCTGACCAGGAGCATCCATATTGGACTGTTAGATGAGCAAGAAGTACATTTCTATTGTGTTAAGCCACTAGGTTCATTCGTTACAGCAGCTAGCATTATCCTAACTAACAAACATGGAATTTTGAGATTCTTGGGTAAAATGTGCTTTGTAGGACTGTAATTAGATAAGCTGTATCCTTGGCCAAAAAGCGAATTTTTAAACTTAACGGCAATAAGGTGTTTAACATTCTATCCTGAGTATTTTACTGCTACCTTCTCACCCTAGTTCATTCGTTAATTCCACAAAAATGTTTTGAGAGCTTTCTATGTGCCAGGTATCACACTAGGTAGGCACTGGGGATACAATAGTGATCAAAACAGCCATGATTCCTACTTTCATGAACCTTAAAGTCTATAGAGGAGAGATGAGGAATTCTTGAACTAAGACAATGGAAGGGGGACTGGAGAAGAGGGGATGGATGGGGACAGTGATTCTCAAAGCTTGATCCTTGGACCATAAGCCTTCTAATCACCTGGGAAGCTTATAAAAATATAGATTTCAGATCCTGTCTCTCCAAAATCTGAGTCAGTAGGACTGGAGTGGAGTCTAAGCAATTCCATTAAAACAATCTCCTCCCACATTATCGTGGTGCATAATTACTTTTGAGAACTATTGTATGAGAGACAGAGGGAGAGAGAGGTTTAGAAAGTAGAGTGTTTGTAAAGTTTATTTTTAATTTAATTTATAATTTTTATACTTTTTTTTGTGGTACGTGGGCCTCTCACTGTTGTAGCCTCTCCCGTTGCGGAGCACAGGCTCCAGACGCGCAGGCCCAGCGGCCATGGCTCACGGGCCCAGCCGCTCCGTGGCATGTGGGATCTTTCCAGATTGGGGCACGAACCCATGTCCCCTGCATCGGCAGGCGGACTCTCAACCACTGCGCCACCAGGGAAGCCCTGTACAATTTTTAAAGGTTATTTTCCATTTACAGTTATTACAAAATATTGGCTATATTCCCCATGTTGTACAATACATCCTTGAGCCTATCTTACACCTAGTAGTTTGTACCTCACACCCCTCATCCCTATATTGCCCCTTCCCCTCACTGGTAACCACTAGTTTGTTCTCTATATCTGTGAGTCTGCTTTTTTGTGTTATATTCACTAGTTTGCTGTGCTTTTTAGATCCCACATATAAATGCTATCATACAATACTTATCTTTCTCTGATTTATTTCACTTAGCATAATGCCCTTCAAGCCCATCATGTTGCTGCAAATGGCAAAATTTCATTCTTTTTTTAATGGCTGACTAGTATTCCATCATGTACATATATCACATCTTCTTTATCCATTCATAAAGATGGGCACTGTTGATGGACACTTAGGATGCTTCCATGTCTTGGCTATTGTAAATAATGGTGCTATGAACACTGGGGTGCATATATCTTTTCTAATTAGTGTTTTTGTTTGTTTTTTCAGATATATACACAGGAGTGGAATTGCTGGGTCATATGGTAGGTTTATTTTTAGTTTTTTGAGAAACCTTCATACTGTTTTCCACAGTGACTGCACCAATTTACATTCCCACCAACAGTGCAGAGGGTTCCCTTTTCTCCTACCGACATTTGTTATTTGTGTTCTTTTTGATGAGAGCCATTCTGACAAGTGTGAGGTGATCTCTCATTGTGGTTTTGATTTGCATTTCCCTGATGATTAGCGATGGTGAACATCTTTTCATGTGCCTGTTGGCCATTAGAAGGTAGGCTTGACAGGACTTTAACAACTGCTTGGAAATGGTAGGCAAAGGAAAGGGAACATTCAAAGATGAATCCTAGGTTTCTGACTCAAGCCATTGGGTTGGGATAGCAGTATGTGCTTGAGATAGGCAGCAGAGGGAGAGGAGCAGGTTTCTCTTGTGGTGGAGATAATAAGTTTAACTTTGGACTTAATGAGTCTGAAGTGCTCATGCACCGTCCAGGTGGAGATGCAGTATGTTTGGTGTGTATGGTGGGAGTAGAGCGTGAGATTGCTGGAAAGATAGGAAACCAGTAGAACTGAGCCTGGCGGCTGGTTACGTATGAAATGAGACACAGTACTTGCTTTCAAGGAGCTCACAGTCAAGTGATACTGCATAAGACTGATCTCAAGAAGTACTGGTGGCTCAGTGTTATTACGTCTCTACTGAATACACAATGCTTTGCAAAGCTGAATACAACTGAAACAGTGGGGTGAATTTAACAAAAAAATATTTGGCCCTAGCCCTTTAAACCCAGCCATGAATATAGCACTTTTCCCATTCATTTCTCCAGGTCCAGCCCCACCCCTCTGTTGCCCCTCTCTCCTGCTCTCATATGACTGGCCCTCCAGTTGCTGGCATTGTTTTCCTTTTTAAAAATGTCTGTATTCAGCTGCATAGGTTTTGGTGATCTTTCCTGGATTTGTTTGGCTTAAAAGACACACCTCCCCACCTAATTCTCAGCTCTGCTTGCTCCTTGGAGTGTGCCATCTCTTTATGTTTTGGGTGACAGGGTCTACCAGCAGAAGTTTTCTTGGATCCCTGCAAGGGAGATGGAGTCAGACAGAGATGATAAATGTGAAAGCACTCCACACATGTAAGCTATTATTCCGACTTGTTTCATAAGCAAATCAAGGTTTCAAATGATGCCAAAGTGATCAGAATTCTATCATTTCAGTTTTGATGCTTTTCTGTCATCGGTGTGAAAATTTTCCTGAAAAGTAAATAGCTACTATTTGATGAGTGTCAGTGAGCTCACACAGCTATGGCAAAGCTTTAAGAAAACCGATAGATAAGTCTCCAAAGAGAAAGACAATTCAGTGATTTGCTGTCCAGAGCCAAGTTCAGATTTGAAATTTTCCTCTGACTGGCCTCACTTTCAGCTAAAATCACTTCATACCTAAATATCAAAGTATGAACATAATTATCTGGGAAGATCTAAATCTGCTGTATCCAGCACTTTAAGCATTGAGGCTGAGAGCTTGAAAGCACCCAGTTAGAGTTTGGGTGCTTTCTGTTTGAGCTCTAATGAGTGATTAGGTAAAAGGACACTATTAGGCTCAGGGAGAAGGGAACCAACTTTTCTTGAACTCTTATTATGTGCTAGGTACTATATCATAGACTGTGGGTATGTGTTATTTTATTTAACTCTCACAACAATCTTGTTGCCTGTAACCTGTAGATGACAAAACTGAGGCTCAGAGAGGGGAAGAAATATGCTCAAGGGCACACAGCTTATAAGTAGCAAGCTAAGTATTTGAACCCAGGTCTATTAACTTCAGAACCTACGTGCACTTCACACTAGATTAGCACCTCCAAAATTCCATTATTTGTAATTTAGGTACTGCCTCTACTATATCACCTGATGTTTTTTCTTTTAATCATCTCAATTTTTTTTCACTATTTTAGCCTTTCCTAAAGGAAAGATATCTTGAAAATCATTGGTTTTGATGTGTGTGTGTGTGTGTGTGTGTGTGTGTGTGTGTGTGTGTGTACACATAATTTGTCTGGGTGCCATCTCAGATCAGCTCCTGCACTACCAATGGAACACATACTGTTCTTTGGAAACATTGCTCTTTACCATCAATGGAAAAGTAAAGGGAAAGCAGGTAGGTGCTTGAGTTACTTTGCACTCCATCAGACTTCCCCAAAGCAACCCCAAATTTAAAAATAATCAATACATTCAAAGAAAATATCAGCTAAGTATGTCTATAAAACCTTCAGGCTGATGGTAACATACTTTGTATGAAGGAAGAGAATGAATACATATTAAAATCCAGTGCTTCCCAAGATTTTTAATGTCACAGGACACAAAATGATATTTGTAAGACACAGTGAGGTCAATGGGTAAGGATGCTGCCAGCTCCAGGCTCCGCCCGGCTGCCCTGAAGGTCAATGAGATCAGTATCTCAGCAAAACTAACACTTTTGTGGCACACCAAGTAGTCACAATTTATAGGGTTGGAAAGTTCTGCTATAATCCACCATTGGAATAATTGACTGGCTTTTAGGAAGGAAAAAGTCCACCTTGCTAAAATCCAGTTAAGTTCTGCATGTGTGTCCGTGTGTGTGTGTGTGTGTGTGTGTGTGTGTGTGTGTGCATGTGCACTGCGTGCCTGCACATATGTGTGTTGCTAATTGTGTTCTTGTTTTCGTTTCATTTCTGCTGATCAGTCCTTGTCAGTTGATCATATTGCTCAGCACTCAGGTAAACAGAACTTTAGGACACGTCTCAGAGTCCCTCTTTTCTATTCATGTTCTTTTATTGTAGAAATTATGGCATTGCTACACTATCCCATTCAGGGTCTTAAGATTATTCGTGTAAATATATGTATGATATTGCAGTATAACACCATCTCAACAGTTCAGTTATCAATACTAACAAAAGGTGCTTGAGACTAGCATACACTGGTGGTTGAAACATTATTACCTAAGAGTCCCCGCTCTTACTCCATTCCCTAAGTGTCTGTATTGATGCCTAAATGCCGCCACCAATGTATGCATTCATTCAGGTTTTCCTTATGCCTTCCTCTTGGTTTTGGATCTCTGTAGATCAGTTTTGGCCTCAGAATTTAAGACATACAGACATACACCTCATACTCTAGGCTGCCAGTTGACTTATATTTGGGATCTCTTTCCTGTAGAGAACATTAACCAGCACGAGCTACTACCCTAACCCATCTTGTTCTGTCCTGTAGATATCCATACTCCAGACACACCTAATGGGCACGGTATTACATCTCAGGACACAATTGACCATGGCTCAGTTAACTGTTGCAGCAGCACCAGCCTGGCAAGGGCAAAGACTTGGGACTATAGCTAAACACTGGTTGGTACAGGCACTAGAAGGGTGTAGTTGAGAGTGGGAAGCAAATACAGTCAGAAGTTCCAGGTTTTGGTCCAGGAAAACAGTTGGTGGCAAGAGTGAATGTAGGGAATTCCCTGGTGGTCCAGTGGTTGGGACTCTGTGCTTTTACTCCCTAGGGCCCAGGTTTGATCCCTGGTCAGGGAACTAAGATCCCGAAAGCCATGTGGTGTGGCCAGTAAAAATGAGAAAACAAAAAAAGACAAAACGAATAAAAAAAAGAATGAGTGTATCTCAAACATACCTTCAGTTCAGACTTCTTTTTTCCGAGTTCCACCCCCATATATCCATCTATGTATTACTTGGAGTCCTACAGTCACCTCAAACTCAACAACAAATTGTACTGGTGATATACATCTTCCCCAGCCAGTTTCCCTTCTAGTGTCCTCTGTTTCAGTGAAAGGCATCATGATCTATCCAGTTGCTCCAACCAGAAACCTAGCAGTGCTGGTGGGGTTATTTCTTTTTTAAATAAATTTATTTATTATTTATTTAGTTATTTATTTATGGCTGTGTTGGGTCTTCGTCGCTGCATGTGGGCTTTCTCTAGTTGCGGCAAACGGGGGCTACTCTTTGTTGCAGTGCGTGGGCTTCTCATTGTGGTGGCTTCTCTTGTTGTGGAGCACGGGCTCTAGGTGCGTGGGCTTCAGACCTGTGTCCCCTGCATTGGCAGGTGGATTCTTAACCACTGCGCCACCAAGGAAGTCCATTATTTTTTTTTAATTGAAGTATAGTTGATGTACAATCTTATGTAAGTTACAGGTGTACAATATAGTGAGTCACAATTTTTAAAGTTTATACTCTATTTGTAGTTATTATAAAATATTGGCTATATTCCTCATGTTGTACAATATATCCTTGTAGCTTATTTTATACCTAATAGTTTGTACCTCTTACTCCCATATATCTTCTTTATCCATTCATCTGTTGGTGGACACTTAGGCTGCTTCCATATCTTGGCAATTGTAAATAATGCTGCTGTGAACACTGGGGTGCATATATCTTTTCAAAGTAGTGTTTTGTTTTGTTTTTTTCAGCTATATACCAGGAATGGAATTGCTGCATGATATGGTTGCCCTATTTTTACTTTTTTGAGAAACCGCCATACTATTTTCCATAGTGGCTACACCAATTTACATTCTAATGGGGTTGTTTTTGATCTCTCTCCCTTCCCACCTTCATTAAACTCCTCACCTGGCCCTGTCAGATGTTATCTGCTAGATGATGTCTCACATATTTCCTTTTCTTTCCATCCTCCCTGATGTCACTCTAGACCAAAACACCAGCATCCTTCATCTGGACGACTGCATTAGCTTGCTAACTAGCCCTTCTACCTCTACTCTCGCCTCCCTTCAATCCATTTTCCTTAGAGCAGCCAGAGTAAATTAAACTATGTCTTCACCATAGCCCACCCATTTCAGATTAAGACCCTGCAATAGCTCCCATTGCCCTTAGGATAAAGACAGTCATTTCAATGGTCTGCAAGGGCCTGAATGGTCTGCTCTGGACCCTGCCTACATCTTTAGCCATGTTTCATAGCACTTTCTCCCCCACTCAGTGTTGATACAAAATTTTCTGTGCAGTTTTCAGGAAATGAAACTGAGATCTATATTGATTAGGTTTTAAATTAAGAAGTCTACAAAATGCACCATAAGATGTGTTTCAAGTCAACACAGAAATCTGTCATCTTAAGATGACTGATGGAGATAATAGGGGGATGGTACTGACTAATGCTGGGTTGACTTTTTCTTTTTTTTTAATATAAAAATATAATTTATTTATTTATTTATTTTTGGCTGTGTTGGGTTGCTGCCCGCGGGCTTCCTCTAGTTGCACTGAGCAGGGGCTACTCTTCGTTGCAGTGCACAGGCTTCTCATTGTCATGGCTTCTCTTGGTGTGAAGCATGGGCTCTAGGCATGCAGGCCTAGAGTAGTTGTGGCACATGGGCTCATTAGTTGTGGCTCTCGGGCTCTAGAGCTCACGCTTAGTAGTTTTGGTGCACAGGCTTAGTTGCTCTGCAGCATGTGGGATCTTCCCGGGCCAGGGCTCAAACCCGTGTCCCTTGCATTGGCAGGCAGATTCTTAATGACTGCGCCACCAGGGAAGCCCGGGTTGACTGTTTTATTAAATTATTTGTCATGGGAATAATGATTTCTAGAAGTCAGGTAACAATACTTCTTATTAGCTGACATTCAGTTTGGGCTGTTATCTTTTTTTTTAATATTTCATTTATTTATTTATTTATTTTGACTGCGCTATGTCTTAGTTGCCGCACGCGGGATTTTTGTTGCGGCCTGTTTCATTGCAGCATGCGGGCTTCTTAGTTGCAGCATTCATGTGGGATCTAGTTCCCTGACCAGGGATCGAACCCAGGTCCCCTGCGTTGGGAGTACAGAGTCTTACCCACTGGACCACCAGGGAAGTCCTGGGCTCTTATCTTTTTCATTGAAGCATATGCAGTTAGTTTTGTTCTCATTCCATACTAGTGAGGTGGGTAGCACGGATATTTGTATTCCTTGCTTACAGATAAAGCAACTGAAACCCAGAGTAGTAAGATGAATGTCACATAGTAAGTCAAGGCCCCATCTCAGTCCGAAAGCACTGAGAAATAATAATGATAAATAATAATATTAGTAACAGATACTTATAAAGCACTTATTACATGCTAGACACTGTTCTAAGTCCTTTTCACGTATTATCTTATCTAATCCTCTCAACAATTCTGTAAGGTAGGGAATATGTTCGTTTTAGAGGTGAGGGAACTGAAGCTCAGAGCTGTCACTCAGGTGGTCAATGCTGCTTTTACGACATATCTTGAGTCCAGCTGTTTTTTAAGTCCCTTCCAGTCATTTATTGCTTTTGTTATGCTAGAGACTTAGTGATATAAAGCACGGAGGGGACACCACAGGCAAATGCATGTTCTTCACCAATTGCTGGGATTTTGTTCCCCCAATTCTTGTACTGATTGACTCTAAGAGAGCTGGACTGAGCCGTTCACAAACCTTGAGGATTCTTGTCAAGCTTCACTTTAGCATGAAGCTCCCGCTGGAGGCAGGCTACACTTGGCCTCTCTTTTCTTCCAAAGTCCTTCTGGTACCATTCATTTAACCTTCTGGTTCCTACCATTCCAACATGGGGGGGAGGGAAGAAAGAGAATGAGAGAGAGAGAGATTCTCCTGAAGATTGAGAGCAGAGCAAATGTAAGCCACTCATGCCTCTCTTCCTGCCTCTGAGACCCTACCCTCTTCCTCTTGGCCTTCCAAAGGCCTCCAGCAGGAGGACTGTCTAGGCCCAGTCATCCTATACCAATCATATGAGACTTAAAAGAAAAGATGAATAATCCCCTTCACTCTTCTCACCAGAGATCTTTGCATTTGAGAATCCTGCTAAAGTAGATTTTTATGGTACTGAGAACGCCTTGATCCTATGAGGGGTTCTTCTCCTTGGTGAGGGAAAATGTAGCCTCAAGTGCCCCTAGAAGTTAAAGTGTTTGACCCACAGTCAGCACTGGCCAGGCCAGACAGCAGGTAGCAACACATCAGTTACTGAGCTGGAACTCAGAGGCAGAAGCCCTAGCCCTTGGGTGGATCTGACATCAGCAAAGCAGGACTTCCTTTATAGATGGTTGGGATATTAGATTGCAAGGAACGGGAATTGAGACTGAGACAGAAACTGATTTCACAGTTTAACTTGGTGCTAATTCCCAGGATATTGACAAGGGAACCTCTTTAATTCTTTCTTGCTCATAGTAAGGATTTGTCCTGTAAATAGGAGTGGGACTGAGCCTGCAGGTACAAAGTAGGGAGAGACCATGAAGCAGGTAGGGCTTCCAATACATGATGTCAGGATAAATTCTTAGCTTATGTTTGTTTGTTTGTTTGTTTGTTTACCATCTCCATCTCTTCTAACTAGCAGTTGTCAGTTATCTCACATGCTTATGGATAGGCCAAAGCTTTGCCTCCTACCTGGAATCTCCTATGGCAGTGATTCTTAAAGGGCAGTCCCAGGACCTTCATCATCAGCATCACTTGGGAACTGGATAGAAATGCAAATTCTCAGGTGCTACCCGAGACCTAGTGAATCAGAAACTTTGGGATGGGGTCCCAGAAACCTGTGCTATGACACGCCTTCCAGGGGGCTCTGAGGCCCACTCAAGTTTGAGAACCACTGCTCTGTGGTGTTCTGCTGGCCCAGGCGATGCCTTCACACTAGTGTCAGTTTGTCCCAGAATCCTTATGTACCACAGGGTTGTCTCTTCTTGTCCTGTGTCTGGTGACCCTGGCTTTGTGGCTGTCTAGAATGGCAAATAATACTCAGACTCCCTTGCCTGTTGCTAGTATAACTAGTTTAGTGTGCAAACATGAGTTCCAATCATCTATGCCTGCACAAAATCAAATCACAAGTGTAGCATGGTGCTTAAGAGCCCAAGCTTTGGGGGCAGGCATATCTGGGTTAATATTCATGCTGTACCTCTTAATTATTGATAGTGCTGTATCTTGGACTCTGTAAACCTCTATTTCCTCATCTAAAAATGGAGATAACAACATGCTCTCACAGGGTTGTTGTAAGGACTAAAAGAGATAATGGACATAAAGTGCTCAGTACCTAGCGTTTAACAAGCGCTGCATAATGGCAGGACTCATTATTATTGGCCTGCTTTCCCCAGCCTTTTCTGTTGTCATGGCATTGTGTAGGCATATGGTAAGTTTGGATATTTGGTTTTTCTCATTTGTTTTACCACTGAAAATATTTTGTCTTCCCCTTTGGAGAAGACAGATGGCACATATACCACTGAAGATCAGTGTGAAGGTTCAGAGGCTCTACTATAGCAGAGTGGTTAAAAGTGTGGGCTATAGAACCAGATTTGCTTGGGTTTGAATCCTAATTCTATCACTTATTAGCTGTGTGATCCTGCACAACTTATTTACCACTCTGAACGTTAGTTTTCCCATTTGTAAAATGGAGATAATAGTAGTACCTGTTTTTAATGTAGGGATTAAATGAATGGATATATATATAGAGAGAGAGAGAGAAAGAGTGTGTTTGGCACAGAACTTGACATTTTATTTTGAAAATGTTAAAAAGCATGGAATGGACAGAATTTCTAGAGGAAGGGAATTTTGTGGGAGTGGGAGGACACTGTATAAACACAGCCAGCCCCAGTATCAAAGGACCATCCTAAGTGAGTACCTGAATGAATCACACATGTTTTTTGGCATTGTGTACCTCCAGCTTTCTGTTTAGCATGACCCAGGTGTACTTTGCTTTGATAAAACGTATATAAAAACCAGTAAAGAAATAATGAACATCTACCAAGAGACTCTCAGCTTAAAGCTAGGGCCTGTGGAAATACAGATGAAGAAGAGGAAATGTTCCCTACCCTTGGGGAACCTACAGTCTGGCTGGACAGATGAGATTAACAGCATGAAACATTACGAGAGAGTATTAAGTGCTAAATGGTACAGCAGAGATGATACGTGCTGCAAGAATCCAGAGAATGGGGAGGGGAGGGAGGCGAGAGAGAAAGGCTTCTTAGAGGTAATGTTTTGAGCTGAGCTTTTAAGGATGGGGAGGATCTGGCTGGGAGGAGGGGCAAGTGTAAATGAGAGGTGCTTATCACATTGCCTAAGGACTCATTAAGGATTCTTTTAAGTACTTGACACTCTTAGGATGTTAGGATTCGATTTATCAAGTTCTGTTTACACATGCAAACATTTTGAATCACACTGGACTGGGAGAGAAAGATCTGGGGTCTTGCTTTATCCTCACACTAAGTAGTTGTGTCCACATGTTCAACTTTCCTTCTATTTTCTAGGCTTCTGTTTCCTCACTATAAAGTGAGAGGGCTGAACTCAATAACCTCTAAGATCCATTCCTACTCTGAAGATAGCCACACCCATTGCTAATGTTTAATGAGTGCTTACTCTGGGTCAGGCACTGTAATCTCTGTATATTTATCAATTCACTTAACAGCCCTTGTGATGGGATATGCCTATATCACCTCTTTTACAGAGAAGGGAATCAAGGGACAATAAGGTTAAGTAATATGTTCAAAGTTTGTCACACAAGAGGGTCATGGACATGTACCACTAGTACCACATGGTACAGATAGGATTTCTGTATAGGCGAGATTTACAAAGAAGTAGCAGAATTCTTGTGGTCCCCTGAACTCTCATCATGCCACGGCACTGGCCAGCCATAGATGTTCTATAGGCATAGATGTTCTGTGTAGCCAAGGTCCCAGCAGGGTTGGGCTGTGTCTGGGCCATCACACTAGACTTGGGACAGAGAGCACACCAAGTGTGAAAGTGAGCCTTATCCCTAACTCGCATTACATTTATAGATTAGCCTAAGAGGAGCTAGGGGACACCTAGTTTTTTAAGTGACAAGAAATATATCAAAGAATCTCCCATGTACGGGACCACACCAGGGAAAAGGCACCTGGAGCACTAGGGTCTGCATACTGAAGGCCATAGGAACAGACTTGTCTTCTCAGAATGGCGACATTAGCCAAAAGCCTTATCTCTCAGCAGTCATGTTCAGTGCAGCTGAGCTGACTCCTGGTCAAACTACCAAAAGGGGGAGGGAAAGTGCCACCAGCATCATCTGGATAGTTTCCTATCAAGGACATCCAGCAGAGCTGGAATCAAACTCAAGCAGTGTGGTGCCAGAGCCCGCATTCTTAACCAATTAACCTTGCACTGTCATTTCTCATACTTCTGCTAAGTATAGTGGTGGTTTTACAACATAAGGAAAGCAAGATATCTTTCCAGCCAATAAAGCCTGAATTTGAATCCTGTCTCCTCCACTTACCAGATGTGAGGTAAGTTATTTAATCTCTCTAAGCCTCAGTTTCTCTAGTTGCATAATGATGAAAATAGTCCCTATTTCCCATGTTTACACCGAGGATTAAGTGAGGCAATCAATGTAAAGTTCCTAGAACCGAGCTTGGCGTATAGGAAGTGCTTAGAAAAGTGCGACTGCTGTTATCAGTGGTGCTGTTCCTGTTCCCGGCTTACCTTCCAGAAGGGCTCAGTTCTGAGATAATCCACAAGATGTCTCCCTCTCAATAGAAAGCTCCGTAGCAGGGCTACGTGTATAAATATGTATATCTGAGGATCTGAGTTCTTGGAAAATGACTTTCACGTCCATGCCTGCCTGTGCAAAAACATATATTGAACCATGTGCCCAGGAGGAAATCATAGTTGGCTTTGCAACCGATGCACATATGGTTCTTGAGGCAGTTCTAAGGAGAGCCGGTCGCTTTCCAGGCTGTGTGTGGGCGGCGACTGCATCCCTACAGTACAGCCCAATCATGATGCAGTGGAAGGACTTTGAGGATCTGTAATTATGTTCCTTTCTCAAGTCCTGAGGGAAGTATGTGGATCTTGAGGAATGTGTATGTGTGTGTGTGTGTGTGTGTGTGTGTGTGTGTGTGTGTGTGTAGGCACGTTTGTGTGCCCATGTGCATAGTGGGGACAGAGAGAAGCTGGGGACATAGGTTCCGCCCCCCCCCCTCCACGGACAATTTTGCACCAAACATGGAAGCATCTTTTCACTTCCTGTTATTCTGTGGAGTTTGTTTTTGGTAGGTCCTTGTGGTACAGGACACAAGTTCAGAAAGATACTCTGCTGTTTGCGTGGAACAGATAATACCAGACCTAAAATAATTACATGTATTCAGGATGGTGGAACAATAAGAAATCTAAGTGTGGAGGCTGCTTGTGCAGCAGGAGCAATATAGCTATAGAGTCATTTTTCTTTTAACCACTTGAAAAATCATTTCTTCTAGGTCAACACAGGAGAAAGAAAACAGAACAGCTGTTTTTGATTATTTCCTGCCTTCTATTCAACTCATTTGCATACTGAGTAAAGGGCCTACAGCCTGGCAAATGTTTTGCCCATTCGTCTTTTGTACATGGGCTTGTGTCTCCTAAGGATAATTTCCTTTGTTTTTTCTGAATGAAAGACGACAGTGTCTTGGCTGCCATTGCTGCATCGCACCACTTTGTTCTGGGAAGAGAAAATGGCCTTTTTGTTGCAAACTCTCCAGTATTCTGGATATTTTAGGCAAAGCTCACGGCCCTGTTTGGAGCAGAGCAGGTTTGGTTGGGACTGCTGAAAGATCTTTCAGCCTTAGAGAAACTCAGATATTGAGACTCACAAGAAAGGTCTTTTGCACCCTCCAAGCACTCCTCTCTTCCCAGGCACTCAGAGTCCTTATGCTGCCTCCACTGTGCCCCCATTGTTTCATCTAGACTGGTCGTTTCTGGACAACACTCTAAGAGCCAGATTTTTTTTCAGATTTCCATCCTTTGCCTGAGTTTCTGCTCTTCAGTGTCTTTACCTCTGTTTCCCAAGGTTGTCCTTGGCTTCATGCTTTTCAAACTGGACTTAGCAAAGCCTGGATATACATGACAGTGTGGCAGGGGGTATGTGTAGCCCCCTCCTGGACTGTCACTTTTTCTTGGTGACAACTAATTTGAATATATTCTGGAGCAAAATGAAAAATTCTCTTAAATCTTTAAGATAAAATAGTAACTAATGCCCATTGAGTACTTACTGTGTACCAGACTCTGTTCTAAGTGCTTCGTACTTTTAATTAGGTTAATCTCCACAGCAACCTTAAGAAGTAGGTTACTATGTTTAACCCAATTATATGAATGAGAAAACTGAAGCATGGGGTGGTTAAATGACTTCTTCAGGGTCAAAGAGTAAGTGGCAATATGGCTGAGAGTTAATGCTGTTAGCTACAATCCTGTATTTGCTGTCAAGGACAGATTGGGCTGTGCCCTCCAGACCTAGGGAGGTTTCTCTGCCCTTAGGTTAAAATGCAGCTATTCTATGTAATGGATTTATAGCTTGGCCTGAACCTTTGAGCAAGGTAAGCTTCACTTAAAGGAATAATTCTGATATTGGGTTGGGGGCGAGTGGTAGATCAGAGGAGGAGATAGCTTAAGATAAGCTTACCTCTTTATGTTGTCACATCAAATCAGATCAGAAGTTAGTCATCTTCTGTCATAAGATCAGGGATATAAATGGGTTTGGCAGATATGAGTTTTTGTCCACATCACTAAGGGTAATTCATATGTTGAAGCCCTAATCTCCAGTGTTGCTGTATTTAGAGACAGAGCCTATGAGAAACTAATTAAGGTTAAATGAGGTCATAAGGGTGGGACTCTGATTGGTTGGGATTAGTGTTCTTATAAGAGACACCTTGAGAG
>NW_020175311.1:204502-230058 GCF_003031525.2 Neophocaena asiaeorientalis asiaeorientalis
TGGTCTACAAGCCAAGAGAAGAGGCCTCGGAATGAAACCTACATTTACAGCACCTTGATTTTGAACTTCTCGGCCTCCAAAACTGTGAGAAATATATTTCTGTTGTTTAAGCCACCCGGTCTGTGATGTTTTTTTAGAACAGCCATAGTAAGTTAATATAGGCAAGATATGTCCTGTTCCTTTATTTCTATAGATTAAATGTAATCTTCTCAGAGCTCCCAACATGTTGTATGGGCAGGAAATTCAATCTCAGTTATTTTTGGGGTTTCCTACGTTCCTATATGAGATAATTGATGACTCCTGGGCTTTTCTTGTGCCAGAAAATCATGTGAGGGCCAGGTCCTTAGTGCTTAGTGGTTTCAGCTTTGGTTGTTCCTTGGGATCCCAGAGGTTGCCATTAGCAGGCTCCTGTTGACTGGTTTTGGGCACTGCTTCTCTGAGTGGGCCCAGAGATGCTGCTCATCAAGGCCTTCCCTTTTGACTGCTGATCTGTGCGGGGCACTGTGTCTCTACGCAGTGCACTGGCTTTGTCACTCAATTCTCTGACCTCTTTCAGTCTCGGTGGGTGGGAGTACAGCTCTGTCTCAGGCTCAGTGGCTTCCCTTTTCCCAGCTCAAAACCCATCTCTCTATGGAATGATGCAGCAGAATCCCCTTCATTAATCCTTTAGACCAGGAGTCAAAGAACTTTTTGTGTAAAGATTCAGATGTTTGGGGTTTGTGGGTTATATGGTCACTGTTGCAAACACTCACCTCAGGTAGAAAGCATAATATGTAAATGAGTGGACGTGCTCTTCCAATAAAACTTCATTTATGAGCACCAAAATTTGAATTTATCGTAATTTTCATGTGTTACAAAATATTATTCTTTTCTTGGTTTTCCCCCCCAACCATTTAAAAAAATCTAAAAAACATTCTTAGTTTACAAAACAGTCAGCAGGCTGGATTTGTCCTGTGGGCTGGGCTGTAGATTGCTGATCCGTTTTAGACTTTTGCTACTCAAAGTGTGGGTGCAGGGACCAGCAGTGTTAGCATCATCTGTGAGCTTGTTAAAAATGCAGAACCTCAGGCTTCACTACAGACCTACCCAATAGGAATCGGAATTTTAATAAAATCCCCGGTGAGGCACATTAAAGTTTTGAGAAGTAGCAATTTAGAAATAGAGTGCTGGCTTCTCATTTCTGGACACTGAGGAGGGGAGAACAGATGCCAACATCAGTTATCAATTTTTTCTCCTCAGTATCATCCACTGCTATCTCAACATTGACCTTCCTACCTGATTTCCACTGTTGACCTTTCCTGAGTGGGGTAGCACTTAATAATGAGAGTTACAGCCAGCTTCCCATTAGTCATGCTAATCCACAGATCATTAGCCCTTGACCTCAGAATGAATCATTTGATGTTTTTGGCAGATCTACTTTCCAAGTTCTGGTTTACTTCTTTCAATGTTAACATTACCACTTGCTGAGTTGAGCACCCAGCTGAGTATTAGGGAAGAGATGCCTTGGGGCATTCTTGGAAATAAAGTCAGAACAGCCTGGAATTAAAATTTTGTTGTGACTAATTCCCACGGCATTAGCAGATTCAGTAATACAATGCATGGACCACTTCTACAGCAAATATCAACAAAACTGGCAGAATTTTTTTTCAACTGCAATGGTTTTAGGTACTGTATTAGTTTTTGTTTTGCAGGCTTTTAAAAAAATTGTGGTTTTCTTTCCCTAGACTAATATTAAAATAAATATGTATTTCATGAGCACATATCCGTGGGCGTAGGGAGCTCAGAGGTGTGGGGGAAAGTCTCACTGAGATTAAAATTTTCCTGTAGATAATCCTTGAGATGATGTGCAACAGCCTTGTGAGGTGACAGTGTATCAGTAATTAAGATGTGTTTTACCTGCTTTGGGCTCTTTCACACTCTTTCTCAGGCTTCCTCGGTGAATTGTAGACCAACACTCTCATCACTAATTATCAGTGATTCCTGCGTGAGATTCCCAGGACCCCAGTTTTGGGGAAGCAGGAGACAGACTCCTGCTTTTTCCTCTTCTTTCTAAATCTTGTCCTCGTTAAAGTTTGATTTCCATTAATGCATGAATGTCACCAATCCAATGGAAATGTAACTCTTCTGCCTTTGTTTTGATTACATTGTCAGAGGCCAGGCAAGGAGAGGTAGGAACAGCAGTGCTGCTCCTGTACTCTGTTATTTCTGCTTCCATTACTTGTCACATCTGTCAATTTCAGGAACATTCATATATATGGAACCCGTATTTTTAGTACTTTAATTATCTTGGATGTCTAAGGACACAATTAATGTATCATGTTGGTCACACTGATGGGTTACAAAGATAGGAGGTAGCCCTGCAAGGGATTTGGGTTTAGGGAGTGGGTTTCCAAAGTGCTTGGGTATGTGGCAGATTAAGTAAGTAAATTCCCTTGGCTCTTAGCCTCTAGAGAGTCAGCTTCTGAAGTAAATCCCTAATGTTTACTTTGGTCTTCAAAAATGCTTTAAGACTTTCTTGTCACCTCCTGCTCCTCAGTCTTTTTAGTCTACAAACCACCCAACTTGACTCTTGATTTGATCTTCCTTGCCAGTTGTGCTAATCTCATCTTCCTGATGTATTGGAATAATAATAGGTAACATTTATTGAGTGTTTACTCTGTGCCAGGTACCCTACAAACACTATCATGTTTAGTCCTCTCACATCAACCCTACAAAGTAGGTACTTTTGTTATCCCCAAGTTACAGATGAGGAAACTAAAGAATAGTAACTTGCTCAAGGCCACATGACTAGTATGCTCTAGAGCTGGGATTTTGGCCCTGAGTCCAGTGCACAGGCTCTCAACTACTGTGTTATGCTGCACTCAACTCAAATAACAATAGCTAACAATTACTGAGTGCTTATTTACCTTTTGGCCACACACGTGCTAAACTTTTCATATGTATTAACTCACTAATCCTCTTAAAATTCTATAAAGTAGGTTTTATTATTATCCATGATTTTCAGAAAAAGAAACTGGGGCACAGAGATGTTAAATAACTTACCAAGTCACACCATTAAACGATGATAGACAGAAGCAGCCTTTGGACCAAAGCAATCTGACTCCAGAATCTACATTCTTAAGCACTCTCCTATACTGCATTCCAGATGCCTGCTGGGTCAAGGCAGAGGATGTCAAAGAGTGAGGTATGTCCATTTGGGGAGAGAAATGGGGAGGTAGTGGGAGCCACTATTTACTCTTTGCTAATTGTTACATGTGGGAATGTAAGCACAGTGTCCTCAGAGCTGCCGGTTTTAAAAAGAGAAGCCCCAGATCTGGACCTTTACATGAAATTTCCTTATTTTAAATATTGGCAAGAAATTCCAATTTTTAAAAAGCACTATTCTAGATTACAAAAAGATCTGTTGATAGGAAAAATTAAATTATAGATAAGGATATTTAATTCACAGACTTACAAAATATTTAGTGCTTCTTACGAACACTGCTAATTCTAGATACTATTGTTCAATGTAAGGACTCCCCACTTTCTATGTTAATTCTAGTGTTTTTAATAAGAAATTGACTCCCTCCCTGTTTTCACTGATAGTAAATCAGTTTAAATGATGGTTTATTTATATTTTAGAGTTTAATTCCTCAGCAATGCTATAAGACTGTTGGAAGAAAATGTAGGCATTCAGAGTTTAATATACCAAGGATGCATGTTAAATTCTCATCTTTTTTCCAAATGTGGATAAGTTGTATGTAGAAATAAATATCCATTTATGTAAAGTTTGATGGCAGTGAACAAAAACACACATATTATGCCACACACACGTGGGCACACCTGTACAACACATCTGTGAGCCGCATCTGATCCGTGGGCTGCCAGTTCCCAACCTCTGAGCTAGGGAATGTATCTTTTTTTTTCCCTCCCTGCAGTTCCTAGCCCATTACTGGGTTTATAGCAGGCACTGACTAAATACATATTGACTTTTGTGTGTTCTTGTTCTGGCCTAGGTGTGTCTAAAGCCTGATGCCATCTGTCAATTTCCACTAAGAGACTTCTTTTCCTGTTTTTCCAAGCTGGCACCCAATTTTTCTTCTTCATAGGGCATTTCCAAATCAGTTGGAAGGGGCTTCCAATCTATCCTAAGCAGAAGCTGGTTCCATATAACATTTCTCAAAAAAGCAAGTGAGGATGGCCCAGGGGTTTCCAATCCTGGCTGTATATTAGAATCACTTAGAGATCTTGTAATAGTGCTGATTCTAGAGTTCCATTCTCCGAAATTCTGATTTAAATGGTCTGTAGTGGGACCCTGGGTATCAGTAGTTTTTAATAAAAGCTCCCCGGGCATTCTAATCTGCAGCCAGTGTTGAAAGCTGGTCCAACTGATGAATATGTGTTTGTCAAAAGGTCCCAAATGTCCACTTTGGGCCTTGATCAACTGCTTTCTCCTTCACTGAAGTCTGAGACTTTTGTAAGGTAAAGAGTCCAACTAGGGTAATCATATCTTTATGTATTTTCTTCTCGTAAACCACACTACTATTGCATCTAGTTTTTCCATAGTGGCTGGTAAATAGGCAAGAACATGAGCTAAAAGATGATGTTGAAGAGGGTGGGGCAGGTAGCTTCTGAAATGGTTTCCAAGGATCCCCACCTCCTGGTATTCCCATGCTTGTGAAATCCTCTCCTTTTTTTGGGGGCTAGACCTAGTAACTTCTTTCTAACAAATATAACACAGCAAAAGTGATAGGATGCCACTTCTATGATTAGGTTACAGCAGATTGTGACTTCCATCTTGCTGGCTCTTTCTCTCTGGCTCTATTTGCTTGCTCTGAGGTAACACGTTGCTGACCTAGTAGAAGTCCAGATGTCAAGAAAATGAGGGTAGTTACCAGTGAGGAACTGAGGCCTTCAGTAAAAGCCTACGAGATACTAAATCCTGCCAACAGCCAGGTGAGTGAACTTGGAAGCAGATCTTTCCCTAGTTGAGCTTTGAGATGATTACAGCCCTAACCAACACCTTGGCTGCAGCCTTTTAAGAGATCTTGAGCCAAAGGACCCACCTAAGCCATGATGGGGTTTCTGACTCACGGAAACAGTGAGATAATGTCTTGTTTTCAGCCACTAAGTTTTGGGGTAAATTGTTACACAGCAATAGGGAACATACAGAGGGGATGATGAGGGATTCTTTTTGCAGCAGGAGAGTAAGAAGTGGTTCCCCAACTTTAGCATACATTTAAATTCCTTGGGAAGCTTTCTGAAGTGCAGATTCCTAGGCCCCACTGTCAGAAGCTTTCAATTCACTAGGTCCGAGGTGAATATGCATGTATATCACACACCCTAGGTATTTCTGATGCAGGTGTTCTTTGGAATTACATTTACAGGACTACCAGCCAGGAGGTAGAGTCAGCCTTTGGAGAGGCAGAGAAAATGTTGGAGGACCAATGATTGCTAAGGTCTGTTGGCCCAGTGGAACAGGCTTTATGGAAGGTTTTTGGATTAATTAGGTGACATGTTGAAAGGAGCACTGAACTTTGAACTAAAAGAAGCCTTGTTGAAATTCTGCCATTTGCAGCCACGTGGATGGACCTAGAGAATATTATGCTTGGTGAAATACATCAGACAGAGAGAAAGACAGATACTGTACGATATCACTAATATGCGGAATCTAAAAAACAATACAAACAAATGTGTACGCAAAACAGAAACACTCACAGACAAGGAAAACAAGCTAATGGTTACTAAAGGGGAGAGGGGAGGGGGGAGGGGCAAATTAGATGTAGGAGATTAAGAGATAGAAACTAATATGTATAAAATAGATAAGCAACAAGGATCCATTGTATAGCACAGGGAATTATAGCCATTATCTGGTAATAACTTATAATGGAGTATAATCTGCAAAAATACTGAATCACTATGCTGTATACCTGAAACTAATATAATATTGTAAATCAGTCATACTTCAAAAATAGTAATAAAATAAAATAAAATAAGACTTGGAAGACTGTGAGGCTTCTGACTTGGAAGTCAGAAGATTAGCCCGATGGTGGTGTACTAGATGAGTTGAAAGGGAGAGACAGCATTTGCTTCATAATATACCACCTAAAAAGGTAGTGTTTTTTCTTCTGTTTTTTTCTTTTGGTTTAACACGACAGAAATTTATTTTCCCTGAGTTATAGAGGCAAGAAATCTGAAATCAGTTTCACTGGGCCACAATCAAGGTGTCTGCAGGGTTGTGCTGCTTCCAAGAGGCTGTACCAGACAATCTCTTCTTGCTTCTTCCAGCTTCTGGTGGCTACTGGCATTCCCTGGCTTGTGGCCATATCACTCCAATCCCTGCCTCTGTGATCACACTGCCTCCTCTTTTTCTGTCTCAAATATCCCTAAGCTCCCTCTTATAAGGTCTCTTGGGGTTGCACTTACCCAAGGGCCCACTTGGGTAAGCTGGTACAGTTTCCAAATCTCAAGATCCCGAAAGATAGTGGTTTAAAACAACAACCATTTATTTTCTATGATTCTGTGGGTTGGTAGTTTGGACTGCACTCAGCTGGGACTGTCTCTGCTTCATGTTTGTCATCTGGGTTCACTCATCCATTTATGTCAACTGGCCTCACTTGTATGTCTGGTAGTTGGCTGGTCGTCAACAGAAGTGATGGAAATAACTGGGCTGTGTGTCGTTCATCACCAGGTGTGCTGGCCTATCTCATTCACCTAATGAATGAGGGTTGCTAAGAACATCAAGAGAGCAAGACCCAATGTGCAAACACTTTTCAAGTCTTGGCTTGCTTACTGGTTTTTAAAATAATTAATTAATTAATTAATTAATTATTGACTGTGTTGGGTCTTCCTTGCTGCGTGCGGGCTTTTTCTAGTTGCAGAGAGCAGAGGCTACCGTTTGTTGCAGTGTGCAGGCTTCTCATTGTGATGGCTTCTCTTGTTGTGGAGCATGGGCTCTAGGCGCACAGGCTTCAGCAGTTGTGGCACGTAGACTCAGTAGTTGTGGCTCATGGGCTTAGTTGCTCCGTGGCATGTGGGATCTTCCTGGACCAGGGCTCGAACCCGTTGCTCATGCATTGGCAGGCAGATTATTAGATCACTGCGCCACCAGGGAAGTGCCTTGGCTTGCTTATATTTGCGATTGTCCCATTGGTCAAAGTAAGTCATGTGACCAATCCCAGAGTAGGTGTGGGAAGGGACTAACCAAGGACATGGATGTAGGGAAACTTATTGATTACTGTGGTCATTTTTTTCCCAGACAATCTGTGATAGACTTGGTAGTACCTTTTTTCTAGGATCTTTGTGAGAATTGGAGATAATGCATATCAAGAACTGAGTGAAGTGACTGGTATACTAGGTACTTAGCAAATGACGGCTAAAGTGTATTACATTGTACCTGACATACAGTAGGTGTGTAGTTAAGGAACGTTCTCTTTTATGCCCACTCTCCTTCCCTCATCACTTGGCTGTTAGAAGAAAACTGTGATCCAAGAAAAGACCCCACAAAAACAAACAAAAAAAAGCAAACAAACCCACATCAATGATTTTAAATTTAATTGAATTTTTATAAATTAAGCAAACATCCACAACAAAACACCAAGTGAAAAGAAATTCCTAGACCCAAAGTAACAGGATTTGGGGACTGAGCACACACTTTATTATTGTACCTTCTTCACCTCTAACGATAGAGTCTAGTGACTCTGAGGCCATGCAGGATACTGGGTGTCCAAAGAAAAATTTCATTATAGTGACCAAGGCAGTGAAGAGGACACAGACATTTAACAAAGAACTTCTACACCTGGGAGTTGAACCAAAACAGGTTTTTGGGGTTAACTCTGTTTTCCAGACAATTCCATTGAAATCCTTGATTCTTTGAGTTAGAAGGGACTTCAAGAGGCCTTTGCATTTTAGACCCTCCCTTCCTCCTCAACAGTTCTCAAACTTTTTGATCTTAGGGCTACTTTACATTCTTAAAAATTATTGAGGACCCCAATGTGCTTTTGTTTCTGTGTTTTATATCTATCAATACTTACCATATGAAAAATTTAAACTGAGAAAAATTAAAAAAAAACCAAAAGAGTATGCAGCATGTAGTTAGTTACTTGTCAAAGCAATGTTTCATCATATATCATATAGCTCCTGGAAAATTCCACTGTACATTTATAAGAGAATGAGAGTGAAAAAATAATTGCTTAGAATTATTACAAAAATGGTTTTGACTTCACTAAACATCTGAAAGCGTTTCAGGGATTCACAGGGGTCTCTGGACCACACTTTGCAAATTGTTGCTCTACAGTCTTCCTGTTAGATAGGAGTTGCTCAACTGAAAAATTTGGACGCAGTGTGTTACAGTGAAAAGGTTCCACGTTGGACACATGAGATTAATTTCATCATCTATAAAATGGGGATGATAATAATTAAATCAACCTTATATAGTTGTGGAGATTAAACAAAATAAGGCAATGCACCTAACTTATATTAAGGGCCTTGTACAAAACCTGGTATATATCAGGCTCTCAATGAATGTCTGTCCTCCCATCACTGAAATAAATACCTAGTATCTCACTGCTTCATGAGGCAGCTTATTCAGGCTCTGGCTTTTAGAAATATTCCTCCTCTTGCCTCTCTGTGATTTCTATCCCATAGCTCTAGTGCTTATCTTCTGTACAGAATAAGGCAAAGCACTTGAGTTTTAGATTAAAGCAGTTGTGGCACCTTTAGTTCTTCTTTCTTATAAGCTATGTTATGGTTGTCAGATTATCCTGATCATTTTGTCTCTGGATGCAGTAGTTCATTAAACAAATTTTTATTGAGCACCTAAATGCTGTGTACCAGTAGTGAAAAAATAGACAATCCCTTTCCTTTCCTGAGGTTTATATTCTAAGTGTAGGAGACAGATCAAAAGTAAGTAAGCAAATATATAACAGATGTGATAGGTCCTACAATGGAAAACAAAGCAGGGTAGGAAACAGCAAGTGATGTGGGAGTTCTCTTTTACGTAGGGTGGTCACATAAATGCCTCTCTGAGGAAGCATTTGAGTAGAGACCTGAATAAAGTAGGAGGGCAAGTTAGGCTGAGGAAAAAGTCGGTGCAAAATTTGAATGTTATTCTAATCGTGATTGCAATCTACTGGAAGATTTTAGGTAGGAAAATGGAGTGCTATGCAGGGAGATCAGCTTGGTGCTTTGTGACCACCTAGAAGGGTGGGATAGGGAGGATGGGAGGGAGGTGCAAGAGGGAGGAGATATGGGGATATATGTATACGTATAGCTGATTCACTTTGTTATAAAGCAGAGACTAACACACCATTGTAAAGCAATTATACTCCAATAAAGATGTTAAAAAAGATATATTTGGGTAATTGACAAAATTAATATTAGTTAATTATATAAATATTACTAAATGTTTATTTTGCTGAATTTGAAAATTGCAAAAAATAAAATATAAATGGTGATCAGAGGTATAAATACTAAAAAAAAAGGAGCGCTATGAATTATGTTTTAAAAATATCAGTCTTGCCATTGTCTGGAGAATAGACTAGGGGACAAGAATAGAAGCAGAGAGAACAGTTAAGCAGTTCTTGAAATAATCCAGATAAGAGGTGATGGTGCCCTGGAGGTAGTGAGAAGTTAAATTAGGGTAGAAGGCAGAGCCAGCAGGGTTTACTGATGGATTAATGAATTAAGTGAGGGACAAGGAGGAATCAGGGATGTTACCCTAGGGTTTTGGCCTGAACAACTGGATGGGAGGTGGTACCATTTACTAAATGGGGAAGACTGGGTGAGGAACAAGGTGGAGAGACAGGATCAAGAGCTCTGTTTGGGATATATGTTAAATTTGAGCTACCTATTAGATATCCATATGGAAATATGGAGTGAATAATATAATCTGGAGCTCAGGGAAGAGTCAGGGCTTGAGATTGCCATTTGGGAGTCCTCAGTCTGTAGATAGACAAGAGATAACATTCAATAATTGAGCCCTGGAGCACTCCAATGGTTGGAGGTTGGGAAGATGGGGAAGAACCAGTAAGGGTGTCTGAGAAAAAGTGGCTGAGACATAGGAGAATAAAACAGGAGACTGTGTCCTCACAGAAGCCAAGATATGTTTCAAAAAGAATGGAGTAATCAACTGAGTCAAATGATGCTGAGAAGTTTAATAAGATGAGGAATAAGAGCTTGCTTTGGCCTTGGCAAAATGAAGTTTGTTGGTAACCTTGGTAAGAGTGCTGTCAATAGCAATGAGACACAAGCCTGTTTTGAGTGGGTTGAAGAGAGAAGGAGAGTTGAGGAAATGAAGACAGCACTATAAACAACTATTTTGAGGAATTTTGCTATAAAGAGGAGAAAAGAAATTGTGAGATAACTGCAGGTGGATATATGGTCAAGGGTCTTTTTGTTTGTTTAAGGGGGGAGATTTTGTAGCATGTTTATATGCTGATGGGAATGGTCCCTCAGCATACCGATGGAAAGAGAAATTGGTGACATCAGAGAGAGAGAGGGGCCTTAACTGCCGGAGCAAAATGCTTGAATAACTGACAGTGGAAGAGGTTCTGTGCACAATTGGAAGGACTGGCCTTACAGGAATGTGCAGTTCCTCCTTAGTAACAGGAGGATATGGATAGTGATGCAGGTAAGTTGATAGACTTGTTTGTTTGAAGATGAGGCACTTCTCTTCTGATTGTTTCTATTTTCTCCATGAAATAAGAATTGAAATCATCAGATGAGAATTCTGAAGGGGAGTTTTTGGGGTTTCACAGGGGAAGAAAGGCATGAAATAGTTGCCTTAGAGAGAAGGAAAGTGAACTGACTAGGAACATCTAGAATTGTCAGGCATTGCTGAAGGCTCACTTAAGATTTCTGGTCAAATTAAATTTAAAGTGGGACCATTCTGCTGTGTAAGTGGAGTCGTTCTTAATCAGGACTAAGTCCAATGGAGGGAGTACAAGGACACTTCCCCTACTTGCAGATTTATATAAGGCAGTGGATATAATGATGGAACCTGGGATTTAGCTGGGTAGTGTGGAAAGATATGAAAGGACAGATGGACAGTGAGGGTAGAAGGATCCATGGGTTGAAGGTAGAAGGTTATGTGGCAGAGAGGGAGGCTTGAAGTTGAAATTATGGAGGTGATGCAATTATTATTGGTCATGACAACATCTAGAGTATGACCAGTAGAGTGTTTGGCTGTGCTGGGATGATGGGAAATAAAAGATTGTTTGAAGTGACTTCAAGGGATGGTGGGACCCAGGGATTGGCTATATTGTCCAGTGGATATTGAAATCACAGGAGAAGTGGTGGGAGAAGAAAACTGTGAGCCAGGTGCTAACATTTCCAATGAATGAATGAAGGAGAGTGACTAAGAGGTTGATTGAGGGCAGCCATAAGGAGAGTTGGCATAGTCGATGGTGTACACTTAAATTGGGATGGGGTTTTTGAGGAAAGAGGAGAAATGGCCTGGAAGTGGCAAAGAGGAGGAAGGAAAATACTCCTCTACCTCCAGGTTCAGTGAGTGATACGAAGGGTATGGGAAAGAAAACATCCACCATCTGAGAGGGCTGAATGGAAGAAGAGACCTCAGGGAAGAGCTATACTTCCTTTAGAACAAGAAATTGAATTAAATGTTGAAGATATAGAGGAATTTGCTGATGATGGGATTTGAGTTTCAGAGGCCATGGCAGGAGGGCTTGGGGGTTCATTGATAAGCAGGGTATTGTGTAAGATTAGGGAATATATGGAGCCTAAAGGGGTTCGGAATCCAGATAAGGATGCATGCTGGGAGGCTGGGACTTGTGGAGGTGACTGATGTAAACGGAGATGGAAGATGTGTCGGGATTAGTCCTGCTGAGCTCTTAGGAGGTGGTGGATGATCAGTGCTAATTAGAGACTCCTTCTGGGGCTGCTCTCTTGGCCACTTTGTATTGGTGAACTGGGGGAGAGGAGCTTACACCAGGGGCACTTGATACTCCCTGGCCTCCCTTAATCTTTTCTGTGGTCCTTTTCAAGCCTGGAGTAAGAGATTTATTAGGACTTTTCCACAATGATAGTACCTTGGGGGATTTTAAGTTATGCCCTCCAAGTCTCCGTTGGTCCCCACCAAAGCCATGTCAAATAAATACACGATCTAAATAAAAATGTGTGCTTGATGTGTAAATGCAGTTTAAAGACAAATACCCTAGCCACCCCAAGCACCTTCCAACCAGATTGCTACACTAAAGCCCCTTACCATTTAGTATCAAAATTTCAATCATACATAAAAGTAGATTCACATAATGAGCTCCCATATACCCCATCACCTAGATTTAACAGTTGTTAACATTTTGCCATCCTCGTTTCATCTCTTTTATTCTTTTACTGAAATATCTTCAAGTAAATTACAGACATTATGACATCTTATTCTTAAATACTTCAGTATCATAAGCCCTTTCTATATAGAAATTCTGAAGCTGCCACTGCCTTTTAAAATGTGGTGCCAAGAACTGGACAAGAGTGTTCTAGATGTGGACTGATCAGCTGAGTGTACAGAAAGCGTGACTAGACCCAGTTTTTGTTAATGCAGATTACAATCTCTAAAATTAGTCATTTTAGAGGCCACGGCACACTATTGACTCAAGTGCATTTGTGGTCAGCTAAAGTCCCCAAGTGCTTTGCACATGAACTGTGGCTGTCAAATCAGGCTTCCCCCATCTTGTATTTGTATAATTCAATTTTTGTTGGTTTTAACCTATTGAAAATATCTTGAATTGGAATTCCGCCTTCCAGTGAATTGATCTTTTCCTGCTTTGGTTCATCAGCAAAGTTGATAAGTAAACCTTTTATATATTCATGCAAGTGTAGAGTAGCTACTTTCTAAAATTGAAGGTTATGCTACCTCAAAATTGTGGAGACTGCAGTAAGATCATCTCAAGTGTTAACAGTGGACTCTTTGTAGGGTAAATAATCTAAGTTAAGTGTTCTTGATTAAGGATTGAAATTCAATTCAAACTTTCTGGTTTAACAGACTTGTGGTGTCCGAGTACGGTTTTCTAAGACCTTCTAAATCATTCCAGAAGAAATATTTAATATAAGCAAATCACTGAACAGTCTCTTAGTAGAGCCTTAGAAACACCCATATTCATGACAGCTAAATCCAGGGGTTAGATTTGCTTTCTGAGAATTCCCTGGGTTTACTTAGGTGGCTTCTCAGCCAACTGTCCTCACAATTACACAGGGATCGTTTTTTAAACTCAAGTGTGTGAGTGAGCTGAATGGACAGCCCCTGCCTCTGTCTCATGCTTAGAAAATGGGACTGTACTGGGAACATGTCGTCAACTGCCAGACAAGTGATATTTTTGTAAATTTTCAAACTGGATATGTAATATGCCTAAACAGAAGGCATAGTCATGGCAATACTCAAGGCTCAAAATAGCAGATCAGTATTGTAGAACTCTGCATTCCTCGGTATGGTTCCCAATTCTTAGGTTATTTCAGAATGAGAGTTCTCTGACACTAGCCTTCATGGGGAGGCACCATACCATTGTAATTGAGACTATGGGTACTGGACCTTGACTGTCTAGGTCTAAAGTCTGCCTTACCACTTATTGACTCTGGGACTGGGGCTACTTATTTAACCTCAGTGGAGAGTAATTTCCTCATCTGTTAATGACAAAATTAGTACATGCACCTCTTCTATACAGCAGTGTGAGGATTAACAGTGTTAATTCAGGCAACATACCAAGCATTTAGTAAATGTTAGCTACCATTATTTATCATGGTTCTGATAGTTCTATGGGGACCCAAGTTATTGGATGCCACTTGGTACCATGTTCATGAAGTTCTTCATCTACATTTAAATGCATCTAGTCTAGGGATGCTCTAGGCTGCCATGTAGCCTCCTGTATTTACCTCATCATCCTAATTTCCACTCACGTGCATCCAGAGGCCTGGTAAGAACAATTTAAAGGTACATGGAGAGTAATTACATGTCTTCTGCTTTGAGCAAGCCAAAGTAGTAGTTCTGGCCTCTTGATTGCTTGTTCTACGTCTTCAGATTAGTTCCCATGGTGGCTGATAACCACACTAACGTTCCAGGGGAAGAAATAAATATAGGGAATCCTACTTTTCCTCATATATGAATCTACAGGTACATACATTGCTTTCAGCATCCCAGTAATCACCTAGGAAATGATAGTGATCTCCCATGTATATCCACGTGCGTGGTAAGAAAACTACTTAAAAACAGTGACAAAAATTGACACAAGTAACTTTGATAGGTATTGCCCAGAGAAAGAGTTGACATGTATGCCTTTTTCTTTTTCTTCACTCTAAGTTATGATGTTCCTTTTCAATGACTGTTATGAGGGGTAACTATTCTCTTAGCCAATAGGAGTGTACATCTTGTACTTTGCATTACTAGACTTACCTTTTCCAAGAAAACGAAAGTAGTAATTCATTTTTTGAAACTTTTTATTTTTAGGTAAGTTTACACTAATGGTAAAAATAGTCCAGAGTATTTCCGCATACCTATCACCCAGCTTCCCTTTATGTTTGCATATTATTGATATATAACCATGGTACCATTATAAAAACTAAGAAAATAACCATGGTAAAGTACTATTAACTAACCTATAGAATTTATTAAGATTTTACAAGGTTTTCTACTAATGTCCCTTTTTTGGTCCAGAATCCAGTTCAGGACCTCACATTGCAGTTAGTTGTCATGTCTTCTTAATCTCCTCTGATCTGTGACAGTTCTTCAGCCTTTCCTTATCTTTCATGACTTTGAGACTTTTGAAGAGTACTGGCTAGTTATTTTGTAGAATATTGCTCCACTGGGGCTTCTCCAATGTTTTCTCAAGATTAGATTGAGGATACATATTATTGGAAATGCTAACACAGTGAGGTGCCCTTCTTTGTGCAGTCAATCAGGGGGACAGGATGTTGCTATACATTACGGGTGATAATCTTGGTTAAGGTGGTGTCTGTCGGGGTTCTCCACAGTAAACTTACTGTTTTCCCCTTTGTATTTAAGAATATTTGGGAGGGATATTAGAAAGTATGCAAATATTTTATTTATGCTTATGATTTGCCCACTAATATTAACATTCATCAGTTGATCTTGCCTGCAGCAGTTATTACTGTGATGTACTAATGGTGATTTTCTATTTCCCTCACTCCTTGTACATTTATTGATTGGAAAATTGTAATTCTTCTGTTAGTAAGAGTTGTCTCTACTTTATTTATATCAGCACACACTAATGGATATTTATTTTATTCTTTGGGGAATATTCTTATAATATTATCTTTATTTAGTTTGTTGCTCAAATTATTTCAGCTTTGGCCATTGGAATCTCTTTCAGGTTGGCTTCTGTGCTCAACGTGCCCTCTACCTTTTTTTAAGAAATCATGTTCTTATTTTCATCACTACAAGATGCACCAGGTTCATCTTCTCTATTCCCTACTCCAGCCCTGGGTTCAGCCAGCCTTTTGTTTAATGAGGAATGGCATTTCAAAACCATGATCTGTGCCTTAAGTGTGCTTGCTATTAGGATATCACTGCTTCTGGCTCCCTTCAGTGGGTATAGGTATATATATGTGCTAACTTATACATATACACATTTTTATCTATTTCTCTATGTGGAGTATGTTAATAAAAAAAACCACGAGTCTACATTGATACCTATGACTCCAACTCAGCATGTAGGGTTCATTTTAGTCTTCTCCCTTTCCTTATTTGTACCTTTTTTTCTCTGACCCTGAGAAACCGGGTTCTCATTATCTACAATACATTTATTTACTTTTTCAACCCTAGTGTATTTATAAAGTAGTTTCAGAATCCTTAATACCCCTGTGAGAAACGAATTTATGAACTAGAGTGCAGTGTTTGTACACCAGTTTTTGTTGTTGTCTTTAGCCTTATAGTAACCAGTCAACACCCTGTTTTTCAAAATTATTTAGGTCAGCTCCTTTCTTCCCCATCCCCTTTATCATGTAACTCGTTTGTAATATAGTTAGATTCATTTATCACAGTCTGCAGTCCTATATCCCTTCCACCAACATTCTGGTTGAATTTTCTAAAATTTGCATACATTAAAATTCACTGGGGACTTCCCTGGTGGCACAGTGGTTAAGAATCTGCCTGCCAATGCAGGGGACATGGGTTCGAGCCCTGGTCCGGGAAGATCCCACATGCCGGCAGAGCAACTAAGCCTGTGAGCCACAACTACTGAGCCTGTGCTCTAGAGCCCGAGTGCCACAGCTACTGATGCCCACGCGCCTAGAGCCCATGCTCTGCAACAAGAGAAGCCACCACAGTGAGAAGCATGCACACCGCAACGAAGAGTAGACCCTGCTCGCCACAGCTAGAGAAAGCCCACTCGCAGCAACAAAGACCCAACACAGTCAAAAAAAAAAAGAAATTCACTGAAGGATGTATAGTTCTGTTCTATGGGGTTTTGACAAATGCATATAGTAGTGTAACCACCGATACCATACACAGGACAGTTTCATCACTCCAAAAAGTCCCTCATGATGCTCCATTGAGGTCAGACCTTCGCCACACCCCTGACCCTTGGCGACCATTGACCTATTTTTCGTCCATAGGATTTTCTCTTTTCCAGAGTGTCATATAAACGGAACCATATGATGTATAGCATTTTGAATTTGGCTTCTTTAACTTAGCAAAATGCATTTAAGATTCATCCAAGTTATGTGTATTGATAGTTCCTTCCTTTTTATAGTTAAGTAGTGTTCCATGGTATCATGCACCATAGTTTGTTTAACCATTAACCCATTGAAAGGCATTTATATTGTTTCTACCTTTTGACTATTATGAATAAGCAGTATAGCTTTAAGCATTTGTGTATAGGTTTTTGGGTGAGCATAAGTTTTCATTTCTCTTGGGTGGTTACCTAGCAGTGGGATAAGTACTTTTTAGAATGTATTTATTTAAATATCCAGAAAATAAAAAGGAAAACATATGTATTCAGTACTACATTTTTGTAAATACCATATTAATACTGTACCATTTCAGTGTAGTTTCATAACTACCTTGCACCTCCATTACCATTTACATCAGAATATTCTGATTTTGGTCAAACTGGATGCATATGTTTTCTCCCAGAACTTCTGTCTTGTAATCTCCATAGTGACACAACATGTTATATTTTGGTTTATTGTTACGTGGATTAGAATGAGCCCTGAAACAAGTGTACATGGGTACAAAATGGGTAGTCTTGAAGCCAGATACTGGCCCTGTTTACTAGCCCCTGAAAAATGTTGAGTTTATAATGACCATTCTTTAAGGAGATTATGCCCTTTGTGTAGTCAGAATGAGCAGTGACCTACCTGAAGTTAATTGAGAGTCTTCTTCAAGAACCCCTGTCTTAATATATCAAACCTATCAGCTTGCTATGGAACCTGGAGTCGCTGCCATTAGCATCACTCTTCTGGGCCAAGGTTCAATCATTTCCTCTGGAAGTTTTCCATTCAAAATGCACATTTTTAATCTGGGAGGGCAAATGTTTAGCACATTAGCTAGCTGTCACCTCAGAGAGATCACGGCTCTGGTCTCTGAGATTTCTCTCTACTGACACCTTTCTGTTAGCAGGCAAATACTCATTTCTGTTTCGCTGAACTGTGAGCTCTTAGACTGAGGGCAGAGTTCATGTCTGTATTTCCTGTGCTTGGCATTGTAGTAGTTGGTCCACATATACATCTTGAATGGATGAATAAATGCCAGATGAGTAAGTGGTGCTTGAGGATAGAAGGTGGAGGATTTGTAGGGAAAGGCTCCCCATGTGTGGCACAGGCAGGAAAAGGCAAGCCTAGGGGGAAGGGCAAAGCATGGGTCTGGAATACCAGAGAACAACAGGATGATATAGGTCTATTGTGGGAACAGTAAACAAGTAAATTTAGGAACTAATTGGAGGCCAGCTTCAAAATTCAAAGTTTTGGGGAAGCTGTGGCTAAGGGTGTGAACTCTGAAGAGAGAATAGGCTAAAATTCCAGCCTTGCTACTTTCTACTAGAATTTGGCTTTTGCTTCGATTGAGACAGTGGTCAACTTGGGGTGGGGTGTTTGAGTAAACGAAAAATTTGATCTGACTTTTATTTTGCCAGGATCACTCCGGTTATAGTGTTGGGAGTAGAATGAGGTGGGAGGGCAAGGCCAGCATCAGAAACATCAGGAAAGAGGCTATGAAAGTAATCCACGCTAGAGATGAGAGTGGCTTAGACCAAGATGGATGCAGTGCAGCTTGTGAGAAGTGGTCAGATTCAGCATATGTGATGAAGATAGAGTTGTCAACATTTTATGATGGATAATACTGGACCTCTTTCCTCTATGCCCAACAAAGCAAAATGAAACACTATAATGTCTATAAACTATAAAATAGAAGTTGATATTAGTGGGTTAAGCAGAGCTAATTTCGCAGTAAAGCAAAACTTTCTTGATACGGAGTTAGCCTTGGATTCAGTATGTTTCCACCAGCTGACATGAGACTTTCAAGTCCACGTTTTCCTGCTGTCTTCTATAAGGAGCTTCAGCAGAGTAGTATTTACACTACCTCTTTTCCTGCCGATTGAATCTGTAGCAAACAGAGCAGTATGTACAGTTTTATCTCACTTGAGAGCATTTCTGACTGTGGATCTGTCACTCTTTATATGGGGAATAGAATTCTTTCAGGATGTATTTCTTGCAGGAAAAGCTTTTACCCAGTGAGGTAAATACACTATGAAAACAATTTGATCAGATAAGGGTTCATGAACCCCACATTATCCACCCATGTACACACACTCAACTTCATGTATTTTAAGTGCAAGTCTCTCTGGCCCTGATATGAGAAGACAAAGCCTTGGTTAGAGTAACAACTGATATTCTAATCCCTGAGTAAAACTTTCATTATTGAAATTCTTCTATTGATTAGCCAGATGATTTTTATAGGATTGTGTAACAACTGCTCCGTGAGGATATTTGTGAATAGGGAAATCTCTGAATAGAGTATCCTTATGTCACTCAGATGGGAATTAACCTCCTTAATTCATTAGCACCTCTCAGAATAGTGCCCCATCCCCTGCCTGCTCTGACATAACTAGGTATACAAGCAGCAAGGGGTGTGTTGGTATAGGGACCTGAATCCCTCCGAAGATGTGCAGTCTCATGACTGAGCCTAACTGTGATTGAAAAACATAGTCCACCTTCATTCCCAGGTCTGTGGCAGCAACTAATAGCAATCTCCAGGAGTCCTGTGTATCTGGGGAAGTCACCCAGGGGGAAGTCACCCAGGGACAGCGGGTAAATGCAAATGGTTTGGGGCAGTTTGGTTAAAACCCCTCCTTTGCAGGGATGACATTTGATCCATTGACTCTTTCTTTGAGGTGAGAGCTGGAAAAGTCCTGTGATTACTGTCAGTGTGCCTATCCACAGGGTAGTAGCCAGAGGATGAGCTCGCAGACAAGAGGGTGCCTGTAAATGCAAGTTATATCCCACTTATCTGAAAACTCAAGGGAAATTCCATTTTGATGGACTCTTCTTTGGGCAGGAGTAAAATTTTCAAAACATAAGTGTTGAAGACTTAAGTGATATTTTTAGAACTTGTCTTTTATTGTGCTTCAGTGTATCATAAAAAGTATACAAAGTCAGAAAGTTTATTCTTCCATCATTATTTAAATATCAATAGATTAGAATTCTCAGTATGTTCATAGGGCAAATTACTAATTCCTGGAAAATCTGCTTTTACAGAGTGCATTTTATGTCTGTCCATTCTGTAAAAATGTAATTTTCTGGGGTAAATATGTATGTGTGTATATATATATATATATATATATATATATAAATCTCATGACATACACACAGAGAAGAACACAATGCAATCCAGAACCAGGCAGTGAGAAACAAAAAGTCCTCTGAATAATAAAAATATTTTCATTTATTCAACTTTTAACAAATATTTATTGAACAGTTATTAGATGCTAAGAACTATTGAAAGAGATATGAATACAAATATGAGCAAAAAAGATAATATCCCTGCCCTCTTATGTTCTAGTATGTGTGTTGAGGGAGATGTGAAACAGGCAATAAATAACCAATAAAGCAACATGCAAAACGATTTTCATAAAGAGGCAAATGCTATAAAGAAAATAAGATGGGACTCTGTGATAGAGTGACTATGTTGGGGTGCCAGTGGAAATCAAGAGTCCTGCTTTGTACATGTTAAGTTTAAGATGCCAATTAGACACAAAAAAGCCATTGCCAAAAAGTCATTGCCATAAAACTCTTGTTCATACAGAAATTCCTTAGGTCCTCTGTCAGAGCTATTTTTTGTTTTATGCACAGATTAAATGAACTTGGTTCTCTGTTTCTTTCACCCACAGCAATGTAAGAACTTGGCATCTCTCTCTCTCTCTCTCCCTGTCTCAAGTACACAATCCAATATGTATAAAATTCCCTGCTGAAAATATCCACCCAACCTAACATGTTCAAAGCTAAATCTAACTTCCTCTTCACACTTGTTCCTTCTGTTTTTTTATGCAGCTTAATGATTCCTTTATTCACCCTATGACCCAAGCTTATTCCTAGACTCTGCCCCTCCCTCACCCCAACATTCAGTGAATGACTAAGTTGTGTAGAATAATACCTCCCAAATGTCTCTCTAATCTTTCTCCTACTCTCCATCTGAGCTGCTACTACCATTCAAGACCACATTACTTCTTGCCTGGATTACCATATGAGCATATGCTGCTGAACCATCTTCTTAAATCACCCTTTACCCCCTACATTTTGGGTAACTCCTGCTTAACCTTCAAAATTCAGCTCAGTGATAACTTCTTCCAAGAAGACTACACAGACATCTCTGACTTGTCCCCCACCCCATCTAGATTAGATAACCTCTATTATATGTCCCTATAGTACATTGTGATTACATTTATTTTAGCATATATCACGTGGTATTATAATTCCCTCTTCACTTGTCTGTCCTACCATTGCACTGTGAGCTCCTAGATGTTAGGGACTGTATCTCTTATTGTCACATCTCCAGTGCCCAACATGTGTCTGACACATGATTGACACTCAGTAAATGTTTTTGAATGAATACATGCTTGAATCAAATTAGAAGAAAGATCTGCTTAAAGAGAAACTGGCAATAATAAGGAATGATAGCTTATACTTGTATAAGTGAAGAAGGAAACAATGAAATAAGTCATAAAAATCTCAAAAAGTACCATAGTCTGCAGTCACTTAGCATTGGGACTATTAATATTATACTGTATTATAATTTTGTATTATAGCTTGTATAGCATAATGCAATCGTTCCCATTAATTTTAAAGACATTGGAACATCTAGAAAAGACTAAACTATATTTAGTAGCCTCCATTTAAAAGTGTGGGAGTATGTACTACATAATATGACTTATGACTGATCTACATCAAACCAGGTTTGGGAAAAACGATTAAAGACAAATACTTTTAACACACCCAGTTCTGGATCCTATGTGTTTCCTTCAAATTGATTTGAGAGTTTAGATATAGATAAATGATATCATAACTGAGGCCCAAACCATCATATTATTTTTACACAAAGGTGCTATTGAGTTCACTTTCTGAGACCATCCTAAAAATCTCTCACATACTATACAATCAAAGAAAATGTTTCTCTAAATAGAAATGTCTTCAAAATGTTCATGATTCATATAAATAAAGTTATCAATACTTTGATGTAAAGGAGCTGGGAATTGATGACTTGTGCCCAGAACCTCTGCTTAATTCCTCCATACCACTATACTTTTTGGCCTCATTTTTCCATCCCTGATGTTTGCCCTAAAGCTATTCTCTCCTGTTGAGTAGCTCAACAGATGGCTAGAGTATATATACAAAATATAGGTAATAAAGATCTGGGACTCTTCCCTCTTGCATCTCCCTGCCTTCCACCTTCCCTATCCCACCCCTCTAGGTGGTCAAAAAGTACTGAGCTGATCTCCCTGTGCTATGCGGCTGCTTCCCACTAGCTATTGGTTTTACATTTGGTAGTGTTTATAGGTCCATGCCACTTTCTCACTTTGTCCTAGCTTACCCTTCCCCCTCCCCGTTTCCTCAAGTCCATTCTCTAGTAGATCTGCATCTTTATTCCCATCCTGCCCCTAGGTTCTTCATGACCATTTTATTTTTTTTTAGATTCCATACATATGTGTTAGCATACGGTATTTGTTTTTCTCTTTCTGACTTAATTCACTCTGTATGACAGACTCTGGGTCCATCCACCTCACTACAAATAAATCAATTTCATTTCTATTTATTGGTGAGTAATATTCCATTGTATGTATGTGCCACATCTTCTTTATCCATTCATCTGTCAATGGACACTTAAGAGTGCTTCCATGTCCTGGCTATTGTAAATAGAGCTGCAGTGAACATTGTGGTACATGACTGTTTTTGAATTATGGTTTTCTCAGGGTATATGCCCAGTAGTGGGATTGCTGGGTCATATGGTAGTTCTGTTTTTAGTTTTAAAGGAACGTCCATACTGTTCTCCATAGTAGCTGTATCAGTTTACATTCCCACCAACAGTGCAAAAGGGTTCCCTTTTCTCCACACCCTCTCCAGCATTTATTGTTTGTAGATTTTTTGATGATGGCCATTCTGACTGGTGTGAGGTGATACCTCACTGTAGTTTTGATTTGCATTTCTCTAAAGATTAATGATGTTGAGAATTCTTTCATGTGTTTATTGGCAATCTGTATATCTTCTTTGGAGAAATGTCTGTTTAGGTCTTCTGCCCATTTTTGGATTGGGTTGTTAGATTTTCTATACTGAGCTGCATGAACTGCTTGTATATTTTGGAGATTAATCCTTTGTCAGTTGCTTCATTTGCAAATATTTTCTCCCATCCTGAGTGTTGTCTGTTCATCTTGTTTATGGTTTCCTTTTCTGTGCAAAAACTTTAAAGTTTCATTAGGTCCCATTTGTTTACTTTTGTTTTTATTTCCATTTATCTAGGAGGTGGGTCAAAAAGGATCTTGCTGTGATTTATGTCAATAGAGTGTTCTGCCTATGTTTTCCTCTAAGAGTTTTATAGTGTCTGGTCTGATATTTAGGTTTTTAATCCATTTTGAGTTTATTTTTCTGTATTTTGTTAGAAAGTGTTCGAATTTCATTGTTTTACATGTAGCTGCCCAGTTTTCCCAGCACCGCTAATGGAAGAGGCTGTCTTTCCTCCACTGTATATTCTTGCCTCCTTTATTAAAGATAAGGTGACCATATGTGCGTGGGTTTATCTCTGAGCTTTCTATCCTGTTCCATTGTTCTATATTTCTGTTTTTGTGCTAGTACCATACTGTCTTTATTACTGTAGCTTTGTAATATAGTCTGAAGTCCAGGCACCTGATTCCTCCAGCTCTGTTTTTCTTTCTCAAGGTTGCTTTGGCTGTTCAGGGTCCTTTGTGTTTCACAATACAAATTGTGAAATTTTTTGTTCTAGTTCTGTGAAAAATGCCATTGGTAGTATGATAGGGATTGCATTAGATCTGTAGATTGCTCTGGGTAGTATAGTCATTTTCACAATGTTGATTTTTCCAATCCAAGAACATGGTATATCTCTCCATCTGTTTGTATTATCTTTAATTTCTTTCATTAGTGACTATTAGCTTTCTGCATGCAGGTCTTTTGTCCCCTTAGGTAGGTTTATTCCTAGATATTTTATTCTTTTTGTTGCAATGGTAAATGGGATTGTTTCATTAATTTTTATTTCAGATATTTCATCATTAGTGTATAAGAATGCAAGAGATTTCTGTGCATTGATTTTGTATCCTGCCACTGTACCAAATTCATTGATTAGCTCTAGTAGCATCTTTAGGATTCTCTATGTAGAGTATCATATTGTTTGCAAACAATGACAGTTTTACTTCTTTTCTAATTTGGATTCCTTTTATTTCTTTTTCTTCTCTGATTGCTGTGGCTAAAACTTTCAAAACTATGTTGAATAACAGTGGTGAGAGTGGGCAACCTTGTATTTTATCTGATCTTAGAGGAAATGGTTTCATTTGAGAATGATGTTGGCTGTAGGTCTGTCATATATGGCCTTTCCCGTGTTCGCATAGGTTCCCTCTATGCCTACCTTCTGGAAGGTTTTTATCATAAATGGTTGTTGAAATTTGTGAAAGCTTTTTCTGCATCTATTGAGATGATCATATGGTTTTTATCCTTCAATTTGTTAATATGGTGTGTCACATTGATTGATTTGCGTATATTGAATAATCCTTGCATTCTTGGGGTAAACCCCATTTGATCATGGTGTATGATCCTTTTAATGTGCTGTTGGATTCTGTTTGCTAGTATTTTGTTGAGGAATTTTTGCATCGATGTTCATCAGAGATATTGGCCTGTAGTTTTCTTTTTATGTGACATCTTTGTCTGGTTTTGGTATCAGGGTGATGGTGGCCTCGTAAAATGAGTTTGGGAGTTTTCCTCCCTCTGCTATATGTTGGAAGAGTTTGAGAAGGATAGGTGTTAGCTCTTCTCTAAATGTTTGGTAGAATTCGCCTGTGAGGCCATCTGGTCCTGGGCTTTTGTTTGTTTGAAGATTTTTAATCTCAGTTTCAATTTCAATGCTTGTGATTGGTCTATTTATATGTTCTATCTCTTCCTGGTTCAGTCTTGGAAGGTTGTGCTTTTCTAAGAATTTGTCCATTTCTTCTAGGTTGTCCATTTTATTGGCATATAGTTGCTTGTAGTAATCTCTCATGATCCTTTGTATTTCTGCAGTGTCGGTTGTTACTTCTCCTTTTTCATTTCTAATTCTGTTGATTTGAGTCTTCTCCCTTTTTTCTTGATGAGTCTGGCTAATGACTTATCAGTTTTATCTTCTCAAAGAACCAGCTATTAGTTTTCTTGATCTTTGGTATTATTTCCTTCATTCCTTTTTCATTTATTTCTGATCTGATCTTAATGATTTCTTTCCTTCTGCTAACGTTGGGGGTTTTTTTGTTCTTCTTTCTCTGATTGCTTTAGGTGTAAGGTTAGGTTTTTTCTTTGAGCTGTTTTTTGTTTCTTGAGGTAGGATTGTATTGCTATAAACTTCCCCTTTAGAGCTGCTTTTGCTGCATCCCAAAGGTTTTGGGACATTGTATTTTCATTGTTATTTGTTTCTAGGTACTTTTTGATTTTCTCTTTGATATCTTCTGTCATCCTTGGTTATTTAGTAGTGTATTGTTTAGCCTTCATGTGTTTGTATTTTTTAAAGTTTTTTTCCCTATAATTGATATCTAGTCTCACAGTGTTGTCACCAGAAAAGTTACTTGATACGATTTAAATTTTCTTAAATTTACCAAGGCTTGATCTGTGATCCAAGATCAAGATCTCTAGGATATGGTCTATCCTAGAGAATGTTCCATGAGCACTTGGGAATAAAGTGTATTCTGTTGTTTTTGGATAGAATGTCCAGTCTTCTTTGTGGATTGGTCCCTTGATCATTATGTAGTGTCCTTCTTTGTCTTTGTAATCGTCTTTATTTTAAAGTCTATTTTGTCCGATATGAGAATTGCTACTCCAGCTTTCTTTTCATTTCCGTTTTCATGGAGTATCTTTTTCCATCCCCTCACTTTCAGTCT
>NW_020175312.1:0-4814 GCF_003031525.2 Neophocaena asiaeorientalis asiaeorientalis
CCACATGCCGCAGAGCAACTAAGCCCGTGTGCCACAACTAGAGAAAGCCCATGCACAGCAAAAAAGACCCAACGCAGCCAAAAATAGATAAATAAATAAGTTCATTAAAAAAATACACATGTATACTTTATACTACGTATACATACTATGTTTACCCAGATTGATGTATATATACTGTGTATATGTATACAGACTATTTTTTTTCATATAGTGTGGATCTTAACCCGCTTGAAAAATGCCTTCAAAGTGTATTAATGAGTTCAAGCATACTCAGTCCCACATCCACCTGTGGGTAGCTAATTATTGATAGACATTACTGCCTCACTAACTAACATGTTTCCAAACTGAAGGTAAGTTACAAGCATGCACATCTGCTTCGGTTGTGAAAAGCACGATCCTTTGCACCACTGCACAGATTTCAACAAAAATATGCCCTCCAGGGTAGCCACAGCTCCTTGGGGTATTCAGTCTGATCAATACACAGAGGCAAGCCCCCCCAAAAAAGCGTTCTCTTAAGGCACTTGGAAAGACGTCAAGAAAGAACTTCCCCATCCAAGTTAGGTTAACCTGCACGGTGTAGTGGAGACAGAAGAAGGTATTAATTCCACACAGTGCTTTCTCCCAGGCAAAAGTATTTTAAAATAAAAACAATGGGGAAAAAAGTTCTAATTTCAAGTCACTCTGAGAACTAAACTCCTTCTTTTCAGGGAATTTACCCATCTTGACCAGTGCTTAGAAGTCTTCAGTGTTGATGTATTTGCTGGGGTGTCCTCGTTTGACCAGAAGCAATCTGTCTCAGGCAACAGTAATGCTTTCATTATACAGAAAGGATGGCAGATGCGTCAGCCTGGGCTAAGCTGTCCCAAGGGCCACACCTATTTCTTGATAGTTGATCATACCCAGTGTAGGATGAGTTTGAATATGTGGCAAGCGGCCCCCTCACCCCACATTTCCATCCCCTCTTCCCCAATTGTTCCACTTCCTTTCAGCACTTTCTGGTCACCGTCCTTGACCTCATCATCGAGGAGGGTGTGCCCATAAAGTGGCGCACCCTCTCCAATGAAGGGCCTAGGATTTCTAATGAGACAATCATCTTTTGTGGCTGCATCAGGTAAACTTCTCATGCAAAGAGATGCTCAGAATACCTGAAAGGACAGAGCACCTACCATTTTTATTATTGTTGTCAAGGTAACAAAACAGGTTGTATCTGTGGTGCCAACTGGCTAATACATGGTTATATATATGGAAGAATTTGGTCTTTCATAAAAGCTGATAGTGATAATGCTGGAGCAGTAGGTAACCTTTACCATCTCACACTTCTTTAGTGGTTTCCGTTATCTACCAAAGAGAATCTAATAGTGGTGAATGTCCATACTGGTTAGGGTCCGTTTACAACACCTAGCCCACAGGATTGTCGTGATGACTAAATAAGACAATAACTGTAAAGCGTTTAAGATAGAGCCTGGCATCTAGAAAGAGCCACCACTACCTCCACCATTACCATTACCATCACCATCACCATCACCATCACCATCATCATCACTATCATTATAACCACCACCACCATCGCTATCATCAGGACCTCCACCACCACCACCGTCATCATCGTTTCTTGTGAAATGATGACTACTAATTACAGAATTTTAGTTAGGAAAGGAATGTGCTCTATGGTACAGTAAACTCAAAGGTAAACACAGTAATATATAGTCCTTTTATATAGAGGGATGCCCCAATAGTGTATCAGCCTCAGTATGTTTGCCCCACAGACCATCAACACACTTTCCTCCCATTACCATGGAGCCTGACCCCAAAAGGTTTAGGTAAATGACCAATTTCAGTGAAGTAATGGACAAATTTTTCTGGAAACTTACCAGATATAAAATGTAGCAGAAATGGTTATACATTCACATAGACTTAAGAACTATGACTATCAGGTACTAATTAACAAAGAGGGCAAAGCTACAATGGCAGGCACTTGGTCCCACCTGTCTCAACATCTTCATCATAAACTTACATAAAGGTATAAGTCATGCTTATCAAATTTGTAGGTGACACTAAGCTAGGAAGAGCAGACAATAGAAGAGAGAATTAGAGTTTTAAAATATAGTTTAAACTTACATATAATAATTTAATTAGATCAAAAGTTTAGAATGAGACTAAAATCAAAAGATTCAAAAAATTAGAGAGGTTTGCTTTTAAATTGTAACAAAATTAATGTGAGATAGAGAAGCAATTTGAGGAAGAGGTAGAGCTCTAAGACAGTCCACTAAGCTCAAATGAAGTCTGACAAAAGTGCTAAACGAGGTAATGGAAACTTGGGCAGCATGAAGAGAACTTTAGAATCCAACTTGATAAAAATGATAATGCAGGGGACTCTACCCAGGTCAAAGCACCCCTGGAGTATCAAACTCTGTTCTGGAGGCCACACCTTTGAAAGATATTGACCCATCCAGCAAGCCCTGAAGGGGGCAGTGTGGATGGGGAAGGGAAGGTTCTGGATATATCATCATTTAATAAACCTTTGAAGTCCACAAGAGGAATCGAGGCTGTTTAGTCTGGAGTGGCAGAGACTGTGGGGTATGAGAAATGCTGACGTAAAATATCTGAGCGGCCACCAGGTGGATTCGGTAGTAGATCTGGCCTATCTTTCAACAGAGCAGATTTGAAATGACTGAATGGGAATTCCAGGGAGTAGGCCTGGGCCTTTCCCAAGGAGACTCTTTCTAAAGAAAACATTTACCCACGGATAAGTGACTTAGGGGGAAGAGGACTCAATAACACTCAGAGGTTCATGCAGATAACCATTCGGTCATCCATTCCCAATACGGAGAAAAAGGACACCTGCTTTGGGTGAGAGGCCAAATACAGGACCTTTGAGGTCCCACCACTGTGATTCAATTCTCCTACATCGTTTCAGTGAAATATATGAAGAAGAAGCAGGGGTTCATTAAGGGATAAGGGGAGGCTTAGAAATGAGAGAGAAGTTTATTGATGGCTTTGGGTGGCTGAGGTGTGTAGCAGGGTGGCGTAGTCTCCATGATAAATGGCTTCATGGTAATTAATAAAGGCCTGAGTAAACTTCAGAATTTTGTTTAAGGCTGGTCCTTTGCTGGAGACAACTGAGTGGAAGGTAGTTTTGCCAGCACCCTGTGGGCTAATCCATGCCCTCTGAAGAATGGAATGATCCCTTATGTTCTTCCACGTTCCCTACAACACTTTAGGTACTAGGTACATGGCAGGTGCTCACCAACCACTTGCTACTTGGTTAACTTTCCACTTTTTCTCCAAGGGATTCAGGTTAAAGAATGAGGAATAATTAGCTAACAGTGGAAACTCCAGTTTGGCAAAGCAGCTGTTTGCTTGACTGCTCTCACTAGGGTACATGACTCTAACCTGATTGGAAGTATTTTGACGTCAGAATGATAAAAATGGTTTTGGCTGTTTTGTGGCAAAATAACATAGTGTCAATATGGGGTTTTTTTCTTAAATACTTTCATCACTGCTGATTTTTTTTGTCTTTTGAAAAACATTGTTATACTTTTCTATGTCTGGTGGGACATTAATGAATTTTGTTAGACTGTGCTTCAATACTGTAATGATTTACTATAATTATTTGATATAATATTCTAAGATATATAGCATATATATTTTAATATGTGCACATTTTGATATCTAATAAAACTTTCCAGAAGATTTACATCCATCTAATCACTATATAGTTAAATTATACCAAAACAAATTGAGAATTTATCACATAATTAAATAACATAAAATATTCACGTTGCCTTGACCCAGAAATGAGGAAAATGGTGCTACAGCGTTAAACAAGTTTAAAACATTATTGCAGGGCATATTTGCTAGAGGGAGTATATCTTCAACTATCCGCAGTGCATCTTCGTTGCTATGTTGGTAATGCACTTAGTACTGAGACTGTGCCTCTAATGGATTTGTTTTCACCTTTTTTTGCTGGGGAATTTCATCACAGCCATATTACCTGCCAGTAGATGATAGTTCAACTGAGAACGCCACCACTTTCCCTCCCGCCGTCTCTGAGTATTTCACTGTGGATTTTAACTGCAGTGGTGGTGTGCTTATGACCCACCCCCAAACTGCACTGAATTGGGAAGTCATTTTCTTTTAGTAACCTTTTATAATTAATATCAAAATAACAGACACATACACAATGCATCATTCTTTACAGACATTAGTTCATCATTGGACGTAATCACTCCCAGAGCACTGGGGATGGATGAAATCCAAGGGGCTCTGATTCACAGGATTCCTGGCTTTTCTCCCATTCAGTCGGTGGGAAATTCTCTTTTCAAGTTAGATGAGGGATAGAGTTAAAGAAATCTGCACCCTACACTCTCATGATTTGGCTCATGTCTTTATGGTTTCCAAATCTGATGTGTCTTTTGGTTAGTTGATCAGACTTCTAATTCTATCCATTGCATTCAAATAGCTGTAGTATTTTTTCTCCTTTCTTCCCCCAAAGTTGTAGCATTTTCAGATATGGGGTCTCTCTGGCTAGCTGCATAGGACTGCCTGAATGACACACAGCATCTCTCCAGTGTGCTAAGAAGTCACTTAAAGCCCAGGGATTACACTGGGCATCCTACAAGTCATGACCAGCAGTGACCTAGGGACACAGTGATTTTCTTAATAAATACCTGCTATGTGGACAGAGGAGCTAGAAATACCAACCAGGTCTGCTTTTTCTCAAACTTGGGTCTTTACTATGACTTTTTAAAAAATTGAGTTAGGGCTTCCCTGGTGGCGCAGTGGTTGAGAGTCCGCCTGCCGATGCAGGGGAC